>NC_041408.2:37487692-37833942 GCF_900747795.2 Erpetoichthys calabaricus
GATTATGTGATTATATATATATATATATATATATATATATATATACACACACAGACACACACACACATACATACACAGTATATACATATACTGTACATACACACACATATATGTGTTTTGGAAACAGTCAAAGGGCTTAACTGGGCGTAAAACGGCGAGTCAGAGGTTGACGCTGTGCACGAACGCTTCCTCTCCTTCCTCTACGGATCCCCAGAGGACAAGGCCACCCTTTTTGGACACAATCTTGTGCGAATAATTGCTGGCATTATGTGGGGTGAAATCCCCAAATCTTTTCCGGTCTTTGTATTCTTGTATTTATTATATCTCTCTCTATATCTATCTATCTATCTATACACACACACGTATATTTTATATATATGTGTGTGTGTGTGTGTGTGTGTGTGTGTGTGTGTGTGTGTGTGTGTGTGTATATATAAACACATACACACACACACCAAGTACTCTGATGTAAGAACTACCATACATTCACAGCATTTTGACTTTGATTGTAAGGTGCTTTAGCTGTGCAAAACAAAAATCACGTTGAAAAAGTTGTCATAAATGGTACCAAGACCAAACACTCACCCAACTCACGAGTAGGTATAAAATGTTTTGATGGGGGGGAAGAAAAAAGAAAAAAAAAAAAAAAAAAAAAAAAAAAAAAACACCACAGGGTAAGCCTTTAGGATTTATTTTTTTTTTTTATATATACCAATAGAGCACTTAATAAATACAAAAAAAAGTAGAATAGTAACCAGTAATGCATAAGGTGTCCCACTGGCAGGACATTGCCATATTGCAAGGTTGCTTATGCATGTTGCACTAAACCCACAACTCAATCAAAAGCAATAATGGAATTTTTACATACCCAAGGGTATCTTCTTTCAAATAAGTCACAAGTTTCCAGGTTGTCTACATCTCTTTCACTAGTAAAATCTGCGATTTGCACTTGTATATGCTGAGGCGAGTAGTGTGTCACAGCTGACTGAATCGGCTCTTATCAAAGATCCTACATACATCAAGCCACATACAGTGGAAGACTCATTATCATTAGATAGTGGAGTTTCACATCTTTTGAATGATGTATAGTTGTCTATGATTGATCATTTGTAGTACATTTCACAGCTGTGTGTAAAAGGCATCAAATATGTTCTGTAAGTGACAACTAATCTTTATGCATCTATACACACAAGCTTCTGTAAGAGTGTAAATATTTTGGTTGATGTGCAATAAGACTTAAAAGTTTGTATTAGGGAAACGTGCATATGGTTGAGAAAGTCTTAGAAAAAGTTGCAGAATGCTGGTGATACAGAATATGAAGACCTTGAGTGACAGTTTTCACAGTTTTGAGAAGGATGCATCTGCTGAAGGACTCAATGCTATAATTGATTTGTGATATGGTATAATTTAAAGTGTTGTGGCATTATGTTTTATAGTTCAAGCATTCAGTTGCCATATCCAGATGCTGTCTGCTTCTTGTTCTCCCTATATTAGGTAACTGAGTAGAGCTCTTCCAGTTCAGCTTCCATGGGGGACCGCTCTTTGATTGGATGTCACACAAATTATGCCAAACCGCTGCTTGAATAAGGGGTTAAAGAGCACAGACTGCCAAAGCTTTCAAAGAGTTCTGAAATCCATCCGATTCCAAAAAATAACTGTCCAATCAAATTAACTGATCATCATCGGTAGTCCTCACATCACTCTTAGCAAAATGCCTGGAGCGATTGTTTTTTGTTTGCCTTACTTGATAAATCGGCTCCTTTTTGGATTCATTGCAATTTGCATATAGACAGAACCACTCAGTGGAGGATGCAGCCATGACTGTTCTTCATACCAGCCAAACACATTTGTAGAAACCATACTTCCTTGTGAGAATATTTTTATTGACTTTACTTCAGCCTTTAACTGTAGGAAACCTGATTTCCTTTGCAGTAAATTATAGGAGTTACTGGTGGACACCAATCTCACCATATGTACTATATAGTCTTGCTCCTTCAAAGTGAGCAGTTTGTAGGAGTTGATAATTAAATTTCTACACTCCATTATACAATGATAGGAGCTTCACAAGTCACAGTGATTGCCCTGATGCTTTCCTCTATCTATACTAAACAGCTTCAGAGGATCTGACAGCAATTTTTTAACTGTCAGGTTTGCAGATGATATAGCATTGATAGACACCTCTAGCCATGTTGCACATTTTGAGGAGGAGGCCACGAGAATCCTGAGGTGGTGCCAGGAAGAGAACCCCCAATTAAACGTGAGGAAGACAAAAAAAGACTCATTGGTCCTCAAGGGAAAAACATTGTGAGAGTTAGTAGCTTTAACTACTCGAGCACCAAGGAGGGCAAGGAGAAACAGGATGAGCACTGCCAGAGCCCTACAAAATGACCTCCAGCAGGCCACTGGTGTGAATGTCTCTGACCAAACAATCAGAAACAGACTTCATGTGGGTTGCCTGAGGGCCAATGTTCTCTAGTGGGCCCTGTGCTCACTGCCCGTCACCACGGAGCTAGACTGGCATTTGCCATATAATACCACAATTGGCAGGTCCACCATTGGCACCCTGTGCTTTTCACAGATGAGAGCAGGTTCACCCTGAGCACATGTGACAGATGTGAAAGGGTCTGGAGAAGCCGTGGAGAACATTATGCTGCCTGTAACATCATTCAGCATGACCAGTTGGGTGGTGGGTCAGTGATGGTCTGGGGAGGCATATAAATGGAGGGATGCACAGACCTCTACAGGCTAGACAACGGCACCTTGACTGCCATTGGGTATTGGGATGAAATCCTTATACCCACTGTCAGACCCTATGCTGGTGCAGTGGGTCCTGGGTTCCGCCTGGTGCAGGACAATGCCGGCCTCATGTGGCGACAGTATGCAGGCAGTTCCTGGAGGATGAAGGAATTGATACCATTGACTGGCCCCCAAGCTCGCCTGCCCTAAATCCAATAGAACACCTCTGTGAAATTATGTTCCGGTCCATCTGACAGCGCCAGGTTGCACCTCAGACTGTCCAGGAGCTCAGTGATGCCCTGGTCCAGATCTGGAAGGAGATCCCCCAGGACACTATCTATTGTCTCATTAGGAGCATGCCCCGATGTTGTCAGGCATGTATACAAGTACGTGGGGGCCATACAAACTGCTAAGAACGATTTTGAGTTGCTGCAATAAATTTTGGGAAAATGGTCTAGCCTGCCGCATCATTTTTTCACTTTGATTTTTGGGGTGTCTTTGAATTCAGTCCTCCGTAGGTTGATCATTTTTATTTCCATCAAACGGTGTGGCATCCTTTCATTCCTAACACATTACCCAGTCTATATCAGTATAGATAGCCAGCATGATTTTTTTTTTTTTTCCCATTGAGATCTGGTGTGTTTTCAAAGTGTTCCTTTATTTATTTATTTATTTTTTTAATTGTATAATTCCGTCTTATTTGTTAAACCTTGGATGACCAAGTATCTTTTGACTATTTTATATTGAATTCTCTGATTCTATGTGGGTGGCATGGTGGCGCTGCTGCCTCTCAGTTAGGAAACCCGGGTTCGCTTCCCGTGTCCTCCCTGAATGGAGTTTACATATTCTCTCTGTGTCTGCATGGGTTTACTCCGGATACACCGGTTTCCACCCACAGTCCAAAGACATGCAGGTTAGGTGCACTGGCGATTCTAAATTGTCCCTAGTGTGTGCTTGGTGTGTGGGTGTGTGTGCCCTGTGGTGTGCTGGTGCCCTGCCCGGGGTTTGTTACCTGTGTTGGCTGGGATTGGTTCCAGCAGACACCCGTGACCCTGTAGTTAGGATATAGTGGGTTGGATAATGGATGATTCTATGCTCTCTGTAGTGGAGGTGATGTCAGTTTTGAGTTTAATGCAATTTTACCTACCTTGTTTCACCGATTTATAATTTATTCTTTGTGAGGCAATTAAAAAGTAAACACTATAAACATTATTTGGTTATTTTCTATACACTACACATGTAATATCCTTGCCAATCTGAAAATAATTTCCAAGTTTATTTACAGGTAAAGTTAAAACAAATGTTACCTAATCGAGATAGTGTTGGAGATGTAGGGTCCCAAAATATATCTTGCTGCAAATCAAACTCTGCAGATGGAGAAAAGCCGCAGCAAGAGCCATCATGTTTGATGTTTGTAGGTCTTCTATGAGTTCTTCCATCTGCTATGAAAAAAAGCAACATAAAACAATATGGTAGTGCAAAGAATGGTGAAGGAGAATATCTATATTACACCACACTAATATCTTAAACATTAAGGGATAATTATGCATTTTTAAGTTCACACAGTTTTTAAGCTATTACATTGTGCTCTTATTTGGGAAGCACAGATCCTTTTTTAAGCAAAACACTAACACTTTTATTTAAATAAAATTGCCTTTGTTTACTGTGAAGTAGAAAAATCTGTTTTAGGATTGCTTGCAAGAGAAAGAAGTAGTACTGTAAATAAAAACAGGTGCACACAGACAGATATCACACTAGTACATAAGCAAACAGTGTGTAATTCCAGGATTTCTCATGCATTTTGACTAAGTCACTTCCAAATCAGAGCGGGACACAGCTTCATGTTCTACCCTTCACACAGTGAGCAAATAAGTGCATCTAAAGCTATTCTTGCTATTGACTGCAAGCATTCATCATTTGCTTCAGCAAAACTACATGTGCAATGCAACTTTAATTTCAAATTAACCGATATAATTCTGTGGAGTAAACAAGAAATATTTCTACAAATAAAAAACATTTAATTTTGCATTTTGTATCAATTCTTTCTATACAAATTGACTTGCAGCAATTCTTTTGATTTTTGCTACCCCCAGCATTATGGTTAATATGCAACAATTGGTATGCTGCTTCACGGATTTAGCGTGCAGAGTTTGAGTCCCATGTCTGGTCAATGCCGTTTTACCCTTAATATTTCCTCCCTATTCCTTAACAGGGACTCCTTCCCAAATTAGTGTTAAGTTTAACTGAAGTAGTCCCTGAAGATGACTGGCACCCTTTCCTGGGTTTATTCCTGATTTGTTCCTGATGCTGCCAGAATAGGGTCTGGCTCCTTTTGGTGCTGAATTGGAATAAGCAAGTATAAGAATACATGTATGTATTTCTGGACCAATCCAGTATATGTATGGCTGGTCTATGCACAAATTTTAAGTGAACTGGGGTGTTTTCAGAAACACTCCAACCCAAGAATTAGTAGGACCCTATGGAATTTTTTCACAAATTCCATTTTTTTTTTTTTTTTGATTTTCGGTTTTCACCATTTTATTTTTCCATGATTCAGATTTCTGGGTTTTTAATATATATATATTTTTTTTTTTTTTTTTTAACTGCAAGAAAGTTGTAACAGCTACAACAAAACAAACAATGAAATGGCACTTTACATTCCTTTTAATGAAACAGCACACTAGCACAGCTGAACCTTATTTTGCAGTTCCATTCATCAGGTAGGAGCCCAGATCCTCCATGACGCTGTATACCGAAACTGCAGAAGGGCAGCGAGTGCCCGAATTGTAAGAGGTAGGATGAACGCTAACTTCACTTTTAGGGTCTAGGATATTTGTTACAGCCTCAGCTGATGTGTTCTCTGCCAGAAAGAACTACTTGTAGAGGTGATTATGCTCAGCGTGGTACCCTACTGATTTGAACCAGGGGGTATGCCTTGGTCAGCACAATCTCTTTCAGTGACAAGGAGGTTGCCTATCTCCTTTTCCTGGCAGACTTCTTTAAGAAGGCAGACTTTACCCACATCACTAACGATGCAGCCTCATTTAAGTATTTATAGTGCTGTCAGGTCTCTCCCACCAAACCGATGACATGACACAAGCAGGTTGAACATACACTGTTAGGCATAACCCCTTTAAAACTTCCTGGTATTCTTTCAGACAGTATGATGCACTGTCTGTAACCACTGCTAAAATGTCATTAAGTTTCAGTTGGTTGTTGTGAAGTGACTGAAGTGCTGCCTGTGAAAAGGTGGAAAAGTTGCACCTCTCCATAAAGATAACATCTGCCAAAAAGTACTGGTCTTCAGTACCTGAAATTGTAATTATGTAAATTATTTCTAATGATTCTTAAACCTTAAATGTTTACAAATTGAAAACCTGCATCATTACATCTGTAGCTTCATCTACTGCTTATCTTAAAATAATTACAAAGCAAAAGCTAACTAACCTGGAAGACGCTAAATCTGAGAATTAAACAAAAAAAAAAGAATGAGAGAACTGCTTTTAAGTATGCAGCTTTGCATCTGAGGAAAAGTCTGCTCTTCTCCCCAGGTTTGTAGGTACCGTGTTTATAATGGAAGAGTCAAATGTGGACCTTGTGTGCCTTGTCACCACAAACCAAAACATTTATTAAATCCAGAAACATTGTTAATTTTTAAAAGGGAACCCATTAACAAAAAGTGCCGTTCACTAATAACATTTTTCTATGGGAAAGACTGTTAATACCGGTAAAATATAATTTAAATTGGATAAATGATTCACAGTAAATATCATGTACAATTAGAACTGCCTACATAAGAATTACCATACAGCCAAATGTTTACTCACCTATCACTATGTTCAGAACTATGTGGTCCACAGTTTCCAATAATCACAGTTAATAGGAGCAGCAGTCAATGCAACATCTGAAAATGTATATATCTATCTATGTTTTAAATACTCAGGCCTAATTTTAGCACAGTCTGCCAAAAATAAATGTAACTCTCTCTTCCGCCATGAAAATGACAACATCAACACAAAAATTCCTGATGAGCATAATTGTCGAATCCTCCTGAAAAAACATGCTGATGTCTACAAGCCTGAAAATTACCTCAAAACAATTTGTACGGGACAAAAGCTGCACATAAGAACAGTCTGCGCCTTTATGTTCCAACTGGGATAGTTATAGAGAGTAATCTCTCTTTTCGGAAGTGGTCTCTAAAAGCAGGTTATAAAAATTTCAATAAAATCATCAAGAATTGCCTGCATCTTAACAACAAAAAAAACTAAGGAACTGGTTATTGACTTTTGCTACTCCAAAGACCCTCTGTGACCTGTCAGTATTCAGGTATTTGATATAGAGGTAGTGCACTTCTTCCAGTACATGGGGGTCCACAACAATAACAGGTTGGTCTGGTTTTAACACATAGTAACTATATAAGAAAGAGCATGGCAGGCTCTTTTTCCTTAGAAGACTGCATTCCTTTAATGTAGGTGGTGAAATCCTTAAAATCTTTTACAACTCTGTGATGGCCATTGCAATTTTTTACACTGTGGTGTGCTGAGCTGGTAATGTCACTTCAAGAGAGACCCACAAAATCAACAAACTAATTAAAAGGGTAGACTCAGTTATATGATGCACTCTGGACCTCCTGGAGGTAGTAGCAAAGAAGAGAATTAAAACAAAACTGAGTGCCAGTATGAGCAATTCTGCACATTCTCCCAATGACACCTTAATGCTGAATACTTTTGGCCAACAAGTTATCCAGCAGAGGTGTGTCAGTAGACACTACTGGGGCTTCTTTATACTAATAGCAATATGCCTAAATAATGCTTCACTTTGTCTGCTAAGTCAGAATTTTTTCACTCTTTAGTGATTTTGGTGTATGTTCAGACTATAATGTTTGTGTATATTTACTGATCGAGGTTCTGTAAAAAGACAAAATCCCCCCTTGGGGTCAAATAAAGTCCTATATATACACTATATTCTTTTTTCCTGCCAGAGCATATTCTTCTGCAGCTTTAGGACAGTTGAGCAATCCCCACAAGGATATAAACATGAATGCTGTTAATTTAAGACGTCAGAGATATTTTGTTAATAACTTAGGCGCCACAGTGGTGTGCACTAATTAGTACTGCCACTTTACTGATCCAGCACACCAAGTTCAAATTCAGCTACTGATTGTTTGTGTGGAGATCAAATATTTTCCGGGTCTGTAGTTTTCTTCTGTGTAATCCAGTTTTCTTTCCACATTCTCAAAGCCATGTAGGTTTGGATAAACGTTCCTAGGGTGGGTTTGAGCGCAAGTGGAACTCATAATGAACTGGTACTCTGTCCAGTCCCTTTTCCTACATTGTGGCGAATACTACATGTCGATGTTCTTTTGAACTGTAGTAAGCAGGTTTGGGAATGACCGACAATAAGAGAATTTAAAGGTGCATTGTGATATCATATGGAAAGGTGTTCTACAAATTCCTTCTTTTTCTGTTGAAATGTCTTTCCTTGTAGAGTTAGTGAGATGGCAGTTTTCCAGCGGATTCTGGGATCTATTAAATAAAATCAATCAATCAATCAATAATTAAATAAAAGGAGCTTCTCTAACCTATGGAGACAAATAAAATTCTCTCTAAGAGTAAAAAAAGATCATATGGGGTTCTGTAGGTTTCTCTCCAACAAACTCGGTTTAGTTTTCATAACTCAGTCATCAGAAAACAATAAATAAGATCTACGACAAACAGTAAGGTTTCACTCAAGCTAGTAAGCTTGTTAATGCCAATTATTAAGAATTCTAGAAGAAGGTGTTCTGTGTTCTCTCAGAACCTATCATTAATGAAACCACAAATTCTACTTTGTATTTGAGCATTCATCAGGATAATGTCAAGCCATTTCTAATTGTACTGAAAGGAGCCAAGTTGCACGACTATGATTCAAAACGCAAATGGTATAAGAAAATCAAAACATGTGTGTTGGAATGGTTAAGTCAAAGATCATTCTTAAAAACCACAAGGATGTTTCAATGCTGGATCCATAAAACGGTAATGCTACTCACTGTGCCCATATACGCCCATGCTTAAAAACAGAACAAGCTGTTTCGGTTAAACATCATTTTGATTCAAAGAAAGTTTAGTTAAATGAAGAAAAATAAAAAAAAAATACATATTTAATGTGAAACGCTTGTAATTTCTATAACAATTGTTAATTAAAAAGACTGCTGTACTGTGTGAGCACGTATATATAAAAAATAGGTTTACTGTACTACGTATGAAAGTGCTAAAAAAGTATAATATAAAATGTATTACCATTCCACAAAGTATCATAATATATGACATTTACAGCACTAAAACAATTATTTTATAGAGCTACAAGATATTTATTTCTCAACTTTCCTCTGCAACTATTTTTAATAGTATTGTATTACTATGCGCAAAACATTGCGTTCAAAACATGCTGATGAAGTCCGGGCTTCTATTTAAGATGCATACTCAGCAGCGTTTCTTTCGTAATTAGCTTTCTTTACCGCAGATTATACAAATTTAAAAACTCACCTTCACTTTGAGTTTTACAAGAAGAGCCAGCTGCAGAAAGCCGTGAATTCCTGGGACCTTTGTTTAATTTGTGTTTTTCTTTAACCCTCTTAGGCGATCGGACGTCTTTTGGTTTTTCTTCTTTCCCGTGCGAAGCAACGATGCTTGACGTCTCATATTGTCTTCTCCTAGTCGTCATTTTATAAAGGTGTATACAAACATGTTACCACCTGGAAACAGAATTACATTCATATCTGTGCAGTGTTTTCCAGTTTTCTAGGTCTAGGCCACCGCCATCTTAATTCTTAGCGGAAGCAGTTATGATTGGTCAACTGTTCCAAGCGGGAACTGATCTAGCGTCCCACCTACAGTGTCAGGCTGCGGGCGGCATTTCTATACACTGATCACAGTGATAGGCAAGTAGTCATACGGCTGCAATCACGTCTACTGTTCGTTTCGGCAAACTCTATAGGCTACAAAATTACATAAAGTGGGTTTCAGAATGTTATTTTATAAGTCGCTTGAAAGAGTTATTTTGTGACATTGGATAAAATCTATCGTTCTCGATCTCAGCTATTTATTTGTTGATATGCATAGATATCTGATAATAAAAAAAGAAAATGTTAGCCTCTAGCCTTAAAAATTTTGAAAGTTCATTCAGTTTCAAATCATTGTTATATAAGAAGGTGCGAATTTCAAAATAATTATGAATTATTTAATTTAGTATTTAAAATTAATGCAAATAAAACAATGGAGCATGTATGACTAATTAATGTTAATTTTGAGGAATTAGCTAGAAATATAACTACACTACTCCCGTAAGATCATTCATAGGCTTGCTTATGACACAGCATGAATATTAAGTGTTTCACTTGAGCATTCACCTTAACCCAGGGATGCAGATGTATTTGCATCACTGCCAGGCAGGAAAATAAGCTCTCTGTAATTGGTAATGGATTACTGCTTAATATTAATCTAAACAGCATTCTCCCCATATCCTTATGATTACCCATCTTGAAATACAGTTTTGTTAGTTTGCAGCAAAAATCATCTTCTCTGTGCAGCCTTATCAAAGGTATTTTGAAACATAAGTATATACTGTATATATACATATATATATCCATCCATTCATTGTCCAACCCGCTGAATCCGAACACAGGGTCACGGGGGTCTGCTGGAGCCAATCCCAGACAACACAGGGCACAAGGCAGGAACCAATCCCGGGCAGGGTGCCAACCCACCGCAGGACACACACACAAACACACCCACACCAAGCATACACTAGGGCCAATTTAGTACCGCCAGTCCACCTAACCAGCATGTCTTTGGACTGTGGGAGGAAACCGGAGCGCCCGGAGGAAACCCATGCAGACACAGGGAGAACATGCAAACTCCACGCAGGGAGGACCCGGGAAGCGAACCCAGGTCCCCAGGTCTCCCAACTGTGAGGCAGCAGCGCTACCTACTGCACCACCGTGCCGCCCACACACACACACACGCACACGCACACGCACACGCACACACACACACACACACACACACACACACACACACACACACACACACACACACACACACACATACATATATATTATCATATATATCATATGATTTGCTTTTGCCTACTACTCCAGTTGCCCGTTCAAAAAGTTTGTTTGCGGGGCCTTTCATGAGCCCACGCTGGCTTTTATTTAGTTTATTATTTCATTATAAGTTCTAATTTAATAAAGTATCTATCTATCTATCTATCTATCTATCTATCTATCTATCTATCTATCTATCTATCTATCTATCTATCTATCTAATTTATTTCCAGTCATAGTTTCCATCATTTTGGAAAGGATGAATGTAAGGTTTATTATCCAGTTATTACTAGAATTCTTTTGCCTCTATTTTTGTATATTAGACTCACATAGGCAGCTTTCCAAGGATCAGGCACCTCTCTAATTATGAATGATTTTCTGAGAATACCTGTATTGTATAGTACTCATTTTTAAATAACATATCTCATTTCTTTAAGTACAATAGGTAAAATCCCATCAGGCAAGGGGGTTTTGTTAGTCTTCAATTGATCTGAAGGCCTGAAACACCATCTGGCCTTTTTAAATAAAACCAGTAAGCAATGTGCTCATTTGTACATCTCTCTATTATATAAAAAAAATATCCTGTGACGAAACAAGACTCTTTGAAGAGATAATTTCAAGTCCTGCAAGAAAAGTTTTTGGCCATGAGATTTTTTCAAGTCACGTCCTCCTCTCAACCATATTTAGCCATGCACACAGCACTTTCACCTCTAATTAGTGTGAATGCTTTTGTCAGACACAGTTCCTGCCCTCTCAGCTCTTATAGATTTTAACGTTTTCTTCACTTTAAGTTCCTAATTAAAGAAGACATATTATGTCCAAATCTTATTGAAGAATTTCATCACAAAGGGTTATCAACAGAAAAAATGAGTACACGGGCAATCCCAGCGCAAAGACACGATGAAGTCAAACGAATTAACTCCAAAAATGTCAATTGATTACACAACAAACTGGTTAGTTGTGTATCAAAAGACTATACTGAAACAGTTGTTGGTGATAGTGCGGAACACAAAAACATCAATTTACAATATCCCAAAGAATATCTACAACCGTTAACACCATCCGGTCTTCCACCACACAAATAACTGTAGAAAGAAGGATGTATCCAAGAAAGGTAATGTAGTAAATCTTCTGCAGATAACATTAGACAACAAAGGAGATCTTGATATGCCATTTGTATTAAAACGTTAACAGTTTCCCTTTGAATATCTTTTGCAAAGACAATTAACAAATCTCAGAGCCAAACATTTGAAAAAATCATTTTATTTAATAGAGAAAAACCAAGCAAAATCACACCTTTTATTGGCTAACTAAAAAGATTACAATATGCAAGCTTTCAAGGCAACTCAGGCCTGAAGGGGTCTGAGTTGTCTCGAAAGCTTGCATATTCATCCATCCATCCATCCATTGTCTCCCGCTTATCCGAGGTCGGGTCGCGGGGGCAGCAGCTTGAGCAGAGATGCCCAGACTTCCCTCTCCCCGGCCACTTCTTCTAGCTCTTCCGGGAGAATCCCAAGGCGTTCCCAGGCCAGTCGAGAGACATAGTCCCTCCAACGTGTCCTGGGTCTTCCCCAGGGCCTCCTCCCAGTTAGACGTTCCCGGAACACCTCACCAGGGAGGCGTCCAGGAGGCATCCTGATCAGATGCCCGAGCCACCTCATCTGACTCCTCTCGATGTGGAGGAGCAGCGGCTCTACTCTGAGCCCCTCCCGGATGACTCAGCTTCTCACCCTATCTTTAAGGGAGTGCCCAGACACCCTGCAGAGGAAACTCATTTCAGCCGCTTGTATTCGCAATCTCGTTCGTTTGGTCACTACCCATAGCTCATGACCATAGGTGAGGGTAGGAACATAGATCGACTGGTAAATTGAGAGCTTCGCCTTGCGGCTCAGCTCCTTTTTCACCACGACAGACCGATGCAACGCCCGCATTACTGAATATTAGCTTGCATATTGTAATCTTTTTAGTTAGCCAATAAAAGGTGTCATTTTCATTGGCTTTTCTCTACATTCATAATGGCTAACACGGTACAACACCCTAGTACAATAGAGAAAAAGAAACAAAATTCAATCACGAGCAGTTATACATTGCATTGTCACAATGAAAGTCCAACCACAAAATCAAAATTCAATGTGATATTAATGAAAAATTGTTTTTTCTGAAGTTTTACAGTAAAAGTGTAAGTTTAAAAAGTATTTGCGTGTTAATTTCAAATTCAAACAGAACGAAATCGTATAATGCAACGAATAACTCTAACTTAACATGAAACATAATTTACTTTCAAATTATTGTGTTTTAATATTTTTTAATATGGTTAATTGCTCAATGTAATGTAAAATAGTTAGTTCTATTATGCATATGTAACAATTCCCATGAAAATAAAAATCTATTTAAATTGTACATCTGCATCCCCATATGCAAGTGGCTGAACTGCAAAGTGGCATAGCGCTGGCCCAGGAATTGGCGAACGAAGTGAGCAGGGGGCAAAGCCCCCTAGTTTTCACTAAGACAGTCCATTTATTTATTTCTTTAATAAAGTATTATTTGTTCATTTGCTATTTTTATTGGGTGTCTTTGCTTCAATAGTAATTCTATTCTCCATTTCTCTTTTAACCTTCTAAATGTATTTTTGGTGGCATTTTGAATGCTGCTCAAATTCTGAATTTTTTGGAATCTTTTTGAAATATGCATGTAATCTTTTTAGTTCTAAACTTTGGCAAAAAATCTTTTTATTCTTCTAATCTGACAATTTCATTAGTCTTTTCCTTTGATTTGTTTTAGATAGATAGATAGATAGATAGATAGATAGATAGATAGATAGATAGATAGATAGATAGATAGATAGATAGATAGATAGATAGATAGATAGATAGATAGATAGATAGATAGATAGATAGATAGATAGATACTTTATTAATCCCAAGAGGAAATTCACATACTCCAACAGCAGCATACTGATAAAAAACAATATTAAATTAAAGAGTGATAAAAATGCAGGTTAAACTGACAATAACTTTGTATAATGTTAACGTTTACCCCCCCCCAGGTGGAATTGAAGAGTCGCATAGTGTGGGGGAGGAACGATCTCCTCAGTCTGTCAGTGGAGCAGGACATTGACAGCAGTCTGTCGCTGAAGCTGCTCCTCTGTCTGGAGATGACACTGTTTAGTGGATGCAGTGGATTCTCCATGATTGATAGGAGCCTGCTCAGTGCCCGTCGCTCTGCCACAGATGTCAAACTGTCCAGCTCCAATTGAGCCTGCCTTCCTCACCAGTTTGTCTAGGCGTGAGGTGTCCTCCTTCTTTATACTGCCTCGCCAGCACACCACCGCGTAGAAGAGGGCACTCGCCACAACTGTCTGATAGAACATCTGCAGCATCTTACTGCAGATGTTGAAGGACGCCAGCCTTCTAAGGATGTATAGTCGGCTCTGTCCTCTCTTGCACAGAGCATCAGTATTGGCAGTCCAGTCCAATTTATCATCCAGCTGCACTACCAGGTATTTATAGGTCTGCACCCTCTGCACACAGTCACCACTGATGATCACGGGGTCCTAGAGGGGCCTGGGTCTCCTAAAATCCACCACCAGCTCCTTGGTTTTACTGGTGTTCAGGTGTAGGTGGTTTGAGTCGCACCATTTAAGAAAGTCCTTGATTAGGTTCCTATACTCCTCCTCCTGCCCACTCCTGATGCAGCCCATGACTGCAATGTCGTCAGCGAACTTTTGCACGTGGCAGGATTCCAAGTTGTATTGGAAGTCTGATGTATATAGGCTGAACAGGACCGGGGAAAGTACAGTCCCCTGCAGCGCTCCTGTGTTGCTGACCACAGTGTCAGACCTGCAGTTCCCGAGACTCACATACTGAGGTCTGTCTGTAAAATAGTCCACAATCCATGCCATCCATCCATCCATTTTCCAACCCGCTGAATCCGAACACAGGGTCACGGGGGTCTGCCGGAGCCAATCCCAGCCAACACAGGGCACAAGGCAGGAATCAATCCCAGGCAGGGTGCCAACCTAATCCATGCCACCAGGTATGAATCTACTCCCATCTCTGTCAGCTTGTCCCTAAGGAGCAGAGGTTGGATGGTGCTGAAGGCGCTAGAGAAGTCCAGAAACATAATTCTTACTGCACCACTGCCTCTGTCCAAGTGGGAGAGGGATCGGTGTAGCATGTAGATGATGGCATCCTCCGCTCCCACCTTCTCCTGGTATGTGAACTACAGAGGGTTGAGGGCATGGCGGACCTGTGGCCTCAGGTGGTGAAGCACCAGCCGCTCCACGGTCTTCATCATATGTGATGTCAGAGCGACAGACCGGAAGTTATTCAGCTCACTTGGATGTGATACCTTTGGGACGGGGGTGATGCAAGATGTTTTCCAAAGCCTCGGGACTCTCCCCTGTTCCAGGCTCAGGTTGAAGATGCGCTGTAGAGGACTCCCCATCTCCAGCACACAGGCCTTCAACAGTTGTGGTGATACTCCATCTGGACCCACTGCTTTCCTGGCACAAAGTCTTCTCAGCTCTCTGCTTACCTGGGCTGCTGTAATTGTGGGTGGGGGGAAACTCTCTCCTATGCTGGTATCAGTAGAAGGATGGGTGGAGGGTGCAGTACTCCAAGGTGAGAGTGGGTTAGGGTGGTCAAACCTGTTAAAGAAGTTGTTCATCTGGTTTGCTCTCTCCACATCTCTCTCGATGGTGGAACCCTGCTTCGAGCTGCAGCCAGTAATGATCTTCATCCCATCCCACACTTCCTTCATGCTGTTTTTCTGCAACTTCTGCTCCAGCTTTCTCCTGTACTGCTCCTTTGCAACCCTGAGCTGGACTCGGAGTTCCTTCTGCACGCGCTTGAGCTCATGCTGATCACCGCCTTTAAAAGCCTTTTTCTTCTGGTTCAAAAGGCCCTTGATGTCACTTGTAATCTATGGCTTGTTGTTAGCATAGCAACGTACTGTTCTTACTGGAACTACAATGTCCATACAGAAGCTGATGTAGTCAGTAGTGCAGTCCACAACCTCCTCAATGTTCTCACTATATGATCCCTGCAGGATATCCCAGTCCGTAGTTCCTAAGCAGTCTCTCAAAGCCTGCTCTGCCTCAGGGGACCACTTCCTGAATGAGCACGTGGTTATTGGTAGCTCCCTCACTCTTGGTTTGTAGTGAGGCTGAAGCAGAATCAGGTTATGAATTTTTGTATATTTTTGCCATGGATCATAATGTCATTATTGCTTCAGACCAGTATGATTATGACAGTCAATAATATACTGCCTGGCAGCAATGGTGCCTGTACCAAGGTTTTCCAGGTATTGCAAGTTCATCAACCACTTTTAACTTTTCTTTTTCAGTTCTGTTATGCTATGACAAACATAAGACATCTGACAGATGAGTCTCTATTCTGTTTGTGCATTTAAAAACACCTGTGCTCATTCTTTCCTCTGGGCTGCATTGAATGCATTGTACTTGTACTTCCAGGTAAGAACTCAATGGTTTTCAGCTCTCAAACACGTAAGAGTCAACCCCCACAAATTAAGAAAAAATCAAATTTGTTTTATTTTTGTCAGGGTTAGTCACAGACCAGTCTGAATGAGTCGCTGGGGATGCCAAACTACAGCAATGTAATTGCCCCTGAATTTCTAAAATTAAGTAAATGAAGTCTGCAAATAAAAATTGCTGGAGAAATCATGTAGTGTGATAAGACCGATACTAACACCAACTGTAGTCTTCAACTGACTTTTCTTTTTAATTTTGCCAAAACAACTACTTATTTCACTGTCATTATATAGAAAAAAATTAAATTAGTTAATAACATTACCTTTAGTAGTTATGAACATTAGCTAGGTTATTTCTTCCAAACCATTCACTTTAGCCCCTGTTCTTATTTATTTATTCCAATTCCAGCTTGCTCAGTTATTTTCTAAAGTTACTTATACTTACCTGATGATGATGGTATGCTTGGTGAGAAGGACACATGCCAAAGTAGTGAGAAAGCAGAAAAAACATTATTAACTGTAATGATTATAAGTATCCATCCATCCATCCATTATCCAACCTGCTATATCTTAACTGCAGGGTTGCGGGGGTCTGCTGGAGCCAATCCCAGCCAACACAGGGCGCAAGGCAGGAAGCAGACCCCTGGCAGGGTGCTAGCCCACCGCAGATGATTATAAGTATTTAACTCACAAAATACCAATGACTGTATTTTGTATTAATCATGCTGCAGAGAACTATATGATTTTATACTTCTATATGATTTGATCTGCATTTAGGTAGGAAAGGAATTATGTTTATGCACAAAATATGAGACTGATTTAATTCTTCTATGTGAAATAGAACACCCTGTGATATTATGAATCAATGTGATCGTTTTCTTTACTCTTGCTTAAAATTATATGACAAAAATTGTCATTTATGAATTAATAAATAAGCATTATTAATCTAATCAAACAAATATAATCTAATGAAGATATTAAAGTTATAAGAATGTAATCTCTTTATAACTAATGCAATGAACTTAAAGAAAACTGCTTAAAATGGGTTTGTACTGAGACAGGCACATTCTTTAGATAATGAAAGGGGCCTGGTACTGCTTTGTTTTTCTGTACTCCTGTATGTCATAAATTTAAGATGTCCCCTAATCTGTGTATGACCTCAAAATGAACTGTTATGTTTTTTTTCTGTTCTCTCTTTAGCTAATGAACAAGCTAGGTGATAAAAGGGTGAACAGTTTTTTCTTTTTCCAGCTTGCCCAAAACTCAAATCAGTTAGCTGGGGGGTTGGGGGGGGTGGGGTTCAGTCTCACAATCTCTCACCAAGAATAAAAGAATAAAGAAATTGCTTTTAATTTTAAATTGGTGTTTTTTCTCGTCATTTTCCGACTTCAGCGCTCACAGTAGCAAGACCAGTAAAGAAGGCACCACATACTGACTCGGCACCTGGACAGAACACTGCCATATCAGCCTTTTTTGAGGATATGAAACAATACTTACCAGATCAACTCATTGCTGTGAGAGATGAGATGCATCTGATACTTAATAAAAGTCAAGTTCAGCTGTGTCACAATATTAATGGCATCATGGGGAAGGAAAAGAAAAATTACCAAGGAATTTGACATGCTGAAGGCTTCTGAAGACTCACAAAATAAGTACATTAAAATGCTGGAGAGTCAAGTTGCTACTTTAGACTTACAAATAATGGACTTATAGGGTAAAAATATAAGAATTAATATCCACATAGTGGGATTCAAAGAGAACACAGAAGGTGGAATCCCAATGGATTTTAAAAAAAAAAAAAAACTAATTTAGTTTATTCCCTCATCTAAAAGACTTTTCCCTGTTAATTGAAAGATGTCATAATAATTCCATTCGGCCAAGACAGCTTTTTGACCATTGTATTAGGGATTATGATATGCACAGAAATAAAAAAAATATGCGAAAGAAAAATTAATGAATTAAGAATTACAAAAATTGCAATCTAAAACATTGATTTGTTATAATCTGTTCCTGTTGCTTCACTTTGCTGTGTACTTACAATATCTAGTATAACTGATAATTGAAATATATAATGTCACTTAAGGAAATTGTGATTTAAAGAAAGAAGCAGCTTTGTAAAAGTTAGCTATTGTACTTTCTTCCTTCCAGAGTTTCAGGTATGTGATAATTAATAACAAGAGCTCCATCTATGATGGGGAGCAGGTGAATTGACCTGTGTGGGCCAGTGTTTTGCAATCTAATGTAGCCCAGATAGAAATGTGTTTAACTCTCTAATTAATGTAAAAATGTAAATGTTGTGTTGTAAACTGTTAATTTTAGTGTAATAGTTTGTTTGCGTAGTTATGATGACTTTTATTTTGATAACCGGAAGTGGCAGTAAAAACGGAAGGGCTGGAGGAAGAAAAAAAAAGATAGAACGTGATGCCAAGGTGGAGTAGCAGAAAGTTTGAGAGATAAATTATCAACCAGATAATTTACCGGGATATGAACTGCTGAGATAGACGAAGAAGTTCGATTAGATATTCGCAGGGTCTATCTGGTGAGGAACGTCTTGTTAATTCAACGAGGGGAGTAACGGAGCGAACTACCAGAGGCAGGAGTTAACTCAGCTGTACAAGTTAATGGTGGACATTTGCTTATTTGGAGGACGGAGACATTTTTGGATTTACTAAACAGCGGCTACCTGCCATAGACAGAGGCAGAGAGGTCAGAGGGATTTGTTGGACTGATAACATTGCCAAGTAAGGTACCTTTTTCATTTTATTTTGTTGCTCCTGTTGGAGTGAAAGGGCCGATAAGTTTTTGGTCGCAACGCTCCCAAGCCACGAATCAGGCCTGCAACGTTTTGTTTCAAATAGAGTGACAACACTGAATGTGTTTTATTTTAGTATTAATAGTGTAATATAGTTCCTGATTATTTTCAGTTTATTAATTGTGTTGGTTGACTTATAATTAAACGGGGAATTTATTATTGTTTTATAACCCAGATTCCTGGTGTTTATTATAAGTTGGTGTAAAATAAACTATTGGGTTAGGAACGAATGTTAACAGGTAATTTCTTTTACCATTATTTGTTATTATCTAACCAGTGTATTGCTAGAATTATTTGATAATGTTTTATTCATAGTGACCCGAGACTCAAAATATTAAAGTAATTAGAATCATAATAAATTAGGCATTGGAGTAAAGAACTCAGGGCCCCTTTCTACACACAGTTAGAGTAGACGGGCTGCACTAATTACTAGTGTATCCTTTCTTTCTTGTTTGTCTAAAATTGGAGAGGACACTTAACATGCAGGAATAAAGCAGCTGAACTGGGCAATGGATTGTGCTTGAGCTGTTTCAGTGGTAAATGCTGCACTTAAACACTTGTGGAGACTTGGATGCTCCTTCACATTTTAAAATTAGTCATCATTATTTATCCAGTGCAAAGACCACTAAACTGTTGGTACTAAGAATTCATTGTTTTGACTCTTTTGCTTCAATCACTGTAATTAAAAAGTCTGGCATTTTGATCATTAATGTTTCTGAGATAAATAATGGTTTCTTGCGGTTGTATTCAGATCTTTTTGCAGATAACTGTAATACTTTTCCTTCGATAATTTGATTTTCCCCACACTATCAGATGAGGAAGCCTCTATGTTGGAAGTCCCATTATCTCTCACAGAACTTAATAAAGCCTTGGATTCTGTGAGTTCTGGAAAAGCTCCTAGCCCTGATTGGTTGCCACCAGAGATTTTGTCCACATTATGGAATCAGTTGCCTGTTCCACTTTGCATTGATTACACTTCTTCTCACACAACGCAAGGATCCTACTGAATGTTTTGAGACCCCTTTCTCTTTTTAACATAGATGTCAAATTATTAGCAAAGACACTTGTACGTCATTTACAGAGACTTGTTCATAAATTGATACATCCCAGTCAAAGTAGGTTTATTAAATCTCATCAGGCTGTGGACAGTATCTATCACCTTCTTTATATTATGGATGCAGCACTGACCATGTATCGTCCTTTTGCCATCCTATCAGTCAATACAGAGAAAGCCTTTGAACATGTGAATTGGGTATTTCTTTGGCAAGTCCTGGAGGGTTTAGAGCATGGTTTATTAAGATGACTTAAATTCTATACTGTTCTCCCACTGCCACCTTGCTAACAAATTCAAGCCAGTTTTGTGTGTGTGTACTATTTTAGTCAAACTAAATTAATCATGGGCTCCAGGAAACAAATAACATTAACATTGGAAATTGAAAAGTACACCCTAAAATTTTTTTTAATAAATTTATTATAATCATTCGGTACATATAGATCAATTTTTACAAAAAATAGGATTGAAAACAAATCAAACCCCACCCCTGAAAAGGAGAGCATGGCCTAAGGAGTAAAACTTAAGGCTTGTAAACATGCCTAAATTATTGAGTTTAATAGGGCAAAAAAAAATAAATGGAGAAGGAAAAGAAATCCGTAAATAATTATTTCTTCTTATTCTAAAATAATATTGATTAGATCCTGCCAGGTTTTGAAAAAATTCTGTACAGATCCCCTAACTGAGAATTTGATTTTTTCCAATTTCAAATAATATAAAACATCGGTTTCCCACTGACTTATTAGAGGAGAGTTAGGATTCTTCCAATTTAACAAAATCAGTCTGCGTGCCAAAAGTGTAGTGTATGCAATCACAGTTTGCTTGTCCTTATCCATTTCAAATCCTTATGGAAGAACACCAAACACAGCTATTAATGGGTTAGGAGGGATTGTGACACCAAGGCTGTCTGAAAGGCACTTAAAAATTTTGGTCCAAAATGTTGTTAATTTGGTGCATGCCCAAAACATGTGACCCAGTGAGGCAGGAGCTTGGTTGCAGTGTTCACAGGTTGGATCTTGCCCTGGAAACATTTTGGACAGTTTTAAGCGAGACAGATGAGCTTGATATATAATTTTGAGTTGAATAATTCTATGCTTTGCATATATGGAGCTCAAGTGGATTCTCTGCATTGCTACCTTCCACTCCTTTTCTGATATATTACCCTAAGTTCTTGTCTATAAGCCGGACTCATGTATTAGCCGGAGACCAAAAATCATACGAATTTTTAAAATAAAATCGTATCATAGATAAGCCGGACTCATGGATAAGCCGAACGTACTATAACCTATAACTAATAAAAGGGAGGGAGGTCAGTGGTCTCACTCGCGCCCATTTAATTTCTTTAAGGGGGGAGAGAGTGTGAGATATTGCCGTCTCTCTCACTCCCCGCATGGCGCGGTTGGAGCGGCCGGAGCGCGTTCTTTCTGCTCTGGGCGTCGCCGAGTCAACACGAGCGCGTAGCGGTCATTTAAATTGTGATTTTATATGTAAGCATATTTAAATATATATCGCGGATTTCTGCGGACAATGGGTCTTTTAATTTCTGGTACATGCTTCCTCAGTTGGTTTGCCCAGTTGATTTCATACAAGGGACGCTATTGGCAGATGGCTGAGAAGCTATCCAGCTTACTTTCTCTCTCTCTCTCTCTCTCTCTCTCTCTCTCTTGCGCTGACGTAGGGGGGTGTGAGCAGGGGGGCTGTGTGCAGCTGCTTCCTGAAAGAAATGCTGCACGGAGCTTCGCATACTTAAAAGCTCAAAGGGCACGTATTGATTTTTTTTATCTGTCTCTCTCTATCTCTCTCTCTCTCTCTCTTCCTCTCTCTTCCTGCTCCTGACAGAGGGGGTGTGAGCTGCCGCCTTCAACAGCTTTGTACCGGCGGTGCTTCGCATACTTAAAAGCCAAAAAACCCTATTGATTTTTTTTTTGACTGCTTGCTTTGCACTCCTTTGAAAAGGAAGATATGTTTGCATTCTTTTAATTGTGAGACAGAACTGTCATCTCTGTCTTGTCATGAAGCACAGTTTAAACTTTTGAAAAAGAGACAAATGTTTGTTTGCAGTGTTTGAATAACGTTCCTGTCTCTCTACAACCTCCTGTGTTTCTGCGCAAATCTGTGACCCAAGCATGACAATATAAAAATAACCATATAAACATATGGTTTCTACTTCGCGGATATTCTTATTTCGCGGGTGGCTCTGGAACGCAACCCCCGCGATGGATGTATAAGCCGGACTTATGTATAAGCCGATATTCTATTTTTTCATTTTCACAACTTTTTTCCTTAGATAAGCCGCGGCTTATTGACAAGAACTTAGGGTAATTAAGAGATCTTTTTCCCATTGTCCTCTTGGATATTTGAAAGGAAGGGACTCTAATAAAATTTTATATATTGCAGAAATGGTGTCTAAGTCCTCGAAGTTGAGCAATATTTTTTCCAGCATGGTAGAGGGTATGAGATGAGAAAAATCGGGCAGGTTCTGTTTTACAAAGTTTCTAATCTGAAGATAGTGAAAGAAATGTGTAGCTGGAAGGTTAAATTTGGAATGTAATTGTTCAAAGGATGCAAAGATATTGTCTATATAAAGATCTCTGAGCAATTTAATCCCAAATCTTTTCCAGATATTAAAAACTGGATATGATTGCGAGGGTTGAAAGAGGTGCTTCTCTTGCAGGGGTACCACAGATAGAAGATTTTCCATCTTAAATTGCTTTCTAAATTGGTTCCATGTTCTGAGTGAGTGAAGCACAATTGGGTTATTAGTATATTTGCAATAACTTGCATTTATTGGAGCGCAGAGCAGGGAATATAAAGAAGTGCTGCAGGATTTTACTTCTATTGTGGACCAGGCCTGTGTATGTTCATTTATTTGTGTCCAGGTTTTTATGCCTTGTATGTTTGCTGCCCAGTAATAAAACTGAAAATTAGGTAGAGCCATGCCACCTTCTGCCTGAGGTCTTTGTAGGGTCGCTCTTCGGACACGTGAATGTTTTGAGTTCCAAATAAATTAGGTTATGGTTGAATCTAATTGCTTAAAAATGATTTATTGATATATATTGGGATGTTTTGAAATAAAAAAAAGAAGCTTAGGAAGGATATTCATCTTAACAACGTTAATTCTTCCGGCTAGAGTGAGATGAAGGGTTGACCATCTATGCAAGTCTTGCTTAATTTTTTCCATACAGACTGCGAAATTTTGTTGATAAAGAGCTTTATGTTTACTTGTGATATTTACCAGTTGGTATTTAAACTGATCTGCTATGGTAAAAGGTAGGGTATCCAATCTGATATTTTATGCTTGTGAATTCACTGGAAAGAATATACTTTTATTCAAATTAATTCTGAGACCAGAGATCTTTTGAAAATCTGAAAGTGCTGTTAAAACTGTAGGCACAGTGTTTTCTGGGTCTGATATATATAAAACTATATCATCTGCATATAGAGAAATTTTCTGTTCCAGTCCTTCTCAGATGATCCGCTTTATCTGATAAGAATTTCGACAGTGGACCGCTAGTTGTTCAATGGCGATTGCAAACAGCAGTGGTGACAAGGGGTATCCTTGTCTGGTGCCACGTTTTAGTTTAAAGTAGCCTGAACAAATGTTGTTAATACAGACTGAAGCTTCTGGACTGGTGTACAGTAGTTTGATCCATGCACAAATATTGGGGCCAAACCCAAATTTCTCCAATGCAGTGAAAAGTAATAAAAATGCAGGTAAAAACAGACAATAACTTTGAATAATGTTAACGTTTACCCCCCCCCCCCCCCCGTGTAGAATTGAAGAGTCGCATAGTTTGGTGGAGGAACAATCTTCTCAGTCTGTCAGTGGAGCAGGACAGTGACAGCAGTCTGTCGCTGAAGCTGCTCTTCTGTCTGGAGATGACACTGTTTAATGGATGCAGTGGATTTTTCATAATTGATAGGAGCCTGCTAAGTGCCCGTCGCTCTGCCACAGATGTCAAGCTGTCCAGCTCCATGCCAACAATAGAGCCTGCCTTCCTCACCAGTTTGTCCAGGTGTGAGGCGTCCTTCTTCTTAATGCTGCCTCCCCAGCACACCACCGCGTAGAAGAGGGCGCTCGCCACAACCGTCTGATAGAACATCTGCAGCATCTTCTTGCAGATGTTGAAGGACGCCAGCCTTCTAAGGAAGTATAACCGGCTCTGTCCTTTCTTACACAGAGCATCAGTATTGGCAGTCCAGTCTAATTTATCATCCAGCTGCACTCCCAGGTATTTATAGGTCTGCACCCTCTGCACACAGTCACCTCTGATCATCACGGGGTCCAGGAGGGGTCTGGTTTTACTGTTGTTCAGGTGTAGGTGGTTTGAGTCGCACCATTTAACAAAGCCCTTGATTAGGTCCCTATACTCCTCCTCCTGCCCACTCCTGATGCAGCCCACGATAGCAGTGTCGTCAGCAAACTTTTGCACGTGGCAGGACTCCGAGTTGTATTGGAAGTTCGATGTATATAGGCTGAACAGGACCGGAGAAAGTACAGTCCCCTGTGGTGCTCCTGTGTTGCTGACCACAATGTCAGACGTGCAGTTCCCGAGACGCACATACTGAGGTCTGTCTTTAAGATAGTCCACGATCCATGCCACCAGGTATGACTCTACTCCCATCTCTGTCAGCTTGTCCCTAAGGAGCAGAGGTTGGATTGTGTTGAAGGCATTTGAGAAGTCTAGAAACATAATTCTTACAGCACCACTGCCTCTGTCCAAGTGGGAGAGGGATCGGTGTAGCATATAGATGATGGCATCCTCCGCTCCCACCTTCTCCTGATATGCGAACTGCAGAGGGTCGAGGGCATGTTGAACCTGTGGCCTCAGGTGGTGAAGCAGCAGCATCTCCATGGTCTTCATCACATGTGACATCAGAGCAACAGGCCGGAAGTCATTCAGCTCACTAGGACGTGATACCTTTGGGACTGGGGTGATGCAAGATGTTTTCCAAAGCCTTGGGACTTTCTCCTGTTCCAGGCTCAGGTTGAAGATGCACTGTGGAGGACCCCCCAGCTCCGATGCACAGACCTTCAGCAGTCGTGGTGATACTCCATCTGGACCCGCTGCTTTGCTGGCACAAAGTCTCCTCAGCTCTCTGCTCACCTGCGCTGCTGTAATTGTGGGTGGGGGGAAACTCTCGCCTATGCTGGTATCAGCAGAAGGATGAGTGGAGGGTGTAGTACTCCGAGGTGAGAGTGAGAGTGGGTTAGGGTGGTCAAACCTGTTAAGGAAGTTGTTCATTTGGTTTGCTCTCTTCACGTCTCTTCTCGATGGTGGCACCCCGCTTCGAGCTGCAGCCAGTGATGATCTTCATCATATCCCACACTTCCTTCATGCTGTTATTCTGCAACTTCTGCTCCAGCTTTCTCCTGTACTGCTCCTTCGCCGCCCTGAGCTGGACTCTAAGTTCCTTCTGCACGTGTTTGAGCTCATGCTGATCACCGCCTTTAAAAGTCCTTTTCTTCTGGTAAGAAGGGGAGCTAGCTAAGTGGAGAATTTCTTATAAAATTCTATAGGGTAGCCATCAGGTCCTGCTGATTTCCCGGTTTGAAGTGACTTTATAGCATCTTGTAATTCTGATAGGGTCAGAGGTTTATCCAGTTCCTCAGCACTAAAAGTATCTATTCGTGGTATCTTTAATGTATCCAGAAATGCATTAGATTGTGTGTTGTCTTCTTTAAACTCAGTAGAATATAAGGTGTTATAGTAGTCTCTAAATGAGTGCATTATACTTTTAAGGTCAATGATTAGTGTTGGTGATTACTGGGATTGCATTGCAAACTTCTTGCTTGTGGATTTGTTGAGCTGCAGTAAAAGCTTATTAGCTTTCTCTCCGTGTTCATAATAATGATGTCTTGTCCCTAAGATTTTAAAGAAGGATGCACGTGTATTCATTTTATCAAATACCATGCTTCCTTATTCCCCTCTGCTTAAATTTTGGTCTAAGGTACATACTCTTCTTTCCTGTTTTCTTTAGAACTCTAAGAACACTTTCAATCAAACATTAAACACTGGTCTAGGATAAGTTTGATGCAGCAGTGTCTCTTTCAGGTTTAGAGCTTTTTCATTGGGCCTTTACCTTTCAACCACTATGCTTCTGGTTTACCTCTCCCTCTATGCTCCTGTCTTGGTTTCCCTTTGAATGAAATTTGATGTGTCCCAGTTTACAATCAATTAAGGGACAAGTTAAGTCCATATATGCATAAATTAAAAAAATATATAGTAACAAAAATGTAGTATTCTGTAGTCATTCTTCTTTAAATGTTTATACAGAAACAAAAGATAAAAATATCAGTTAAGCTTACATAAGGTATGACTATTTGGCAGCAAAGAACAGTGAAACAAAAGTAGAGGTTATAGAGAAAGTAAAGTTTTGTGGGCTGACAGTTATTGAAAAGGTTTGAATCAATGTTTGGCTGACTTTGAACACCTAGCTGAACAGACCATCCTTGAGATTTTTGAGTGTATTGTTTTACACACTAATATGTTTACGTTTTGTTGAAACATACTCAGTGTACCTGGCTTCTTTATGCACAAGCAATTCTGGACATAACTAATTCATCTTTAAAGTCAATGTTTCAGGGTACTTTAAAGTTCCCTTTGTTAGGTCAGTATTAAAGGAATCAAATATAAATCTTATTGTTCTTTTATATGTAGAGACCAATTTCAAATTTACCTTTATAGTTTTATGGAAAACTGTAATTTTGCAACTGAATATTTATCTTACGAACACAATCTTCAAAGTAAATGTAACAAATTTTGTTAATGATATGCTAATTTTCTCAGATGCAGGAGTTTCCACCATTATTATATTTTTAAATTTATAACAGACCTTTCACACTGTTAAAAATAGCTTTGCTATGTAAACATTTTGCTACATTTTTAAAACTCCCAATAAATGATGAAATCTAGGACAGTATTTTCCTTACCTGTTGTCACACACGTGCGCATGGGAGGCAGCTAAAGGGCTTGAGTGACGACAGTTCTGAGACATGCCGGGAGGTGGCAGAGTGCACTGACTCTTTTTCTCTCTTGCCTGCAGACCATTCCCGGGAGATTCCACCTGGCTCTCGTGACATCATTTCTGGGACCGAGCCAATGGAAGGAGACCTTACTGGGTCCTGCCCCTCTGACATCACGTCCGGGCTCGAACCAATGGAGAACGAACACGACCCTGATCCTTATGACCTCACTTCCTGTCTTTCCCTTTAAAACCCTGCCCTTTTTCCTAATTCCTCAGTCTTGTCTTGGACTCAATTGTATGCACATCAGTGCTGTTTATTTCAGAAAAACAACTTTGCAGCCAGGATACCAGATTATACGGGTGGCTGCCCCAAACTTTTATCTGAGTATGTCTCATTTGTGTGACATTGGCGTAGTCGGCAGGATCGAGAAGTCCTGGAAGAGAAGGGGACAGGACCTGCAACACATCCATGTGGGAGCGTACCGGGGCCGAGTTTCCAGGCGGGGAGGGTGTCCCATGTTTCAGAGTGGCCCAGTACAGGCTCTGCCCCCGGCATGCTCCACTAGGCAACCTAGGCAGGCCGGGGAGTGTGCGGGAGGGGCTCACAGAATTGGGCTGCTTCAGAAGCGGGAGGCAAAGAGGGCTGTTTATGCTGTCTCAGGAGAGAGTGCCCGCCTCCCTGTAAAGCCAGAGCCCCGATTTCCACCTAGGGGTGCCCCAGACTGGCAGGTGAATAAAGTGAAAGCCTGGAGGTTCGACCCAGAGAGGCCAACCCCTCAACAAGCCTGGAGCCTATGGGCAAAGGTAGGGCAGTGGCTACGGCCACAGGAAAACACGCCCTACCAAATAATTGAACAGGTGGCTTGCTATCTGTTTCTAGACATACTACCCCAGTGCTTCACCCAGCCGGTTTGGGGTAGACAATTCAAAAATATGGCAGAGCTCATAGAGCTCATGGAACAACAAAGGAGGGCCTCCCGACCTGGGAGAGCTGAACCGTCCCTGGGCCAACCTTAACCAGAGTACGTCCCAAAACCTACCTTCCCCCTGTACAACCCAGAGCTTGGACTGACGTCCCTGAAGCCGCGGGCGCACAAACCGCTTGGGAATGAGGTGGAATGCAGGTGGAGGGGGAGGAGGGGTTGGTGTGCTCTGACAAACCCGTTGGCGGTCCCACACACAGACGTGGTGGTCATTAACGGGTACAAAACGTCTGTGCTATTAGATACCGGCAGCAACATGTCCATTGTTGTCCGCCGCTTTGTGCTACTGCAACAGTGGTTAAAATTTAAGACTGGTATAACCTGTGTCCAAGGAGAAACCCGCTGGTACAGGACCGCCATTTGTGTCATCAGTTACGGAGGTTCAGTTCGGAAGTTAACCGTGGCCATCCTTCCTGATGCTCCACATGCGGTGATACTAGGGCGGGACTGGTCTAAAATAAAAAGTGGTGAGTCACATACCACTCCTGGGGATAACTTGGGCCTAGTTATAGACGGGAATGAGCCGTCTCAAGCTGTCTCCACGCCGTGTAATCAGCCGGCAGAGAGGGATGAAGCAGTCAGGCCTGAGTGACGTGGCAACTCCCGGGCCGTTGCATGCCAACACGTCATCCACCAGTGCCACGGCGGAGCGGGAGGAAACCACGCCCCTTGAGGTCGGCGCCAACCCTCTCTCCCTTTTACGGTTTCAATTTAGAGAGACCTCGGCTTCCTTTAAAAGGGAACAGTGGAGTGACGATTCCCTGAAATTTGCAAAAAATGCAGTGGTACTAGTCAAAGGCCAGCGCACAAACTGGTCAATGCCACAGGGTCCTCACTTTGTGTTAGAGAATGACCTTCTATATCAAGTAGCAATGCATGACGGGCAGGAGAGAAGGCAGCTGCTAATCCCGCGGACCTTCCGGCGGCAGGTCTGTGAGTTAGCACACACCCACCTCCTAGGTGGCCACTTGGGCACCGAATAAACCCTGGAGCGGATTAAGCTCCGTTTCTACTGCAATCAATGAGGAGGTTCGTCGATTTTGCGCTTCCTGCCCAGAGTGTCAACTGCAACAAATTCCAAGAAAGAACCGTGCTCCTCTCATTCTTATTCCCCTGATTGATATTCCCTTCCATAGAATTGGGGTCGATATAGTCGGACCTCTAGAGCCCTCAGCCCGAGGACACAAGTACATTTTAGTCCTCGTGGATTATGCTACAAAATACCCCGAAGCTGTTCCGTTGCGCTCAGCCACTTCTAAAGCAATCGCACGGGAATTACTAGGGGTCTTTTCGCGCATGGGTATCCCCAAGGAAGTCTTGACGAACCAGGGGACACCTTTCACCTCTGAGACGTTCAAGGAGACTGCCAAGTTACTGAAAATAAAGCATTTAAAGACCGCGGTGTACCATCCTCAAACCGACGGTTTAGTGGAGAGGTTCAATCAGAATCTCAAACAAATGCTGCGTAAGGTGGTCAGCGAGGATGGAAGGAACTGGGATCAGCTCCTCCCCTTCGTCCTTTTTGCCTATCGGGAAGTCCCTCAAGCCTTCACGGGGTTCTCCCCTTTTGAATTACTATATGGGCGACAACCCCAGGGCATATTTGATATTTTAAAAGAAGGATGGGAAGAAGAGGCTCTTCCCTCTACAAACATATTAGAGTATATCGCGCAATTATGCGATAGGTTTGGAAATAATAATAATACATTTTATTTATATAGCGCCTTTCCCTTGCTCAAGGCACTTGCAGAATATAATAAAGAATGGCAGCATATACAGTATATAGCATTGTACAAACCAGATAAATAAATAAAGTAGATTAATACAGTGAATTCTGAAAAAAAAAACAGACAGCATAATTGATGGTCTCGCACACACACACACACATACACATACAGGTTACATGAGCATCTTGACAGAGAAGGGTAATAAAGTCAAGTAGAGCTAAAAGCCTTCCTAAACAGATGAGTTTTGAGTTGTTTTTTAAAAGAATTCATGGAGTCAGCTGACCTGATTAATTTCGGTAGGTCATTCCAGAGTCTGGGCGCTATACAGCTGAAGGCCTTGTCACCCATGGAGTGTAGATTAGTGTGGGGTACAACAAGATTGCCAGAATCAGAGGACCTTAGTGGGCGGGCAGGCACATAGTGATGGAGAAGGTCACTGATGTAGTTTGGCGCAAAGTTATTTAAGGCTTTGTAGGTTATTAGTAGGATTTTATATTCGATTCTGTAAGACACAGGGAGCCAGTGAAGACGAAGCAGGATGGATGTGATGTGCTCGCTGCTGCTGGTTCGAGTAAGGACTCTTGCAGCTGAGTTTTGAATAAGCTGGAGCTGTGATATAAGATTAGAAGGGGCACCTGCCAGTAGGGAATTACAATAATCGATGCGGGATGTGATAAAAGCATAGACAAGTTTCTCAGCGTTAGAGGAGAGGAAGGAGTGAACACAGGATATGTTACGGAGGTGAAAGTAAGAAAGTTTCTTAATGTGATTTATGTGGGCAGAATAAGAGAGGGAGGAATCAAAAATGACACCAAGATTTTTTACAGTAGAGGCAGGTCTGATGAGATCACCGCCAAGATATACTGGGAAGGAGCTCATTTTATTAAGTTGCATTTTAGTCCCAATTTGCAGGAGTTCAGTTTTATTGCAATTTAATTTTAAAGAGTTCTGCTCCATCCAGGTTCTAATTTCACTAAGGCAGGTTGTGAGCTGAGAAAGCTCTTATGAAGTTCCACTTTTAACATTGAAGTAGAGTTGAGTATCATCTGCATAAAAATGATAACCCAGTCCATAGCTACGGATAATATGGCCAAGGGGAAGCATGTAAATACAGAAAAGCAGAGGACCAAGGACAGAGCCCTGAGGAACGCCTTGTGTGACTGGCGCTGAGCTGGATCTGCTGTTGCCAAGACTAACAAACTCTTGCCTATCAGTCAGATAGGAATTGAACCACTGGAGGGCAGTGCCAGAGATACCCAGCATGTTCTCCATTCTGGACAGTAGAATGTCATGTCTGACAGTGTCAAATGCTGCACTGAGGTCTAACAGAATTAATATGCTGGTTTGTCCAGAGTCTGCTGCCATAAGCAAATCATTGGTTACCCGTAGCAGAGCAGTTTCACAGCTGTGCCGTGCCCTGAAACCAGACTGAAAGGGTTCCATCAAATTATTAGAGGTTAGGTAATTGGTGAGTTGGGAAGCTACAACACGCTCAAGGACTTTTGACAGGAAAGGTAAGTGGGAAATAGGCCGGAAATTGTTAAGATTGTCAGCATCAAGACCAGACTTTTTTAACATTGGGGTTACAGAAGCGATTTTAAAAGTGATCGGCACAGAGCCTGTGTCAAGGGATGAGTTTATTATTGTTGTAACAGTCGGGATTATGGCATGAAGGTAGGATTTAAGTAGTGTGGTGGGGATGGGGTCCAGTACACAAGTAATCGGCCTCATCTTACAAAGCAGATTATTAACAAACGCAGATGTGACTGGTGAGAACTTAGAGAAGGAGCTGGATGGAGTGGGAAAACAGGGAGAGATATAAACAGATGATGTATTTATGTTAGTTGAATTATTTAGATCTTTAATTTTGTTACGGAAAAAGTGGAGGAATTCCTCACAGACTTCAGTGGAAGAGGTAGTTGGGCCAGATGCAGGTTCAAGTAGTTTATTAACTACAGAGAACAAAACCCTTGGGTTATCATGGCCACTTTCTATTATTCTGCCGTAATGGGTGTTCTTGGCAGAAGTTAGTGCTTCTTTGTAAGCTCTTTGGTGGTCAGATAAAGCCTGGATGTGCACCGTGAGGCCAGTCTTACGTGACATTCTCTCAAGGCGTCGGCTAGCTGCTTTCATAGATCGCAATTCTGAGTTATACCAAGGAGCTGAACGTTTAAAGGAAACCTCCTTATATTTTAAAGGAGCTGTTTTATCTAATGCTGAATGAAGGGCTGAGTTATAGTGGTCAACAAGACTATCTAGTGTTGGTGGAATAGGTGAAGACAGTAAAAGATCAGAAATGGATCCAGAAAGGATAGAGGGACAGATATTTTTAAGGTTTCTGTAAGAGATTTGTCGTTTACAGGTAAGAGGAGGGAAAGGCAGTGAGACAGTGAAAAATACTGGTTTATAGTCAGAGAGTCCCAAATCAGTGCTGTAAATGTTGGCGACAGATAGTCCGGAAGTGCAGATCAGGTCCAATATATGACCACGAGAGTGGGTGGGAAAATCAACATGTTGTGTCAAGTCAAAACAGTCCAGTAAGGATAGGAATTCATTTCTCAGTTTAGATGTAGTAATGTCAATATGGATGTTGAAATCACCAAGAAGGATAATTCTCTGAGAGTAAGAGCTTAGGTGGGTCAAAAGTTCAATCAGATTGGATAAGAAGGATGCATTGTATTTTGGGGGACGATAAAGAACAATGAGTGAGACAGGACCTGATTTCATTATTAGTTTAAGAGCCAGGCACTCAAACGACAATGGACAGTCAATCGGGATTCGTTTAATGTTTAAGTCAGCTCTGACAATTACTGCAAGCCCACCGCCTTGTCTTGAGCTGCGAGGCTCTGTGTGGAAAGTGAAACCAATTGGAGTCGCCTCTGTGAGAGATGCAAATTCGTTTGGTTTTTGCCAAGTCTCAGTTAAACACAGAATATCAAGTTTGGTGTCAGTGATGAGTTCTGACAGCACCAATGCTTTGCCATTAAGAGACCTCGAGTTAAACAGTGCAATATTAGTTAATGAGGCTTCTTTTTGCACAGAGCCGCGATCAGGGTTTATTTCCACATAATGTAAATTTGGCACACTGACACTTCTATTTTCAGGGTCATGAGAAGGACGGCGTATTCCTGAGCAAATGCTGCCGGTGGTCTTTTCATTTGCAGCCTGGCGGTGGCGGCGACCTGACCCGCGATATGTATATTTTGGGAGCTGCAAAATACTGGCGTCCTTTAGGATGTTCCAGTCAGACCATTTGCTCTGCACAAACTGTTTAATAAGAAGGAGTTTGTCATGAGAGTATTTTAACATGATAGTGAGTGATACTTAACTGATAGCAGTGGAGAAGCAGCACAGCACAGTGGAATCAGTAGGACAGGTGGGTGTGGTAGCATAGGTGAGCGGCAATAGCAAGCAGCAGAAAGCATAGCAGGAGGAGGTAGCAGGATTTGGAGGTTCCAATACACAGCCACAAACAGTAACACTTGGTAATTTCAGGCGTGATCGCCCCGGAGCCAAAAGCCAGATTAGTATGAACATCAGATCAGTTCCCAGTCGTAGAGTACTGTAAAATGAAACGGGAGCAGATCAGCATAGCGAATTTAATATAATCACGGAGACAGATCATCCCGATGTCCTAGATTGCCAGGTACAAAGAAATGTTCATAGGTTCTCGTCCCGTAATCCACAGACTCAGCTGTTCCCAGTCAAGTAAAGTCCATAAAATCTGTAAATATTAAGCCAAATCCAAACAATTCGAGTCAGCTGTATCCATGAACTATACGTACAATAAAAGAAATAAAACAAACGTAAGAAAGTGTAAAATTAAGGCAAATTTTGCGAAAAGTGTACAGACCCTCCTTAAAAGCCACATGGAAGAGGCTCAAGCAGCACAGGCCCGTTATTATAACCGCGGCACGTCTCTCCGGGAGTTCCGTCCGGGAGATCGGGTCATGGTCCTGGTGCCTACCTCCCACTCAAAGTTGCTTGCCCATTGGCAAGGCCCATACGAAGTTAAGGAGAGGAAGGGACTGGTCGACTATTTGGTGAGTCAACCAAATCTTCAGCCGAAAGAGCAGGTTTATCATGTGAACCTGCTGAAACCGTGGAAGGACAGGGATCTCGATCTCTCCTCCGGCCAGCCCCACTCATTCTTCGCTCACACCCACAGCCTTAATTTCGGTGCGGACTTAAGTCCCAGACAACGGCAGGAGCTGGAAACAGTTATCCGGGCCATTCGGGAGGTAGTCAGTGAGAACCCCGGACGGACCTCTGTGGTTGAGCACAACATTGTGACAGAGCCCGGGGTTATTGTCCGAGAACGCCCGTATCGTCTTCCTGAGGCAAAAAGGGCTGAAGTGGAGCTTGAGATCAAGCGCATGCTGGAACTAGGAGTGATTGAGGAAAGTCATAGTCCCTGGTCCATTCCCATTGAGCTGGTCAGTAAGCCTGACGGGAGTTGGAGATTTTGCAATGACTTCTGTTGGCTTCATCAAGTCTCCCAATTTGATGCCTATCCAATGCCACGAGTGGACAACCTCCTCGAGAGGCTTGGACAGGCTCAATATTTGACCACACTTGACATGAGAAAAGGGTACTGGCAGGTTCCTTTAACGGACTCCGCGAAGGAAAAAAACGGCGTTTAGTACCCCTAGTGGACACTGGCAGTATCGTGTCCTTCCATTTGGGTTACACGGGGCTCCAGCAACCTTCCAAAGTCTGGTGGACAAAGTGCTCCAGCCTCATAATTCATACAGTGCTGCCTACCTGGATGACGTGGTCATCTATTCCAGCACATGAAAGGAACACCTACAGCATGTCCAAGTGGTATTGTGGACACTTGGTGAGGCAGGGCTCCGGATTAATCCCAAGAAATGCTTCTTCGGATTAACCGAGGCCAAATATTTAGGCTACCTGGTGGGTCGGGGTACCGTAAGGCCACAGTGCTCCAAGGTAGAAGCCATTTTGAAATGGCCCTGTCCGCGAACCAAACGGCATGTCCAAGCCTTTCTCGGATTAGCGGGGTGCTACCACCGGTTTGTGCCCCGGTTCTCAGAGAGAGCAGTGCCCTTGACTGATTTAACAAAGAAGAGGGCCCCGAACATTGTGGTATGGACTAAGAAGACAGGCGCTGCATTTAGTGACTTAAAGCAGGCCCTTACGTCCGCACCTATTTTGATGGCACCTAACTTTTCTTTGCCTTTCATCCTCCAGACGGACGCTTCGGACACAGGCCTGGGAGCAGTGCTGAGCCAAAGCGTCGATGGTGTGGAGCACCCCATCATGTACCTGAGCCGGAAACTGTTAGACCGGGAGACCAGGTATGCACCGGTGGAAAGGAGGCTTTGGCGATTAAATGGGCGATCACTCAGCTTAGGTACTACCTGTTGGACCGGGAATTCACCCTTGTCACAGACCACGCACCCCTACAGTGGATGGCCCTGCACAAGGAGTCGAATCCGCAGGTCACCAGGTGGTTCCTTGACCTACAGCCATATAAGTTTTCGCTCGTTCATCGCCGAGGCTCTCTCCATGCCAACACTGATGCTCTTTCCCGAGTTCACGACCTCTCGGTTAGGGCTGCCCGACCCGACGGGTCTGGGCTGAGGGGGGGGCCTTGTCACACATGTGCGCATGGGAGGCAGCTAAAGGGCTTGAGTGACGACAGTTCTGAGACATGCCGGGAGGTGGCAGAGTGCACTGACTCTTTTTCTCTCTTGCCTGCAGACCATTCCCGGGAGATTCCACCTGGCTCTCGTGACATCATTTCTGGGACCGAGCCAATGGAAGGAGACCTTACTGGGTCCTGCCCCTCTGACATCACGTCCGGGCTCGAACCAATGGAGAACGAACACGACCCTGATCCTTATGACCTCACTTCCTGTCTTTCCCTTTAAAACCCTGCCCTTTTTCCTAATTCCTCAGTCTTGTCTTGGACTCAATTGTATGCACATCAGTGCTGTTTATTTCAGAAAAACAACTTTGCAGCCAGGATACCAGATTATACGGGTGGCTGCCCCAAACTTTTATCTGAGTATGTCTCATTTGTGTGACATTGGCGTAGTCGGCAGGATCGAGAAGTCCTGGAAGAGAAGGGGACAGGACCTGCAACACATCCATGTGGGAGCGTACCGGGGCCGAGTTTCCAGGCGGGGAGGGTGTCCCATGTTTCAGAGTGGCCCAGTACAGGCTCTGCCCCCGGCATGCTCCACTAGGCAACCTAGGCAGGCCGGGGAGTGTGCGGGAGGGGCTCACAGAATTGGGCTGCTTCAGAAGCGGGAGGCAAAGAGGGCTGTTTATGCTGTCTCAGGAGAGAGTGCCCGCCTCCCTGTAAAGCCAGAGCCCCGATTTCCACCTAGGGGTGCCCCAGACTGGCAGGTGAATAAAGTGAAAGCCTGGAGGTTCGACCCAGAGAGGCCAACCCCTCAACAAGCCTGGAGCCTATGGGCAAAGGTAGGGCAGTGGCTACGGCCACAGGAAAACACGCCCTACCAAATAATTGAACAGGTGGCTTGCTATCTGTTTCTAGACATACTACCCCAGTGCTTCACCCAGCCGGTTTGGGGTAGACAATTCAAAAATATGGCAGAGCTCATAGAGCTCATGGAACAACAAAGGAGGGCCTCCCGACCTGGGAGAGCTGAACCGTCCCTGGGCCAACCTTAACCAGAGTACGTCCCAAAACCTACCTTCCCCCTGTACAACCCAGAGCTTGGACTGACGTCCCTGAAGCCGCGGGCGCACAAACCGCTTGGGAATGAGGTGGAATGCAGGTGGAGGGGGAGGAGGGGTTGGTGTGCTCTGACAAACCCGTTGGCGGTCCCACACACAGACGTGGTGGTCATTAACGGGTACAAAACGTCTGTGCTATTAGATACCGGCAGCAACATGTCCATTGTTGTCCGCCGCTTTGTGCTACTGCAACAGTGGTTAAAATTTAAGACTGGTATAACCTGTGTCCAAGGAGAAACCCGCTGGTACAGGACCGCCATTTGTGTCATCAGTTACGGAGGTTCAGTTCGGAAGTTAACCGTGGCCATCCTTCCTGATGCTCCACATGCGGTGATACTAGGGCGGGACTGGTCTAAAATAAAAAGTGGTGAGTCACATACCACTCCTGGGGATAACTTGGGCCTAGTTATAGACGGGAATGAGCCGTCTCAAGCTGTCTCCACGCCGTGTAATCAGCCGGCAGAGAGGGATGAAGCAGTCAGGCCTGAGTGACGTGGCAACTCCCGGGCCGTTGCATGCCAACACGTCATCCACCAGTGCCACGGCGGAGCGGGAGGAAACCACGCCCCTTGAGGTCGGCGCCAACCCTCTCTCCCTTTTACGGTTTCAATTTAGAGAGACCTCGGCTTCCTTTAAAAGGGAACAGTGGAGTGACGATTCCCTGAAATTTGCAAAAAATGCAGTGGTACTAGTCAAAGGCCAGCGCACAAACTGGTCAATGCCACAGGGTCCTCACTTTGTGTTAGAGAATGACCTTCTATATCAAGTAGCAATGCATGACGGGCAGGAGAGAAGGCAGCTGCTAATCCCGCGGACCTTCCGGCGGCAGGTCTGTGAGTTAGCACACACCCACCTCCTAGGTGGCCACTTGGGCACCGAATAAACCCTGGAGCGGATTAAGCTCCGTTTCTACTGCAATCAATGAGGAGGTTCGTCGATTTTGCGCTTCCTGCCCAGAGTGTCAACTGCAACAAATTCCAAGAAAGAACCGTGCTCCTCTCATTCTTATTCCCCTGATTGATATTCCCTTCCATAGAATTGGGGTCGATATAGTCGGACCTCTAGAGCCCTCAGCCCGAGGACACAAGTACATTTTAGTCCTCGTGGATTATGCTACAAAATACCCCGAAGCTGTTCCGTTGCGCTCAGCCACTTCTAAAGCAATCGCACGGGAATTACTAGGGGTCTTTTCGCGCATGGGTATCCCCAAGGAAGTCTTGACGAACCAGGGGACACCTTTCACCTCTGAGACGTTCAAGGAGACTGCCAAGTTACTGAAAATAAAGCATTTAAAGACCGCGGTGTACCATCCTCAAACCGACGGTTTAGTGGAGAGGTTCAATCAGAATCTCAAACAAATGCTGCGTAAGGTGGTCAGCGAGGATGGAAGGAACTGGGATCAGCTCCTCCCCTTCGTCCTTTTTGCCTATCGGGAAGTCCCTCAAGCCTTCACGGGGTTCTCCCCTTTTGAATTACTATATGGGCGACAACCCCAGGGCATATTTGATATTTTAAAAGAAGGATGGGAAGAAGAGGCTCTTCCCTCTACAAACATATTAGAGTATATCGCGCAATTATGCGATAGGTTTGGAAATAATAATAATACATTTTATTTATATAGCGCCTTTCCCTTGCTCAAGGCACTTGCAGAATATAATAAAGAATGGCAGCATATACAGTATATAGCATTGTACAAACCAGATAAATAAATAAAGTAGATTAATACAGTGAATTCTGAAAAAAAAAACAGACAGCATAATTGATGGTCTCGCACACACACACACACATACACATACAGGTTACATGAGCATCTTGACAGAGAAGGGTAATAAAGTCAAGTAGAGCTAAAAGCCTTCCTAAACAGATGAGTTTTGAGTTGTTTTTTAAAAGAATTCATGGAGTCAGCTGACCTGATTAATTTCGGTAGGTCATTCCAGAGTCTGGGCGCTATACAGCTGAAGGCCTTGTCACCCATGGAGTGTAGATTAGTGTGGGGTACAACAAGATTGCCAGAATCAGAGGACCTTAGTGGGCGGGCAGGCACATAGTGATGGAGAAGGTCACTGATGTAGTTTGGCGCAAAGTTATTTAAGGCTTTGTAGGTTATTAGTAGGATTTTATATTCGATTCTGTAAGACACAGGGAGCCAGTGAAGACGAAGCAGGATGGATGTGATGTGCTCGCTGCTGCTGGTTCGAGTAAGGACTCTTGCAGCTGAGTTTTGAATAAGCTGGAGCTGTGATATAAGATTAGAAGGGGCACCTGCCAGTAGGGAATTACAATAATCGATGCGGGATGTGATAAAAGCATAGACAAGTTTCTCAGCGTTAGAGGAGAGGAAGGAGTGAACACAGGATATGTTACGGAGGTGAAAGTAAGAAAGTTTCTTAATGTGATTTATGTGGGCAGAATAAGAGAGGGAGGAATCAAAAATGACACCAAGATTTTTTACAGTAGAGGCAGGTCTGATGAGATCACCGCCAAGATATACTGGGAAGGAGCTCATTTTATTAAGTTGCATTTTAGTCCCAATTTGCAGGAGTTCAGTTTTATTGCAATTTAATTTTAAAGAGTTCTGCTCCATCCAGGTTCTAATTTCACTAAGGCAGGTTGTGAGCTGAGAAAGCTCTTATGAAGTTCCACTTTTAACATTGAAGTAGAGTTGAGTATCATCTGCATAAAAATGATAACCCAGTCCATAGCTACGGATAATATGGCCAAGGGGAAGCATGTAAATACAGAAAAGCAGAGGACCAAGGACAGAGCCCTGAGGAACGCCTTGTGTGACTGGCGCTGAGCTGGATCTGCTGTTGCCAAGACTAACAAACTCTTGCCTATCAGTCAGATAGGAATTGAACCACTGGAGGGCAGTGCCAGAGATACCCAGCATGTTCTCCATTCTGGACAGTAGAATGTCATGTCTGACAGTGTCAAATGCTGCACTGAGGTCTAACAGAATTAATATGCTGGTTTGTCCAGAGTCTGCTGCCATAAGCAAATCATTGGTTACCCGTAGCAGAGCAGTTTCACAGCTGTGCCGTGCCCTGAAACCAGACTGAAAGGGTTCCATCAAATTATTAGAGGTTAGGTAATTGGTGAGTTGGGAAGCTACAACACGCTCAAGGACTTTTGACAGGAAAGGTAAGTGGGAAATAGGCCGGAAATTGTTAAGATTGTCAGCATCAAGACCAGACTTTTTTAACATTGGGGTTACAGAAGCGATTTTAAAAGTGATCGGCACAGAGCCTGTGTCAAGGGATGAGTTTATTATTGTTGTAACAGTCGGGATTATGGCATGAAGGTAGGATTTAAGTAGTGTGGTGGGGATGGGGTCCAGTACACAAGTAATCGGCCTCATCTTACAAAGCAGATTATTAACAAACGCAGATGTGACTGGTGAGAACTTAGAGAAGGAGCTGGATGGAGTGGGAAAACAGGGAGAGATATAAACAGATGATGTATTTATGTTAGTTGAATTATTTAGATCTTTAATTTTGTTACGGAAAAAGTGGAGGAATTCCTCACAGACTTCAGTGGAAGAGGTAGTTGGGCCAGATGCAGGTTCAAGTAGTTTATTAACTACAGAGAACAAAACCCTTGGGTTATCATGGCCACTTTCTATTATTCTGCCGTAATGGGTGTTCTTGGCAGAAGTTAGTGCTTCTTTGTAAGCTCTTTGGTGGTCAGATAAAGCCTGGATGTGCACCGTGAGGCCAGTCTTACGTGACATTCTCTCAAGGCGTCGGCTAGCTGCTTTCATAGATCGCAATTCTGAGTTATACCAAGGAGCTGAACGTTTAAAGGAAACCTCCTTATATTTTAAAGGAGCTGTTTTATCTAATGCTGAATGAAGGGCTGAGTTATAGTGGTCAACAAGACTATCTAGTGTTGGTGGAATAGGTGAAGACAGTAAAAGATCAGAAATGGATCCAGAAAGGATAGAGGGACAGATATTTTTAAGGTTTCTGTAAGAGATTTGTCGTTTACAGGTAAGAGGAGGGAAAGGCAGTGAGACAGTGAAAAATACTGGTTTATAGTCAGAGAGTCCCAAATCAGTGCTGTAAATGTTGGCGACAGATAGTCCGGAAGTGCAGATCAGGTCCAATATATGACCACGAGAGTGGGTGGGAAAATCAACATGTTGTGTCAAGTCAAAACAGTCCAGTAAGGATAGGAATTCATTTCTCAGTTTAGATGTAGTAATGTCAATATGGATGTTGAAATCACCAAGAAGGATAATTCTCTGAGAGTAAGAGCTTAGGTGGGTCAAAAGTTCAATCAGATTGGATAAGAAGGATGCATTGTATTTTGGGGGACGATAAAGAACAATGAGTGAGACAGGACCTGATTTCATTATTAGTTTAAGAGCCAGGCACTCAAACGACAATGGACAGTCAATCGGGATTCGTTTAATGTTTAAGTCAGCTCTGACAATTACTGCAAGCCCACCGCCTTGTCTTGAGCTGCGAGGCTCTGTGTGGAAAGTGAAACCAATTGGAGTCGCCTCTGTGAGAGATGCAAATTCGTTTGGTTTTTGCCAAGTCTCAGTTAAACACAGAATATCAAGTTTGGTGTCAGTGATGAGTTCTGACAGCACCAATGCTTTGCCATTAAGAGACCTCGAGTTAAACAGTGCAATATTAGTTAATGAGGCTTCTTTTTGCACAGAGCCGCGATCAGGGTTTATTTCCACATAATGTAAATTTGGCACACTGACACTTCTATTTTCAGGGTCATGAGAAGGACGGCGTATTCCTGAGCAAATGCTGCCGGTGGTCTTTTCATTTGCAGCCTGGCGGTGGCGGCGACCTGACCCGCGATATGTATATTTTGGGAGCTGCAAAATACTGGCGTCCTTTAGGATGTTCCAGTCAGACCATTTGCTCTGCACAAACTGTTTAATAAGAAGGAGTTTGTCATGAGAGTATTTTAACATGATAGTGAGTGATACTTAACTGATAGCAGTGGAGAAGCAGCACAGCACAGTGGAATCAGTAGGACAGGTGGGTGTGGTAGCATAGGTGAGCGGCAATAGCAAGCAGCAGAAAGCATAGCAGGAGGAGGTAGCAGGATTTGGAGGTTCCAATACACAGCCACAAACAGTAACACTTGGTAATTTCAGGCGTGATCGCCCCGGAGCCAAAAGCCAGATTAGTATGAACATCAGATCAGTTCCCAGTCGTAGAGTACTGTAAAATGAAACGGGAGCAGATCAGCATAGCGAATTTAATATAATCACGGAGACAGATCATCCCGATGTCCTAGATTGCCAGGTACAAAGAAATGTTCATAGGTTCTCGTCCCGTAATCCACAGACTCAGCTGTTCCCAGTCAAGTAAAGTCCATAAAATCTGTAAATATTAAGCCAAATCCAAACAATTCGAGTCAGCTGTATCCATGAACTATACGTACAATAAAAGAAATAAAACAAACGTAAGAAAGTGTAAAATTAAGGCAAATTTTGCGAAAAGTGTACAGACCCTCCTTAAAAGCCACATGGAAGAGGCTCAAGCAGCACAGGCCCGTTATTATAACCACGGCACGTCTCTCCGGGAGTTCCGTCCGGGAGATCGGGTCATGGTCCTGGTGCCTACCTCCCACTCAAAGTTGCTTGCCCATTGGCAAGGCCCATACGAAGTTAAGGAGAGGAAGGGACTGGTCGACTATTTGGTGAGTCAACCAAATCTTCAGCCGAAAGAGCAGGTTTATCATGTGAACCTGCTGAAACCGTGGAAGGACAGGGATCTCGATCTCTCCTCCGGCCAGCCCCACTCATTCTTCGCTCACACCCACAGCCTTAATTTCGGTGCGGACTTAAGTCCCAGACAACGGCAGGAGCTGGAAACAGTTATCCGGGCCATTCGGGAGGTAGTCAGTGAGAACCCCGGACGGACCTCTGTGGTTGAGCACAACATTGTGACAGAGCCCGGGGTTATTGTCCGAGAACGCCCGTATCGTCTTCCTGAGGCAAAAAGGGCTGAAGTGGAGCTTGAGATCAAGCGCATGCTGGAACTAGGAGTGATTGAGGAAAGTCATAGTCCCTGGTCCATTCCCATTGAGCTGGTCAGTAAGCCTGACGGGAGTTGGAGATTTTGCAATGACTTCTGTTGGCTTCATCAAGTCTCCCAATTTGATGCCTATCCAATGCCACGAGTGGACAACCTCCTCGAGAGGCTTGGACAGGCTCAATATTTGACCACACTTGACATGAGAAAAGGGTACTGGCAGGTTCCTTTAACGGACTCCGCGAAGGAAAAAACGGCGTTTAGTACCCCTAGTGGACACTGGCAGTATCGTGTCCTTCCATTTGGGTTACACGGGGCTCCAGCAACCTTCCAAAGTCTGGTGGACAAAGTGCTCCAGCCTCATAATTCATACAGTGCTGCCTACCTGGATGACGTGGTCATCTATTCCAGCACATGAAAGGAACACCTACAGCATGTCCAAGTGGTATTGTGGACACTTGGTGAGGCAGGGCTCCGGATTAATCCCAAGAAATGCTTCTTCGGATTAACCGAGGCCAAATATTTAGGCTACCTGGTGGGTCGGGGTACCGTAAGGCCACAGTGCTCCAAGGTAGAAGCCATTTTGAAATGGCCCTGTCCGCGAACCAAACGGCATGTCCAAGCCTTTCTCGGATTAGCGGGGTGCTACCACCGGTTTGTGCCCCGGTTCTCAGAGAGAGCAGTGCCCTTGACTGATTTAACAAAGAAGAGGGCCCCGAACATTGTGGTATGGACTAAGAAGACAGGCGCTGCATTTAGTGACTTAAAGCAGGCCCTTACGTCCGCACCTATTTTGATGGCACCTAACTTTTCTTTGCCTTTCATCCTCCAGACGGACGCTTCGGACACAGGCCTGGGAGCAGTGCTGAGCCAAAGCGTCGATGGTGTGGAGCACCCCATCATGTACCTGAGCCGGAAACTGTTAGACCGGGAGACCAGGTATGCACCGGTGGAAAGGAGGCTTTGGCGATTAAATGGGCGATCACTCAGCTTAGGTACTACCTGTTGGACCGGGAATTCACCCTTGTCACAGACCACGCACCCCTACAGTGGATGGCCCTGCACAAGGAGTCGAATCCGCAGGTCACCAGGTGGTTCCTTGACCTACAGCCATATAAGTTTTCGCTCGTTCATCGCCGAGGCTCTCTCCATGCCAACACTGATGCTCTTTCCCGAGTTCACGACCTCTCGGTTAGGGCTGCCCGACCCGACGGGTCTGGGCTGAGGGGGGGGCCTTGTCACACATGTGCGCATGGGAGGCAGCTAAAGGGCTTGAGTGACGACAGTTCTGAGGCATGCCGGGATGTGGCAGAGTGCATTGACTCTTTTTCTCTCTTGCCTGCAGACCATTCCTGGGAGATTCCACCTGGCTCTCGTGACATCATTTCCGGGACCAAGCCAATGGAAGGAGACCTTACTGGCTCCGGCCCCTCTGACATCACGTCCGGGCTCGAACCAATGGAGAACGAACACGACCCTGATCCTTATGACCTCACTTTCTGTCTTCCCCTTTAAAACCCTGCCCTTTTTCCTAATTCCTCAGTCTTGTCTTGGACTCAATTGTATGCACATCAGTGCTGTTTATTTCAGAAAACCGACTTTGCAGCCAGGATACCAGATTATACGGGTGGCTGCCCCAAACCTTTATCTGAGTATGTCTCATTTGTGTGACACTGTCTATAGTTAGATGTTGATCTACGCAGGGCTTGGTGCTGGAACCAGTTATTTTCTCTAGTTATGTGCTGCAAAATGAACAGATATGATTCAGACAAATAATATAATGTCATAGGAGTTTCTTGTTTTCCTCTCCTCCATGTCAGCTGGTCAAACATTCACATTCAAGAATCAAGAACTTCATCTCCTCTGTGAAATGAACTGAAACCACAATGGACTGTTTTGTTTGCTTTTGTATCTTTTCATTAACCGTAATAACATCAGACTGTTTCTACTAAATGGGTTGCCCAGGTAAAATGTAGATACACACTAGACATATTTCTGTTTATATGTACTAATTCGATCTGGTTGTTCTATTGTCAACCTTAATGTATAAATGTATACATATTTTAATTAGAAAACCTTTTTCTAATAAGAGTGAAGATCTGTTTTGCATTTTAGTGTTTAAATTTTGCTTAACAATACCTGGTTGATTATGTATTTTTTATACTTACATTTATTAGAAATTATCATAGTATTAATTAATGATAATAATCCAAGTGAATGTGGTATACCTTTGTTTTTGATGATTAATTTGTGGAAAGCCCTTGAGTTGTATGTAAATGTAAGATAAGGTGCTATATAAATAAAGTTATTATAACCTTCACTTTCATTCTGATAATATTCACTTTTATTTATCAATTAAGCTGAATAATACATATTTAGATATGCCATTAAATAATTGCTTTAGTGTATTAAATTAATGGATGATTAAAAATCACTTGTCTTTAATTCAGAAAAAGCTTAAGTTCTTTCATAAGGGAATCATTCTGAAAAAAAGCAGGGTAATAGTGAATACATAACTCAAGCAGGTTTAAACTTCAGTTGGCTGAATATGTCTATAATTTAGGCATTGTGTTTGATAGTTATTTGTTTTAGTTGTTACATTTTCATACTTTCAAAACTTGCTTCTTCCAAATTTGAAGTATTGTGAAATTAAGGTGGACTCTTGAAAATCAAGTTTGTTCATACATTTCAAGCAGAAGTGACTACTGTATATTGTCATGTCATTCTTACCACTCTCTTACAACATTGCCTTCATTTCAAATTACAGCTACATACATCTTCATTAGAATAACTCAACTTCTTAATCACTATAAAGGACTGCATTTAAGTTTAAGACAATTTAAAAAAAAAAACCCTGTTGAAATATAAATGGCTTAGCCTTGCCCCCATGTTTCAGTATTTATTATACTTATTGTATACTCCAGCTCATTCACTGCTGTCACATAATCTACTTATAATACTAAAAATAAATTTAATGTGGGGGACAAAACTTTTAGCTTGCATTGCGAGTGACATCCTCTGCCCAATTTTGTACCTTCAAATTTTGAAGTGATCAACCTATAACTTAGAGAATACTCCATACTCTCAGCATTTAATATAAGACTGAAGTCTCATTTCAGCATAGCATATTTTTTAAGAACTTCAGCAAAGGCTCCTGATTTTGTTTTTCTCTTTTGGTTTTTAATTCATTGTAATATTTATTTTGTTGTACTAATTCTTTTATATTTTCTTGTGTATCTTTGCATCAACAATACAACATAATTTGGATGTGTTGTCAGTGATGGACATATTTTCATATTTATTAATTATTGGTCTAAGTTATTTTAGACCAGAATACTCTTGCCATTGTACTAGTACTTTGATGTTGTGTCCTGGGTATGACGTTAAACCGTAAGGGTCCTACAACTTGCAAGAAAAACCTAGGGGGTTGGTTGCAGGACTGGCACTCCAGCCACCGTAAAAACTTCACGCACCTCTGAAATGGCAGACAAGATTCTTTTCTGCTCTCTGCAGGAGTAGCTCTGCTGCAGCCCTACCCACAGGAAGGCAGCTTACATTATGAAGGGGAAGGGGGAAAGCCCTCAGGAGCATCATCCCCGGAAGAGTGGAAACTGCTGGAGAGATCAGAACTGGTTTTTGGTGCTGAGGCATCTCCCGCTGCACATCAGCACTCGGGTCCAAATTTGAGGCAGCCAAATTTGGGTGGCTGAGTAGGATGTCTTGTCTCTTTGGCATGACAATCATCTTCCTCTGCTGTTGGAGGAGCTATGTAAACTCTGTATTTCATTGGCAGCACTATCTGGGGAGCGCAGACCTGGAACTGGCCAGATCTCTGTATGTGAGTACACCTTTTATTGGTCTGGTCGATCTGATGGCTGTTATAATCGGTGAGTAGCTGTTGTTGTAGCGGATTGGCTTCTTCCAGTAGTGCCCGATGTCACTCCTTTCAACGAACATATTATGAGACTCAGGTTAAGGCACTCTCTGGGTACCTTGTTTGTTGTCTCAGTGTATGCTCCGACCACGATGAGTGATGTCTTGGTGAGGAAGACATTTTATTCGCTGCTGCGCTCTGTGATTGATGGGTGTAGGCAGTAGGCAACAAAGGGTTAACAACAAAAACTACACTGTGCTCTGTTCAAGCAGCTGTCACATAGAACTTGAGCCTACCCTAAAACAACTTAATAAAGATATGAAAAATGACAAGTGGGAATTCCTAAGGCTGGCTATTGTAGGTGTAATCAAAAACAGTCACTATACGTTTTGCAGCTGCGGGGTGCTCCTTATTATTCACACTTTCTCTGCACACTTGTTTCCATGTTTGGTTGATGCATGTTCATCTTTTGATGTACTATGTTAGCTATATGCTGGTTAAAAAAGATTGTGTCCATGTTTGGTTGTGACAAGCTCAACTATTGACATATAGAAACATTATAAAAAAGCTCTGACAGAGCCCTGTCCTTTGAAGCTCAGCTCTAATAAATGGATGACATTGCCCCCACCTGTTTCTCCAAATGTCTTCTCCACTGCCGAATTTGATATCTAGTTCTTGGGCTTCCCCTTCAAGACGTGGCATCAAAAGCTTCATTAGAGTTATGATTTGTAGTGTAAGCCTACATTAAAGAAAGCTACATTATTTCTCCGTATCACTATGGAAGAGGTATTGTCTCTTATGTTATATCAGTATAGATCTGGGTTAAGTAACACGCCACAATCACTAAAAAGTTCATTCCCAGGGAGCAAACGCCCCCTTCTGGACACAATGGGTACCTGCAAGGTGACATTCCTCTGGTCATGGGTGACTTCAATGCAACCACTAACACTGACGGTGCTGGCTATGAGGATTGTGCCAGTCCCCATGGGTCTGGCAACTGTGGTGAAAGTGGCTCCATGTTCCTTGACTTAGCAAAAGGTCAGGGGATATGGATCGCTGGATCATGGTACCAGTGCCTGAACCGCATGGTTGGACTTGTTATTCCAATACTGAAAGTGCAGTGAACGAGATTGATCACATCCTCGTGGTAGACCCTGTAGGCTCCTACAGAACTGCAGGGTCTACAGAAGTGCCCAGTTTGTGAATTCTGACCACAGACTTGCTGTTGCTACTCTGTAAATCCAGCATAGGTCCAGTAAGCTACCACCTACTAGAAGAATGAAGCAGGGAATGGCCAGACTCCATTTAGAGGGCTGAGTGGTGGCTCTGAGGCTAAGGATCTGTGCTGGTATCCAGAAAGTTGCCAGTTCAAATCCCCATCACAGCCAAAAGAGATCCTACTCCGCTGGGCCCTTGAGCAAGACCCTTAACCTGTAATTGCTCCAGGGGTGCTGTACAATGGCTGACCCTGCACTCTGACCCCATGGGGTATGCGAAAACGAACAAATTCCTAATACAAGAAATTGTATAAGGTCAAAATAAAGAACAAAAAATCATTAATGAGTTTCATGCAGTTTGTGTGAGGAACTTGCAGACTTGGGTGCAACTTCCAATCCTAATGTGATGTCGGAGACCTTCCATGACAACACACTGAAGGTTCCTGAGGTTTGTGTTGGAGTTGCTTGTGTTCCCAGAAGTTGGTATTTCATTTTGCAGGGCACCCTGGATATCATCAAGAGAAGTCACAGCACACGGCTTGATGGCAACTTCAGTCTTTACCGGGAACTGAGAAGGATGGCTTAGAGGGCTCTAAGGGCAGATAAGGAGACATTTGTTAATGGAAACAGTGAGCAAGTGTTACACCATCTATGGTCTAGTGGCTCATGTCCTGCTTACAGAGGAATTGAGACATTACACACAAACAAAAACATTCCCAGTCAGGGTGGGTGATGGAACAGTCCTTACAGATGACACTGCAATTGTGACCCGCTAGGCTTGCTACTTTGACCAGCTAGATAGATAGATAGATAGATAGATAGATAGATAGATAGATAGATAGATAGATAGATAGATAGATAGATAGATAGATAGATAGATAGATAGATAGATAGATAGATAGATAGATAGATAGATAGATAGATAGATAGATAGATAGATAGATACTTTATTAATCCCAATGGGAAATTCACATTCTCCAGCAGCAGCATAATGATACAATAAATAATATTAAATTAAAGAATGATAATAATGCAGGTGAAAAACACACAATAACTTTGTATAATGTTAAATGTTAACGTTTACATCCCCGGGTGGAGTCGCATAGTTTGGGGGAGGAACGATCTCCTCAATCTGTCAGTGGAGCAGGACATTGACAGCAGTCTGTCGCTGAAGCTGCTCTTCTGTCTGGAGCTATTTAAAGATGATCCTCCAGCTGGGGCATTAGACATATCTGCATCCACGGTTATTGAGGCTGATCTTCCAATTAGCTGTGAAACACCCAATCTCATTGAGATTGTACAGGTGGTGAACCACCTGAGGGTAGGGAAGGCTATAGGGATCTGTGATCTCCGGGGTGAATTTCTCCAGGCTGGTAGCAAGGCTGTCCTCCTGTTATCATCCCAACTGACTGTAAAATGGCTTTTGTCGTTCCTATCTGGAAAGGGAAGGGTGATCGCCAGAAAGTCAGCAAATACAGTATGATAATACTGTCCTTGGTGCCGGTAAGGTCCTTGCTAGGATCATCCTCAATAGGATTCATGATCATTTGCTGACTTACCAGCGACCAGAGCAGTCTAGGTTTATGTCTAAGAAGACTACCATCGACCGCATCCTGGCACTGAGACTTCTCATCAAGAGCAAACACAAATATTAGCAGAGTTTCTTTGCAGCCTTTGTCAATTTTTTTAAAGCATTCAACTCAGTTGATTGAGCTACCCTGTGGGACATCCTGAGACTTGATGGGATCCCCCCGATGTTGCTGGATATCATGGCCGGCCTGTATACAGGTAATGTGAGTGCTGTGCAGTTTGGAGGCAGAATCTCTGCATTTTTCCCAGTTGATTTTTGTCTGGGGTGTGTTCTTGCTCCTACTCTGTTCAATGTTTGCATGGACTGGGTGTCAGGCAGGGTTGTGGGGTTCAACAGCTGTAGAGCATCTGTTGGTGAAGAGAAATCCACTGATCTTGGCTTTGCCAATGATGCTGTGATATTTGCTGAGTCAATGGAGACTCTGATTGGGGCTCTTGAGAGACTGAGCAAGGAGTCTAAGTGTCTGGGCTTCTGAGTCTCCTGGATAAAAGACCTTTAATGACTTCTTGGGCATAGCCATTAGCAGTGTGACTGTCTGTAGAGAGAATGTCAACCTTGTCAAGAGGTTTACTTACATAGGCAGTGACGTTCATGTCTCTGGTGACTCTTCCTATGAAGGCAGTAGACTGATTGGGAGAGCATGGGGTGTCATGAGGTCACTGGAAAGAGGTGTGTGGTACTCCTAATATCTCTGCATAATGACTAAAGTCCAAGTCTTTAGAGTCCTAGTTCTCCCTGTTTTACTATATGGTTGTGAGATATAGACGCTATCCAATGAAATGAGATGAAGACTGGACTCCTTCTGTATTATATTCTGAGAATGCTTGGGTACTGCTGGTTTGAGTTTGTGTCAAATAAGCGGTTGTCCATGGAGTCTCAAATGAGGCATATTACGTGCAATGTGAGGGAACATTAGTTATGGCACTATGGACATGTGGCGCAATTCCCCAAGGATGATCCGGCTTGCAGAATCCTCATTGCTAAGGACTCGAGCTGTTGGACCAGGCCAAGGGGATGCCCACATAACACCTGACTGTGGCAGAGAGATGGTCATTTCCGGAGGGTGGGAATGGACCGCACATCTGCTGGGGGGTTGCCAACTGGCATCCCGAGGTGTTTTGTCATGTGGTGGGTGCAGCAATGTGCTGTACCAGTGCATGCTCCCCAACCTGACCTGACCTCTTAAGTCCCATTTCCTTGTTGCTTCTCTGTGCAGAGGGTACATGAAAATAGGACAATAAAGTCTGAGACTATGAAAACATAAATGAGTCCTGTATATGCAGTATACAGCTTCTGCCTCTACAGAAAACTGTATACTGGACTGGAGAGTTACTCAAAGAGTGGGTAAATCAAGCTGGAGATTCAGTGCCAGGTAGACAATGGATGGTGTTGCTTTTTTCCCAGGTAAAATACTTGAGAGAGAGATCGGGAGCACACATGGATAGCATACAACATATCTGCACCACCTGGATTGGGACCCAAGTGCAATGGGTGACACATCAGCACCACACTGGTACAGTGTGAGGGTTTTTCTGGTGGCTAGAGTGCATCCTGCCACCAACCCCCTAGTTCTTCCTGTAAGTTAGAGCCTCCAGGTTTTCCTTGTAAATTGGAGGACCTGCTTGCAGGGCTGGATGCAGGTTAATGTTATACCCAGGATGAAGCAATTGCAGGTTAAAGGCCTTGCTCAAGGGCTCAATGGAGTAGAGTCACTTCTTATAAGGTTATACTTCCTTAGAAGGCTGGCGTCCTTCAACATCAGCAATAAGATGCTGCAGATGTTCTATCAGACGGTTGTGGCGAGCGCCCTCTTCTACGCGGTGGTGTGCTAGGGAGGCAGCATTAAGAAGAAAGACGCCTCACGCCTGGACAAACTGGTGAGGAAGGCAGGCTCTGTTGTTGGCATGGAGCTGGACAGCTTGCCATCTGTGGCAGAGTGACGGGCGCTAAGCAGGCTCCTATCAATTATGGAGAATCCACTGCATCCACTAAACAGTGTCATCTCCAGACAGAAGAGCAGCTTCAGCGACAGACTGCTGTCACTGTCCTGCTCCACTGACAGACTGAGAAGATTGTTCCTCCCCCAAACTATGCGACTCTTCAATTCCACCCGGGGGGGGGAAACATTAACATTATACAAAGTTATTGTCTGTTTTTACCTGCATTATTATCAATCTTTAATTTAATATTGTTTTTTGTATCAGTATGCTGCTGCTGGAGTATGTGAATTTCCCTTTGGGATTAATAAAGTATCTATCTATCTATCTATCTATCTTGTATTTATGGGATATTTATGGGATACTCTTGTATTTATGAGATTCCTAGCCTCAGAGCCACCACTCCACTCAGATAATAAACTACTTACAAAAAACATACTCGTTAGGAAAATTTGTAAAAAATCATATTATCTTTTATTTTTCTTTTGAATATTTTTCGTCATTAGTTCAATGTGTTTTGCCTTTAGTAGCAAAGGCAGAAATCTTTTTAAATAATGATCAAAAAATGAAACATAAATCTAAACAGCAAGCAGAAATTCATAACCAAAGCCAAATTAGAACCAAAAAGTGTCATCAACAAAACTAAAGTGTGAAGTCTGTATTTCAGGAAGTCATCATGAACATAGCAAAGCTCACCACACATAAAGTATCTTCATCCAAACTTGGATGATCCAAAAGTGCACAGTAATGACATTTTATATTGTCACACAGTTGATGACACTCACAGTGTACTCCAGGTTACTAACCATGATAATGGAAGTCATATGTTCCAAAGAATAATGTCACTCTATACAAAACAAGATTACGTCAAAAAAAGATGTTAAAATAAAACTCTTTAAATATGTTTCCTATATTTTTACAGAAGAGAATCGAACTCAGCATATGAAAAAGCCCATACAGAAAAAAACAATAAACCAGGAAAAGGAAATTAAAAGGAAAATAAACCATAACATAATCATCCCTCAAAGGCATTGTCTCTGAAGGTGCCAATCTGGCTGAGAAAGAAAACAAGACAATAAACAGGTAGGATGTATATCCTTATCACAAGCCCAAGGACAGTCCTCTAGGCCAGGGGTCCCCAACCCCCGGTCCGCGGCCAACTACCGGTCCGCAGCCGTCTGACAGCCTGGCCACGAGAGAACTGCCGGCAACGGCGACTCACTCAGACTTTTCAGAACGCTTGGCGGGCGGGGCTTTGCAGCGGCGCAGAGAGAGGAGAGAGACCGAGGTGAGAGAGTATTACAACAAAGTATTTTTATGGTCCCGACAGTTTCCCCATATGACATGAGTCTATAGAAATTGCGTTACTACGAAGTACATTCAACAGATGCTTTTGTGGTCGCAGCTCAGTTGTGCACATTTGCACAACGATCCCCAAACAGAAACATTGTAAAAAAAATCTCTTTCTTCGAACTTTCCTCGTACTGTTTTTATTTTTTATTTTTTTGCTGTTTTTGTTGTCTGTGGTTTTCAGTGATACCTTTTGCTTATTGCTTGTCAACATTTGAAAAACATCCATTGGAATTTAACTCATTGTCACCCTCCTATAGAAACGGCAGACACGAAAAAAAAGGTATCCGTCAATAAGGGCGCGCACATAAAGGCGACCTTCAAAAGGGCAACCTCAATTGAGCGCTGAATAAAAGCGCGCGCAAATAAAGGCGAGTTTCAAAAGGACGACCTCAATTGAGCGCCGAATAAATGCGCGCGCAAATAAAGGAGCGGTTCAAAAGGATGACCTCAATTGAGCGCCGAATAACTGCGCGCATAAATAAAGGAGTGCTTCAAAAGGGTGACGTCAATTGGGCGCAGCGAATAAAGGCAAACGCAACAAAATTACAAAAAATTTATTAGATAAAGGCAATGATTGAACGTATAAAAAGGTGAAAGCAAGAATATTAAAACATCCAATTAATTAATGCATGAACTTCTAACGAACTACTTCTAACGAACTATTTCTAAAGCTTTCTATATTTCGTTGTTTTCAAAATTACAGAAAATTAGATTAAGGTAATGACTGAATGTATAAAAAGTTGAAAGCAAGTTACACTTGAAGCTGTAGATTATGTGCAATGCCACGTAGATATTCGAGATGCGGTCTATTAGCATAATCAAGGACAATTAATTTAATTCGCTCCGAAGTCATCCTTTTGAAGGGCTCTTTTATTTGCGCGCACATTTATTCAGCGCTCAATTGAGGTCGCCCTTTTGAAGATCGCTTTTATTTATGTGCGCTTTTATTCTCCGCGCCCAATTGAGGTCGCCCTTTTGAAGGTCGCCTTTTTGTGCGCGCCCTTATTGATGTTAATGTTAATGATGTGCAATCTGTTGGAATGGCAAATGTAAAGCATATGTCTTTGTTAAATGCAAAAAAAGAAGAAAAATCTCAGATTGCAAACGTATGCAAACTGCTTAATAACTTTAATAATAATAGAAATGTTATGTAAATTGTGTATAAAACTGCCCAAACCCCGACCAGTCCGTGGAAAAATTTGCATCTAATAAAGTGGTCCTTGCTGTCAAAAAGGTTGGGGACCACTGCTCTAGGCCATAACCCTTCCAATTGACTAAGTACTCTATTACACAACTGTATTGATAAGAATCCAAGACCATCCACACCATCCACACATTGGAGAGCAGAGGAGAATAAACATAATAAGAGCATTTTACCTTAAAATGTGCAGGTATTGCCAGACTATAAGAAACTATAAGAAAGAAATTGGTCCATACATGGACCAATATATTCTATCATGGTGCCACTTTACATGAAAGAGCCCTCAGATAGCTGTCTTTCATCACAAGTGATATGCTCTACCCAACAACAACTGAATATGGTTTAATTTTTTGTCTTGATTCAGACTGTGTGAGTGCATGAGTTAATTGTTGTGGGTGAAATGTGTTCATGTTCAGTCAAATACTGAGACACTTTCCTGAGTGATTTCTTTTCTGGGTCCCCTTATTATACTCATGGATTCTGTACATTTTCTGAAACATTTTTGGAGAACAGACTTTCTTGCATGCACACAGACTGCTTGGAAAACTTATAATAATAAATACAGCACACATGCAGCATTAAAATATGGAATATTCAGGGAAATAACATTGGTAAAGTTTCTTAATAAATGAATGATGTGCAATGTAGCTGTAATACAGTATATAGTGCAAATATGCTTGTAGAAATGTACTATGTACAGTATTTGACAATATCTTCTCATATATTTGTTGTGAACATTGTTCAAAGCTTGAAAGGTTATGAAAGAACTAACTGAAATAAGAATTTCCTGAAAAAAATACACTATAAAGGTTTGGAAAATTAATGATGGATTGTATTGTTAGCATCAGTGTAGTGGTCATCATTGGTACCTCACGGTTCAGAATCCTGAGTTGAAATCCTAGCCCTATCACTGTTTGTACAGAATTTTCCGGGGCATACAGCTTAGGCTGTTTGTCAAGTATAAATCTGATCAAGAGCCAGTGTAGATCCATGACCTGTCATCCCTGCCCTGTGCATGAAAATGGAAGCCCGGGGTCACAATTATAAAACTCGCGTTTGCATAAAAAGAAGCTTGAAATGTGTGTACACAATTTTCCATGCTAAAGATGGGATTTACAAAAGAAAACTTGACTGGAGAACAAGCATACTGTATATTTACTGAATAAAGCCTACGTAATATTTTAAAGAAAATAGGAAATGACAACACCCTTCATTAATAGGCAAATACAGCCAAACCAGCTAAATGACGACACACATGAATAGTTCATATCACCAGGCAGTTATTATAAAATGTACAGACTAGATTTTTGTTTCCCTTTAAGAGATCTGATGCTATGTATTTGCACTAATGAACTCTTTTGGATTTTGGTTAGTTTATATTGGCTACCTGTTTCTAACTTCTCAGAATTAGAAACCAATGTAGTCATTTGTTGTCAATAATTGCATTAAGCAAAATCAAAGGTGTGATTCACTCACAGTGTACTGTAAACTAAAAATCTCATACCTACTGCCTATTTATAGCCTAATGATTTTACACAAAATGGCTTGTTTGGCACTACTTGAAGATTATGTATAGGGAATTATCTTTTAGGACTGACAGGATTTTTTTTCCCATGATGATGACTGGCTTATGTGCTGATTTTAGCTTCCAAGGGCCATTCTTTTGGAACAATGTACTGTTGGCCCTGGCACTAGAAGGATAGACTGCACAAAATTGGGCTACACCTGTTCATATTCAGATTTTACAAACAGTTGGCTTTCTGACAACAGGCACTCACCAGAAGGAACTAGTTGACAGGTCTGGCATTTCTCAGCTAAGCTTCAGCTGAATCATACATGCTCTGCTAGAAGTCATAAACCAATTGGCAATGCACTACATTCAGTTTCTGTAAGGTGTGGGTGTACAGGTCAACATAAAAATGCAATTTGCAACAACTCAATATATATATTGCTGAACGCCACATGCTAAGGAGATGTGGACAGATCCGCTGCTGCTACTGAGCTGTGTGTTCTGCATGTCGCGCTGCACGACGATCATTTAAAAGCCTGTACAGAAGCTGCTGCTGCTGTGCTGTATGATCTGCATGTCATGCTGTGCGTCGATCATTTAAAAGCCTGTACAGCAGCTGTCCTTTTGTCTCACTTCCTCATCTCGTGTCTCCGAGAAATTGTTTGTAAGTAGGGCGTGATGTATAAATAGTCTCACAGGACTTCAAAGTGTCTCTCCAAGATAATCACGTCTCGACCCAAGATTTTTTTTATATAATATATATATATATATATATATATATATATATATATATATATATATATATATATATACAGTATATATATATATATATATATATATATATATATATATATATATACAGTATATATATATATATATATATATAAATATATATATATAGGCACACATGTACACTGGGAAGCATCTTAAAGGCTCTAGTGATGGTAGTTAACTGCTGAACCAGTGGTTGCCACTGTATTCTTATGCCTCTCCTCCCTCTGTAGAACAGAAGATTGGTTAATTGCACTTCAGATGTCACTTCCATTGTCCACCCTCCAAGAACTGCCCCTTCCTGTCTGAAATCCATATGACCAGAAGTTTGTCTGTTTTCTGTTAGTTTTGTATTGGGCTCCCATATAAAAATACATAACTCTCATCTTTGTAAAAAGATAATTTGGTTTTCATTTATTTTCATTTATTTTCATCATTTTCTGTGTTTGCTTCTCTTCTTCCAATAGCATAGACAACAGGATCATTGATCGACCATGAATGAACAGTAGGATCTGGCAACCATAATTGCAACCATGACACCCAAACTGAAGTACCTAAGGGTCTAGGTAGGAAAAAAGCAGATTCAGTTTGCCATGACAGAGGTGTGGACCAGGCTTGTGTGGCTCTCCAAAAGAACCAGTCACCTGCTCTGTCCCAGGTATTTTTACCATTACAACCCTGCAATGACATCATAATCTATTTTCTTCTCTTTGAAGGGACAGCAGTCTGACAACACTGGGAGTGCATATACTGGCGCCATATCTAAAGGAAGAAATGCAGCTTACTAAGAACTTGAGGAGCAGGCCGCTGCTGATTATGATCATCTGAAACCCGAGGTGTTGCTAAGTTTTGGCATATCCCCACACCAACAGGTGAAATTATGTAAGAGGAAATTTGACCTAGAGAGGCCAATACACTCCTGGGCCTTTGATACCTTGGGAAAAGTAGGGCAGTGGTTAAGACCAGTGACACAGAACCAAGGAGAAACACATGCCCCCGCACAGTTTCAAGTGAAAAGAGCCTGGGTATAGCATCCCTAATTGCCATCAACCCGACAAGTTGATGGATTGCAGTTGGGCACGAGGAGGAAGGTATTGTACACTTGCTAATCCCTTATCCTTTCCTTATACAGGGGTGGTAGTGATGAATGGGCACAAAGTAACAGCACTTAAAGATTCCAGCGGCAACATTTCCCTGGTTGCATACCGTTATGTGCTTCTGCGACAGAGGAAAACCAGATTGACCAGTCTAACCTGTTTCTATAGTACAGGTCCATATCCTGTGACAACACACAAGAGGGCACAACCTGCACACTTCAGGTGGCTGTTATCCCCAATCCATATTGTACAGTGATACTGGGGCAAGACTGGTTGAACATTGTGAAAAAAAGTGAAAAAGTGCAAACCACTCCTGAGGATACACTGGGCCTTGCTAAGAAAACAGTCCTGGAGACCTTGCCACCCACCCTCTTCTGGGCATTCTGCAGTAGAATCTGTGCTGGGCCATCCAGTCTGATGAAAAGAGTTGTTAAAAGTTATCAGAAATGATACTCAAGTAAAAGTTGAAGTACTTTGTCAAATTTTTACTTTCACTGATGTAAAAAGTATTTCAGTTAAAAAATACTTGAGTAAAAGTAAAAAATGTCTGTTTTCAAAAGTACTTACAGTAAGTGCTAAAAGTAAACCAAAGTGCTAAAAAAGTAACCAAAGTAAATTTTATAATAATAAGAAGGAACAATACTTTGTTTAGAGAATGCAATATATTTATTTTATTTTTAAACAACACTCACACAATATTTTTGCAACAGAAATGCACTACAGAGTAATTAATTATGCAAATGCAATCATGACTTCGATAAGTACATAACTGCAGAGTGTGGATATGACTTACACAGTACCTCCTCTATTGAGATACCGAGCAGCAGTAGATGAGGCACCCCTACTCCAGAGAAAAGAATAATAAAATAAAATACAAAAATAAGAATGAAAAATTAAGTGAACAGCTCACAACTTTATTACTTGAATAGATACACAATATACAGTATAATTAAATATATGTTTGTTAGAAAGATGCAACAGCAAGTCATTTAAGGCTTTTGACAAATAAAAGACGCTTCAGCAGACACGCAGAGTTAGAAAGGCACAGGTGGAAGATGCTGAAAGCCAAATGTAGAAAAAAATAATAATTTCAAAATGACTATAGTCAGCAACTAAAGATAGATAGATAGATAGATAGATAGATAGATAGATAGATAGATAGATAGATAGATAGATAGATAGATAGATAGATAGATAGATAGATAGATAGATAGATAGATAGATACTTTATTAATCCCAAGGGGAAATTCACATACTCCAGCAGCAGCATACTGATACAAAAAACAATATTAAATTAAAGATTGATAATAATGCAGGTAAAAACAGTCAATAACTTTGTATAATGTTAACGTTTACCCCCCCCCCCCCCCGGGTGGAATTGAAGAGTCGCATAGTTTGGGGGAGGAACGATCTTCTCAGTCTGTCAGTGGAGCAGGACAGTGACAGCAGTCTGTCGCTGAAGCTGCTCTTCTGTCTGGAGATGACACTGTTTAGTGGATGCAGTGGATTCTCCATAACTAGGGGGCTCCGCCCCCTGCTCGCTTCGCTCGCCAACCACTGGTGTTGGGAATGAGAAAGAGCGTGATGTATGAATGAGATATAGAATAGTGTGAAGGTGTAGATGATGCAGTAATGTAATGACTTGGGTAGTTATGTTTCCCACATTAATAGTTTTTGGACATAATATAGTGCGTTGTGTTAAAAGGGGCATTTGGTCAAATGAGACTGCTGTTCCAAATCTGTCTGTAACTAAGTCGGCGCAGATAAAGGCTTGAGGAATTGTAATAATATCTGGGTGAAGTCTATCTGTATTGGTGAGTGTACCATCTCCAAGTTGTAATAACCAATTGTTTTGATGTGGATGTGGACATCGTATGTTATGTACTAACTGTATCTTTTCAAATCAATGCCAATTGTCTGCGTATTTTAAGGTGCACTGAACAATAGCTGAGCGCATGGAATGTGGAACAATAGCTACGCACTGTCTAAAATCTCTTCGTAATAAAAGTACCTTTCCTTCAAAGGGAAGATCATTATTCATAAACGTTTGTAGAAGTTTATGAATGGTGTGGAGTAAGTGAGTGCATGCCATTGTACATTCATTAATAATTAACAGTTTCGCAAGACGGATGTCATGTGCAGTGCCACTGTTAATGTTCATAGTGGATATCGATTTGTAGGATCTAATGGAGTTCATAAAGATTTCACTTTCAGGTACATCGTTAGTTAGAAGCTTCTGTAGATATTCAGGATATGAATGTAAAGGAGGCAGTCTAATTTGACCGTTTTGATAACAACGTGTAAATTCATTACATGTACTGCCAGTTGTTTCTTCAGGGAAGTTAAGTGAATGACAATGATTGCAAATGACATTCATTAATTTTCCTGAATAGTGGACTCATTATTGAACGCGTTGTCAGCTAACTGGAGCAATCGTTTAGCAGGTGTCTGTCGTTGATGTTCTCTCGCTGCCGTTTCTGTATGTCTGAGACGGGAGGTGTTTCATTTTGAAGCCGTGCCTGTTTCGATGCAGTACTGTGAGACGCGCGCTGCATGCGTCCACGTTCAGTGTGTCTGTCCATTTGGGTTCGTTTCTGTAATTGTGTTAGTTGAGCTTTGCGTTTTTGGAGCCGAGACATTTTTTCTTCCAGAGTTTCAGAAGCGCGTTGGAGCCGACGTGTATTGTTTTTTTTCATGCGGGTTCGTGTGTGTGGTCCCGTTACTCGAGCCGTATCGGTTTGTACCCGTGATCGTGAATTCATGAATTGTTTGTTCTTCAGCGTTAGAAATCTGGATAAGTAATAAGGAGGATCGCACTCACTGTTAATATGGAGCCTTTTCTACAGTTGAACGGTTAATAGTGCCTCATTGTAATGAGATCCACCTGTGCTGCATAGTGTGAATTGTGTTTGGTCCTGTTATCCGAGCCGTATCGATTTGTACCCGTGATCATGAATTTATGACTTGTTTGTTCTTGAGCGTGATAAATATGGATAAGTAATAAGGAGGATCGCACTCACTGTTAATATGGAGCCTTTTCTGCGGTTGAACGGTTAATAGTGCCTTATTGTAATTAGATCCACCTATGCTGCATAGTGTGAACGTGTTGAGATGACGTATGTTTAATACGGACGGTTCATTTAGAAATGGGGCTTTGTGTGTAGATTTGTGCATATTTGCGTTGTTGATTTGTTTCAGGGTGTACCGTTCCAATGCGATGTAATATTTGTCCACATATGCGAAAGCAGTATGGGCCATTGCCTTTTGGTGGCCTGATATTTACTCCGGTAGATGCAAAAGAAAATGAACTATTGTAGGATGTAATGCAGTTCATAAAGTTTTTAGTTTCAGGTACATCGTTAGTTAGAAGCTTCTGTAGATATTCAGGATATGAATGTAAAGGAGGCAGTCTAATCTGACCCTTTTGACAACAACGTGTAAATTCATTACTTGTATTGCCAGTTGTTTCTTCAGGGAAGTTAAGTGAATGACAGTGATTGCAAATGATATTCATTAATCCCAATGAATTTTCCTCAATAGTGGACTCATTATCGAACGCGTTGTCAGCTAAGTGGCGCAATCGTTTAGCAGGTGTGTGCGGACGGTTTCTTTAGAAATGGGGCTTTGGGTGTCACTTCTTATTGATGTTAGTGTGTTTGTGGGTCTGAATCGTCGTTGTTGTGAACGTTTCGTGTGCCATGTCTGTAGTCTGTCCCGTTTCGTCTCTTTGGGGTTGCGGGTTCTTTTTTTTGTGTGCCAGGGGCTTGTTGAATCGTCCTCTTTGTGTGTGTCCCGTCCGTTGCTTGTGGGTAGGGGGGTGCTTGGAGGTGGGTATGGGATTCGTGGGGCGCGAGCGGCTTCTTTTTTTTTGTGTGCTAGTTTCGTGTGCAATGGCTTTCGTGCGGCGCTGTGCGCGTCGCCTGCATTTGACTCCTTTTTTTTGTGCTGACTCCTTTTTTCTGTGGTCGCGGCGCCTCATTTCTTTGACTCCTTTTTTCTGTGCTCACTCCTTTTTTCTGTGGTCGCGGCTTTTCTGTGGTCGTGGCCGCCTCTCGCGCCGCCTCATTTCTTGGGGCGCCTGCGCAGTACGTCTTTTTGCGGCTACGGCCCATGGCCGGATGTCCCTGCATCCATCCGGTTTGGCATTCTCGGTTAGTAATATGGATTGATAGGAGCCTGCTGAGCGCCCGTCGCTCTGCCACAGATGTCAAGCTGTCCAGCTCCATGCCAACAATAGAGCCTGCCTTCCTCACCAGTTTGTCCAGGCGTGAGGCGTCCTTCTTCTTAATGCTGCCTCCCCAGCACACCACCGTGTAGAAGAGGGCGCTCGCCACAACTGTCTGATAGAACATCTGCAGCATCTTATTGCAGATGTTGAAGGACACCAGCCTTCTAAGAAAGTATAACTGGCTCTGTCCTTTCTTACACAGAGCATCAGTATTGGCAGTCCAGTCTAATTTATCATCCAGCTGCACTCCCAGGTATTTACAGGTCTGCACCATCTGTACACAGTCACCTCTGATCATCACGGGGTCCAGGAGGGGTCTGGGCCTCCTAAAATCCACCACCACCTCCTTGGTTTTGCTGGTGTTCAGGTGTAGGTGGTTTGAGTCGCACCATTTAACAAAGTCCTTGATTAGGTCCCTATACTCCTCCTCCTGCCCACTCCTGATGCAGCCCACGATAGCAGTGTTGTCAGCGAACTTTTGCACGTGGCAGGACTCCGAGTTGTATTTGAAGTCCGATGTATATAGGCTGAACAGGACCGGAGAAAGTACAGTCCCCTGTGGCGCTCCTGTGTTGCTGACCACAATATCAGACGTGCAGTTCCCGAGGCGCACATACTGAGGTCTGTCTTTAAGATAGTCCACGATCCATGCCACCAGGTATGAATCTACTTCCATCTCTGTCAGCTTGTCCCTAAGGAGCAGAGGTTGGATTGTGTTGAAGGCGCTAGAGAAGTCTAGAAACATAATTCTTACAGCACCACTGCCTCTGTCCAAGTGGGAGAGGGATCGGTGTAGCATATAGATGATGGCATCCTCCGCTCCCACCTTCTCCTGATATGCAAACTGCAGAGGGTCGAGGGCGTGTTGAATCTGTGGCCTCAGGTGGTGAAGCAGCAGCCTCTCCATGGTCTTCATCACATGTGATGTCAGAGCAACAGGACGTGATACCTTTGGGACTGGGGTGATGCAAGATGTTTTCCAAAGCCTCGGGACTCTCCCCAGTTCCAGGCTCAGGTTGAAGATGCGCTGTAGAAGACACCCCAGCTCCGATGCACAGACCTTCAGCAGTCGTGTAGTTTAAGCCGTGCCTTATGGAACACCAGGTTATATCAACTATTCTGATACATTTCTCCTTTCATTTGGTTGCCCTGAGAATGCGGTCAAAGCTTGTCTCACTTTAGTTTCCCATAATAGCAAACCTCTGAAAGTTTAAGGCATAAATACTCAAAGACCCTGTAAACTCTAATAGAAATACAGCAAGATAAAAAGTGAAGTACATGTATTCAGATTTGTTTTCTTTTAATATTTGAATTGTATATTATTTGATGTCCCGACTTTCATTTGCTCATGGAGTCCCGAATGAGGCACATTACCTGCACTGTGAGGGAGCGTCAGTTACGGCACTACTGACATGTGGCGCGTTTCCCAGAGGATGATCCGGCTCGTAAGATCCTCATTGTTGGGGACCCAAGTGGCTGGACCAGGCCAAGGGGTCACCCACATAACACCTGGCTGCAGCAGATAGATGGTCATTTCTGGAGGGTGGGACTGGGCTGCATGTCTGCCTGGGTCATTGCCAACTGGGATCCCGAGTTTTTTCGTTGTGTAGTGGGTGCGGCAACGCACTGTACCAGTGCATGCTCCTCAACTTGACTTGCTTGATTTACAAAGCTACATAGTTAAGGAATTTAATTGACTTTAGTAATGCAAATACTGGTAATTGTTAACTGCATCCTGTCTGGATGACACAGTGAAATTTATTCAGTAGATGTTTTCATATGAAAAGCTCAATTCATTACTTAATTCAACTTAATATGTCCATCCATCCATCCATTTCCCAACCCGCTGAATCCGAACACAGGGTCACGGGGGTCTGCTGGAGCCAATCCCAGCCAACACAGGGCACAAGGCAGGAAACAATCCTGGGCAGGGTGCCAACCCACCGCAGGACACACACAAACACACCCATACACCAACCACACACTAGGGCCAATTTAGAATCGCCAATCCACCTAACCTGCATGTCTTTGGAATGTGGGAGGAAACCGGAGCGCCCGGAGGAAACCCACGCAGACACGGGGAGAACATGCAAACTCCAACTTAATATGTAATATATTAATAGATTTAGACATTTATCATACTAGGTTACATCATCTAGAGTCCTCAGTGGTTAGTCTAGAATTCATATTTCAAAGTCATTATAGGGTTTTTTGAGAGTCTAGTACATAAACATCTTCCTTGAGGCATTGCCTACAACCTAATACTATGTACAGTGGTGTGAAAAACTATTTGCCCCCTTCCTGATTTCTTATTCTTTTGCATGTTTGTCACACAAAATGTTTCTGATCATCAAACACATTTAACCATTAGTCAAATATAACACAAGTAAACACAAAATGCAGTTTTTAAATGATGGTTTTTATTATTTAGGGAGAAAAAAAATCGAAACCTACATGGCCCTGTGTGAAAAAGTAATTGCCCCCTTGTTAAAAAATAACCTAACTGTGGTGTATCACACCTGAGTTCAATTTCCGTAGCCACCCCCAGGCCTGATTACTGCCACACCTGTTTCAATCAAGAAATCACTTAAATAGGAGCTGCCTGACACAGAGAAGTAGACCAAAAGCACCTCAAAAGCTAGACATCATGCCAAGATCCAAAGAAATTCAGAAACAAATGAGAACAGAAGTAATTGAGATCTATCAGTCTGGTAAAGGTTATAAAGCCATTTCTAAAGCTTTGGGACTCCAGCGAACCACAGTGAGAGCCATTATCCACAAATGGCAAAAACATGGAACAGTGGTGAACCTTCCCAGGAGTGGCCGGCCGACCAAAATTACCCCAAGAGCGCAGAGACGACTCATCCGAGAGGTCACAAAAGACCCCAGGACAATGTCTAAAGAACTGCAGGCCTCACTTGCCTCAATTAAGGTCAGTGTTCACGACTCCACCATAAGAAAGAGACTGGGCAAAAACGGCCTGCATGGCAGATTTCCAAGACGCAAACCACTGTTAAGCAAAAAGAACATTAGGGCTCGTCTCAATTTTGCTAAGAAACATCTCAATGATTGCCAAGACTTTTGGGAAGATACCTTGTGGACTGATGAGACAAAAGTTGAACTTTTTGGAAGGCAAATGTCCCGTTATATCTGGCGTAAAAGGAACACAGCATTTCAGAAAAAGAACATCATACCAACAGTAAAATATGGTGGTGGTCTGGGGTTGTTTTGCTGCTTCAGGACCTGGAAGGCTTGCTGTGATAGATGGAACCATGAATTCTACTGTCTACCAAAAAATCCTGAAGGAGAATGTCCGGCCATCTGTTCGTCAACTCAAGCTGAAGCGATCTTGGGTGCTGCAACAGGACAATGACCCAAAACACACCAGCAAATCCACCTCTGAATGGCTGAAGAAAAACAAAATGAAGACTTTGGAGTGGCCTAGTCAAAGTCCTGACCTGAATCCAATTGAGATGCTATGGCATGACCTTAAAAAGGCGGTTCATGCTAGAAAACCCTCAAATAAAGCTGAATTACAACAATTTTGCAAAGATGAGTGGGCCACAATTCCCCCAGAGCGCTGTAAAAGACTCATTGCAAGTTATCGCAAACACTTGATTGCAGTTATTGCTGCTAAGGGTGGCCCAACCAGTTATTAGGTTCAGGGGGCAATTACTCTTCCACACAGGGCCATGTAGGTTTGGATTTTTTTTTCTCCCTAAATAATAAAAACCACCATTTACAAACTGCATTTTGTGTTTACTTGTGTTATATTTGACTAATGGTTAAATGTGTTTGATGATCAGAAACATTTTGTGTGACAAACATGCAAAAGAATAAGAAATCAGGAAGGGGGCAAATAGTTTTTCACACCACTGTAGATGTCAGATGGTAAAAACATCAAGCAAGTTGTTATCTGTGAAACCTTGCAGGCAATTATGTCTAGCTGAAATAGGTTATGTTTATTCAGCTTCAATCATGTTTCAGTTCCTCAGAAAAGCACAATAAAAAATAAAAACTAAGGTATGCCACAAAGGTACGTTTAATATTCAATCAATAACATATGTACATGGTTTAGTGATCTATGGAGCTAAATGTGCTATTTAACATTCCATGAAAAGTAGTACTTGCATAATTAAAGTGATTTAATATATCCTGTTACTATCAATAAAAAATGAAAACCATTCATTAGCAAACTGTAATTTTAATTAGAGTAGTCTGAATCTATTCTGTGTGTCTTATGTCAGTTAATCAGTACGACTTCTTTCAAATGTAATAAAATATTGTCAAAATATATTTTATTTGCATTACTGGAATAAACAACAAAAATCCAATTGTATTCCATTTCCCAAAACAGATGTAGCTCTGATTCGAAAAACTGTTCCAGCTAACTTCTTCTGCTCAGCTGTGGCCTCCAGCCTTAGGCTCACTGTAATAAAATTTTCATGTGACCATATGGAGGAATATTCTTAATAGAGATCTACTGTCAGTAACTGTCCCATAGGAGAAAATATAGGTATTACTGCAACATATTTTTTGGAGTAAATCAAGGAAAGTTCATAAAAGAAGTGAAAATTCCTACAAGGCATATATCTTTAAAAGTAAAGGCACAAAAGTGATTAAAATATATTTATGTGTTTAGGTTTCAGTATAATGATGTAATTGAATCAGTTTTTTTTTTAATAGAAATTAATGCATGATGGACACATACAACTCTTTATTGCTTCTAATTCTGACTGTCTTCTTGGAATTAATGTGCATTCTCTAGCCCAGGTAATCCTCATATGTGAAAGGCCCAGATAACAATCTTTCTTAAAGCATTCTGGGTGTTGTTTGAGGTGAATGTGTTACTTTAAAAAGTACGGTTTGAAGGAGAAACAATGAATTCAGTGCCAAGAATTCTATTTTTAACAAATAAGTTATAAACAGGCATTGATAATGTCCATTATTTGTGACTTACCATCAAAACATAGAAAGAAAGAAAACAAACAGATCAGAGTATAAAGAGTTTATTCTGAAATTAGTGTCTGACACATTTTCAAATATATGTATCCACAGTTTTTCGATTCAAGACAACATTAAACTCAATACAATGTAAAGCAAATTGCTGAAGGCAAAAACAGCAAGCAACATTAATCATTTATTACATTTCTGAACTTGCTTTTTCTACTACAGGCTCACAGGAAGCCAAAAGCCATTCCAAAAACTTTTGGTGCAAGGCAGACATTATTTCTGGATAGGGCATTTGTCCCTGGTATGCCAGGTTCACACATGTATCCATTCCTACCCTTAACTTACAGAGGATCTATTCAGGGTCACCAAGCAAACAGAGTACATGGGAAAAACTCAGCTGGACACAAGAAAATAATGGAAATGCCACACTTAACATTTTTCAAGCTAGGATTTTAAACAAGTTGTCGAGCTCCAAGGTAGCTATTATTGTACAAATGATCCTCTCTGGGCCTTTTAAAATATACAAAGGTGCTGGCAAATGTAAATGATTTTGGGATATGCAATAAAGGTATGATATTTGTTCTACGATAAATAACATGATACATGAAGTCTGTTGAAGGGATTGGCTGATCAAAATGGCAGTGACACAAGTGCTGCAGCAAGTGAACAGAAATGGCTGGTTCAGGATCAACTATAATGATTTCCATAATTGTTAAAAAGGCAATATAGAAAACCCTACTTAAATAGTGACTCTTCAACTTAGGGTTAATTGCTAAGACTGAAGGGAATGGCTTTATATTGGTATATACATTATGAAGCACACATGCATAGTGAACATCTTGAAGGGTCCAAAAAAGGTAAGAGATACCACCCCAAGCAAAGAGGAGGTACTCTTACTTATACTATCTCCTTTGTCATATGCAGTTCAGATACTTGCCAGACAATGACTGACCCAGATTCCATTTCTGTAAAAAGTACCATCCCTTCCAGGCTGATGGTATAAAAACATTGTTCATCTGAGGACCATGCATTGAGGTGAAAGGATCAAAATCTCACCTTTTCTTTTTGACCTGGCTGATGCCACTTACAGTATTTGCACCTTGGGATACACTTTTCTGTGCTCTTTTGATCCCTTTCTCGTTATTTAACAGTGTTGCTGGCTGGCACCTCAAACCTTTTTTGTGATACTTGTTTTTTTCTTTAGATTACAACATCAGACTTTACTTTAAGGTCCTATAACATTAGGCTCTATCTCTTGCAATGGTGTAATGTATCCTTTGAATTTTAAGAAGATGTGCATTTTGCAATCATACCATACACTCTAGAGCACAGTCATTATCCGGCTCGGTTAGACGAAGAGGAGATAATCCACTTTCAACTTTATTTGTCAAATGTAAGATTGTAAATCAGCTCAAAACATAATAGGAAGTCAATTGCAATAATTTAAAAACTGAAGTTAGTATTTTCTCTTAACAGTTGCCATAATTCATGCAGTCATGTTTTGAATTAACTAATGAGAAGTAATGAAATGATTTGAACAGCTTACAAATAAAAATTTTGTATGGCCAGTTTTCGTTGATGTGAATGGATGCTTGTGTTTTATGTCCTACATATTACAAATATTACATATTACATATTCCAGGCCTTAAATGACCTCTTGGGCACAGCCATCAGCAGTGTGTCTGTTTGAAGAGAGAGTGTCAACCTTGTCGAGAGGTTTACTTACCTTGGCAGTGACATTCATGTCTCTGGTGACTCTTCCTATGAAGTCAGTAGACGGATTGGGAGAGCATAGTGGTTCATGAGGTCGTTGGAAACGGGTGTGTGGCGCTCCCGATATCTATGCATATCTATCCAAGTCTTTAGAGCCCTTGTGCTTCCTTTCTTGCTATATGGTTGCGAGACATGGACGCTATCCACTGACCTGCGATGAAGACTGGACTCCTTTGGTACTGTGTCTCTCTGGAAAATCCTTGGGTACCGTTGATTTGACTTTGTGTTGAATGAGCGGTTGCTCATGGTGTCCCGAATGAGGCATATTACCTGCATTGTGAGGGAGCGTCAGTTACGGCACTTCGGCCATGTGGCGCATTTCCTTGAGGGTGATTCAGCTCGTAAGATCCTCATTGTTGGGGACCCGAGTGGCAGGACCAGGCCAAGGGGTCGCCCACGTAACACCTGGCTGCGGCAGATAGAGGGCAATTTCCGGAGGATGGGACTGGTTTTCCTGGGGGTTACCAACTGGGATCCTGAGTTGTTTCATCATGTAGTGGGTGAGGCAACGCACTGTACCAGTGCATGCTCCCCAACTTGACTTGACTTGATATTATAAAACATATTCCTAGGTATTTAGCCCTCTCTGGACCATTATCAGAGGATGAAAAATGACAAATTTCTATTCCAAAGAAGAATTAGATTAGATCTACTTTAAGCAGTCTAGATGCATGTCCCTACTATTCCTTATTATTACTGATAATTGATGGGCCTTGTGAGTATTGTTTTTTATTATAATAATACATAAAAATTCCATTTTTTTCCTGTGCTTATGGTGATTACACACAGCTTTATCCCAAATAGAATTTGTAAGTTCTTTTTAGCCCTGAAGGAGGACCTGAAGAAGGTGTTTGAAACATATTGGTAAGGCTTCTGTGTGAGTTGTGCTGTTTTAATTGATCCGTCTGCACCATAATTTTATTGAATAACAGTGGACGCCCAACTTTTTGATTATATCTTTCTTGGGAGTAATGATACTACTGAACGTCTTTTAAATATAGATTTAATTAATTAAACTGATATTTTAAATTGTAGGATTGTGGTTCATAATAAAATATATAGTACAGTAATCCCTAGCTATATCGCGCTTCACCTTTCGCGGCTTCACTCCATCGCGGATTTTATATGTAAGCATATTTAAATATATATCGCAGATTTTTTGCTGGTTCACGGATTTCTGCGGACAATAGGTCTTTTAATTTCTGGTACATGCTTCCTCAGTTGGTTTGCCCAGTTGATTTCATACAAGGGACGCTATTGGCAGATGGCTGAGAAGCTACCCAACTTACTTTTCGCTGTCTCTCTTGCGCTGACTTTCTCTGATCCTGACGTAGGGGGATTGAGCAGGGGGGCTGTTTACACACCTAGACGATACAGACGCTCGTCTAAAAATGCTGAAAGATTATCTTCACGTTGCTATCTTTTGTGCAGCTGCTTCCTGAAACGACATGCTGCACAGTGCTTCACATACTTAAAAGCTCGAAGGGCACGTATTGATTTTTGCTTGAAAAACAAACTCTGTCTCTGACTCTCTCTCTCTCTCTCTCTCTCTTTGTCTGCTCCTGACGGAGGGGGTGTGAGCTGCCGCCTTCAACAGCTTTGTGCCGCGGTGCTTCGCATACTTAAGCCAAACAGCCCTATTGATTTGTTGGCTTTTCTCTATCTCTGTGACTTTATATGCTCCTGATGGGCACTCCTTTGAAGAGGAAGATATGTTTGCATTCTTTTAATTGTGAGATGGAACTGTCATCTCTGTCTTGTCATGGAGCACAGTTTAAACTTTTGAAAAAGAGACAAATGTTTGTTTGCAGTGTTTGAATAACGTTCCTGTCTCTCTACAACCTCCTGTGTTTCTGCACAAATCTGTGACCCAAGCATGACAATATAAAAATAACCATATAAAGATATGGTTTCTACTTCGCGGATTTTCTTATTTCGCGGGTGGCTCTGGAACGCAACCCCCGCGATGGAGGAGGGATTACTGTATACTAGATTGAGAAGTATTTGATTTTGTTATTTCTCTACTGATTTATTAACTGCATTTGATATTGGACTGCATATGTTAAGTAGCAAGAAAAGGACACTCAAAAGAACACTCTTACACCTTGCCATAAGAAAGATAGTTTGAGAAATGGAAATTGATTGGGAGAAGAAACATAAACTGAAGTCAAAATCAAAACCAGAGATCTGTCCTATTGTTTGGTACTGCCAAAGCACTACACAAAGAAACATTGTAAGGTGACAAAGCAAAGAATCAGAAACTGGCAAATTTAAAGCACAATAGCTATACACACATGCATGTAAGATTGTTCTTTGCGCATATCAAAGAAAATGGCAGCCCCCATTAAAAATCAAAGCTAAAAAGAAGGGGAAAAATCCTCAGCATGAGATGCAACTTTCACACAACCCATCAGGATCTAGCTGATGAACCGAGAATATGTGCCACTTCTAGATCTGGAGGCAGGACAGGTAGGCTGAACAGTTTATGTTTGCAATCTGCTTTTACATTTTCAACAGTTTGTTGGCTGCCTGTACAGAATAGTTTGCTGTTTCTGAAGTTTGTTTTGCTCATTACACATTGTGAATTATTTATTGTAATTAAGCTAAATGTGTTGCAAAACAGGAAATTTGTGAATGGATTTTGCTTGGTGTCTTACTATTGTAAATATACTTCTTTTTTTTTACATACCTTTTAGTGGTCAGTCATAAAGTGGTGCTGATCGCTTGATCTCCAATTGTTTTTTCTCTGCCATTGAGGCAGAGGTGGCTTATAATCATTCCATTTCCTGCTTAATTCATAGTGCATGGCAAGGTACAAAGCAGACAGCAGTCCTGGCCAAGATCCTAGTGCATACACCCACACCAAAGCACAGAGGCAAGAGATCATTTCATTAATCTTTATTTGATGCAACAATCTTTAAAGTGATTATCATAAGTAGGAACGTTACAAAGAACACAGTAGTACAATTCAAATGAATGATAAAATCTAAGATTCTTCAATGCATAACAAATGGCAAGGAAATTAAAAAACTAAAGACAAGCTTTGAACAGATTAACAATAGATTCAGCTACAAAAGATTTAAATTATGATATATTTGCAGGTGTTAGTGATTAAAATGCAGAAGAGCAACTGTTAGTTTAAAGTCTGATTGCAAAAAATACTAATGGACTCTCACAAACCTACATAGGCAAGATAGCTCCAGAAAGTGGGAGCCCTAAACCTAATTATGTGGGAGAAGATTTGTATGAGGCAGTATGATGTGGCAGCTAATACACTAAACTTCAAACCCAACATTTTGATACGTTCATAAGACTAAGTAGCTCTGATACCTCTACCTTTCAGGACTTCTAAAACACACACTTCTAGACCTCCACACATGTGGTCATGGGTCCCAAATCTGCATAAAGTATTTGCTTTAAAAATTTTCATACGTAATGTTTAAATAAATAAAGTTTATTATACAGACTTTAAACGTTATCAAGGAATCCTTGTTAACATCTGTTTTTTGATAGGCTGATATGGAAAAAAGGTGTGCTAACACTAGGAGTCACACAAATTGAAGTAAACAAGTCAGTGTAGTTTAAAAAAAAGCAGTAATGAATGCTGACAAGGAAATTGAATGATTAAAGGAAAGGGAGCATGTCAGTAGTCAAGAAGACACATCAGATGAGGTTCAGGAGATCAATAACTCAATGAGTGTGGTGTGTGTGAAGAGCAGAATAAAGTAAGATTATAAAATATTTAAGTACAGTATTTGTTATTTGAGTAATATTTGTGAATACAAGTATTAGTTTAAAGAGTACTGATTTTTTGTTTTATTAGGCCATTGACGTAATTCAATGATAACAGTGCTGCACTCTGGTGCCCAAACTGCCATTGTTGGCACACTCCCATTACATCCTCAGGAAGTCACTATGACCTCCAGAACCTCATCATCTACAAATTAAACTGCATGTATTGGTATACAAATTAAATCTATCAAGACATACAGTTAATTTAAGATGTTTTATCAATAACATAAAGCTTTAATTCTTTACTACTGTAAGAAGAAACACCATAAGACACTGCGAAGGGTTGGGGCAGCCACCCGTATAATTTTTCCCGGCAGCAAAACTGTTGCAAAATCATAGACATGTTGTCACAATTGAGTACAATTGAGTCCAAAACAGAACTGATTCATTATACACAAGATGGCAGCTTTAAAGGCCAGTAGAGGAAGTGATGTCATCAGGACTGGAACCGGAAGTGACATCGTTGGCTGCCCCAGAGCCGGGCGGGATTTCCCTAGAATGGTCTGTAAAAGATCGAGAGGGAGAATTAATGCACTCTGCCACACCCTGGTCCGGCGTGGTATTACATGTACTCAAGCCTTTTAGTTGTCTCCTAAACACACGTGTGTGACAGGGCCCCTCCCCTCAGCCCAGACCCGTCGGGTCGGGCGTCCTGCACTGAGAGGTTGTGAATGCGGGAGAGAGCATCGGCATTGGTGTGGAGAGAACCCTTCCGATGAACATGCAAGAACTTATAAGGTTGCAGATCAAGGAACCACATAGTGACTCGAGGGTTGGACTCCTTGTGCAGGGCCATCCACTGTAAAGGCGTATGTGTAGGCTAGTCGAGGATTGTTTAAACTAGGGAATGGGGGGGGGGGGGGCAGGGAGTTTAGGACAGGACAGGTTTAGATCTATACATGGAAGAACAAACAATGGTGTAGAAATAAAAATGCATAGTAATGTAAATTCTAAGCATACATTTAAATGAAGAAAGAGTAACACATTAAAAATAGCTTGCCTTAATGCTAGAAGTATCAAAAATAAGGTAAGTGAGTTGGAGTTATATGTAGCAGAGCATAATTATGATATTATAGCAATAACGGAAACCTGGCTAAATAACAAAGATGGGGATGAGTGTAACATAGAGGGATACACATTTTTTAGGAAGGATAGAAAGAACAGAAAAGGAGGTGGGGTTGCTGTTTATGTTAAACAGGATTTAAATGTAAGTCCACTTCAGTTGGATGATGAGCCCCATCTTAGTGAGGACATGTAGCTTCGCCTGGAAAATATTAAGGAAATAGGTCTTATTTTAGGAGTGTGTTATAGACCACCCAATTCAGACAGTAATTTCAACACACATCTTTTTAGTAATATCAAAAAGGCAAGTTTACAGGGAGATATTATAGTCATGGGGAACTTTAATTCTCCAAATATTAACTGGGATAACCTCGCAGAGCACAAGAGCAGGAGTTTTCAGAAGTATTCAGTGACTGTTTTCTAACAGAGCATGTTAAAGCATGTTAAAGCATGTTAAAGCACCAAGGTGAAGCCTGTCTGGATTTAGTATTTTGTAATAATCAGGATAGAATTGAGGGTGTAGACGTGATTGAACCACTAGGGTCAAGTGACCATAATGTAATACAATTCTCAGTATTTTGTAAGAGTACAGATGCAAAGACTAAAATTGTTAAGTTGAACTTTGGTAGGGCTAATTTGAGCAGATGCGACAAAGTCTAAGTAGGGTACACTGGGATACTGTAAGCTTTTAAGTGTGGAGACAGTTGAGGAGCAGTGGAACAGGTTTAAAAATGTTTTACATGTAATGCAGGACAGATACATACCTAAATTTGGAATGAATAGGAAACTAATAAAAAACTCCACGGTGGATTTATAAAGATTTTAAAAAGAAGTTGCAAAGGAAAAAATGCTTTATAAGGCATGTAAGACTAATGACTGCAAAGTGAATCGTAGAGCATATGAGAACATGAGGGCAACCATCAAGAAGGATATCAGGGAGGCAAAAAGACAGTTGGAGAGGAATATAGCAGATAAGGTGAAAGACGACCCTAAGAGATTCTTTCAGTATTTTAGTTATAAAAGAACAGTCAAGGAGGAGGTCAAGTGCATCAGGAATAGTAAAGGGGAATTAAAAGATACAGACAGTGAAATAGCGGATGCCCTAAACTTTTATTTTTCTGAGGTGTTTACAAATGAGCAAGTGGATAACCTCCCAGAGGTAAACGCGACTACTAAGGAGGTACTGAGGGATTTGGAAATTGTAGAGGGAGAAGTGCTGCTCAGATTAAATAAGCTGAAATCAAACAAATCACCAGGACCAGATAATATTTACCCTTGAGATCTTAAGGAGGCTAGCGAGTACATATATAAACCCTTGACATATATTTTTAGGAAGCCACTGCACACTGGAGAGATTCGGAAGGACTGGAAAATGGCAAATATCATCCCATTATATAATAAGGGTTACAGGGAAGATCCAAGCAACTATAGGCCAGTAAGCTTAACATGCATCACAGGAAAATTAATGGAAGGAATTATTAAGGATAAGATTGAGCAACACCTGTCAAGGACAGGAGTTATTCTGAACAGTCAGCATGGGTCAGAACAGGGAGGCTGTGTTTTACTAACATGCTAGAATTCTATGAGGAGGCAACAAAAGGATACGATCAAAGTGGAGCTTATGATATTATTTATCTGGACTTTCAGAAAGCATTTGATAAGGTGTCACATGAGAGGGTGGGCATCAAATTAAAAGAGGTGGGAGTTCAGGGTGATGTTTTTAGATGGGTGCAGAATTGGCTCAGACACAGGAAGCAGAGTGTGATGTTGCGAGGAACCTCATCAGAACTGGCCAATGTTAAGAGTGGTGTTCCACAGGGGTCAGTGCTAGGGCCGCTGCTATTTTTAATATATTGTCACAAAAATGAGACATACATAGATAAAGGTTTGGGGCAGCCACCCGTATAATCTGGTATCCTGGCTGCAAAGTCATTTTTTATCAAATAAAGAGCACTGATGTGCATACAACTGAGTCCAGAACAAGACTGATAAATAGGGAAAAGGTGTAGACTTTTAAAGGGGAAGACAGGAAGTGAAGTCATAGGGATCTGGCTCATGTTCTTCAGCCATTGGTTCGAGCCCGGAGGTGACATCACAGGGGCCGGAGCCGGTAAGGTCTTCTTCCATTGGCTCGGTCCCGGAAGTGACGTCAAGAGAGCCAGGTGAAATCTCCCAGAACTGGTCTACAGGTAAGGGAAAAAAAGAGTCAGTGCACTCTGCCACATCCCGGCATGCCTCAGAACTGCCTTCACTCAAGCCCTTTAGCTGCCTCCCATGCGCACGTGTGTGACAATATATATAAATGATTTAGATAGGAATATACAGTAAGTAACAAGTTGGTTAAGTTTGCAGATGATACCAAGATAGGTGGATTAGCAGATAATTTTGAATCCGTTATATAATTACAGAAGGACTTGGACAGCATACAGGCTTGGGCAGATTTGTGGCAGATGAAATTTAATGTCAGTAAATGTAAAGTATTACACATAAGAAGTAAAAATGTTAGGTTTGAATACACAGTGGGTGGTCAGAAAATCAAGAGTACACCTTATGAGAAGGATTTAGGAGTCATAGCGGACTCTAAGCTATCAACTTCCCGACAGTGTTCAGAAGCCATCAAGAAGGCTAACAGAATGTTAGGTTATATAACACGATGTGTGGAGTACAAGTCCAAGGAGGTTATGCTCAATCTTTATAATGCACTGGTGAGGCCTCATTTTGAGTACTGTGTGCAGTTTTGGTCTCCAGGCTACAGAAAAAAAAAACATAGCAGCACTAGAAAAGGTCCAGAGAAGAGCAACTAGGCTGATTCCAAGGCTACAGGGGTTGAATTATGAGGAAAGATTAAAAGAGCTGAGCCTATACAGTTTAAGCAAAAGAAGATTAAGAGGTGACATGATTGAAGTGTTTAAAATTATGAAGGGAATTAGTACAGTGGATCGAGACTGTTATTTTAAAATGAGTTCATCAAGAACATGGGGACACAGTTGGAAACTTGTTAAGGGTAAATTTCGCACAAACATTAGGAAGTTTTTCTTTACACAAAGAGCGATAGACACTTGGAATAAGCTACCAAGTAGTGTGGTAGACAGTAAGATGTTGGGGACTTTCAAAACTCAACTTGATGTTTTTTTGGAAAAAATAAGTGGATAGGACTGGCGAGCTTTGTTGGGTTGAATGGCCTGTTCTCGTTTAGAGTGTTCTAATGGTCCGTAACAAGTGTAAACTCCCGACCCAAGAGGTAGTACCTCAATTATGTAATCACCCACTTAATCGCAAGACCCTCTCTTTCCACCGCCGCATACATGGTCTCCTGATCCAGCAGTTTCTGGCTCAGGAACATGACGGAGTGTTCAGCACCATCGATGTTTTGGCTCAGTACTGCTCCTAGGCCTGTGTCCAAAGCGTCCCTCTGGAGGATAACAAGGAAGCGAAAAGTCAGGTGCTTTCAAAACAGGTGCCAATGTCAGGGCCCTCTTCGAGTCACTGAATGCAGCTTCCGTCATACCGTTCCATACCACAATGTTGGGAGCCCGCTTCTTTGTTAAATCACTCAAGGACACAGCTCTCTCCGAAAAGCATGATACAAACCGGTGGTAGTACCCGACTAAACCGAGAAATGCTTGGACCTGCCGCTTGGTTCATGGACGGGGCCATTTCAAAATGACATCTATTTTAGAGCACTGCGGCTTCACAGTACCACGACCCACCAGATAACCCAAAAACTTGGCTTCTTTCAATCCAAAAAAATATTTTTTTTGGATTGATTCGAAGACCAGTTTCTCCCAGCGTTCGTAATACCGCTTGGGTGTGCTGTAGGTGTTCCTTCCAGGTGCTGGAATAGATAACGATGTCATCCAGGTAGGCAGCACTATACGTGTTATGGGGCCGGAGCACTTTGTCCACCAGACGCTGGAAAGTCGCAGGAGCCCCATGTAACCTGAATGGAAGGACACGATACTGCCAGTGCCCACTAGGCATGCTAAATGCGGTTTTAACCTTTGCGGAGTCCGTTAAAGGAACCTGCCAGTACCCCTTTGTCATGTCAAGTGTGGTCAGATACTCAGCCTGTTCAAGCCTCTCAATGAGGTTGTCCACTCAAGGCATCGGATAAGCATCAACCTGTGAGACTTGATTAAGCCGATGGAAGTCATTGCAAAACCTTCAACTCCTGTTGGGCTTAGAAACCAAGACTATTGGACTGGACCAGGGACTATAACTTTCCTCTATGACTCGTAACTCAAGCATGCGCTTGATTTCCAGTTCCACTTCAGCCTTCTTTGCCTCGGGAAGACGATAGGGACGCTCTCGGACTATAACCCCAGGTTCAGTCACAATATCGTGGGCAATCAGAGAGGTCCTTCTGGGGTTTTCGTCTACCACCTCTGGGATGGACGAGATAACTGCTTCGAGCTCTCGCCTCTGTCAGGTATTCAAATTAGAGCCGAAGTTAAGTGTGTTGGTCTGAGCAAAGAATGAGCAGGGCTGGCCGGAGGAGGGATCAGGGTCCCTTTCCTTTCACAGTTTCAGCAGGTTTAAGTGATATATCCGCTCGCTTGGTCGACGATTGGGCTGTTTCACCAAAAAGTCAACGATTGGGTTAGGGTTAGGGTTACTACCCATTGTTCCCTTTTAAATGAGGCCGGTGTTTGCCTAAATTGGAAGCTTAAATCTGAGAGAGAGTCCGGTCCGGGGAGTCATCCCACTCCGTTGAGACGCGGACAGATGACGCAACGGTCTCCGACAGCCCGGGAAACTCCCCATCCTTCTCTTGGTCTCCCATATCTCTCTTTCTGCCGGCTGAGTACACAATGTGGAAACAACCTGTTACAGAGGATTCCCATCTGTTACTAGACCCAAATTAGGTTTAGGAGAGATCAGTACTTCACCGCTTTTACTATCAAACCAGTACTTCCTGAGAATCATAGCAAAAGGTGGATTTGGGAGGACCGCTACGGTGATTCTTTTAACTGATCCTCCCTGGCTGATGATACATCGGGCGGATTTATAGAAGCAGATATCCCCATGCACACAGGTAATACTGGTCTTTATTGTTAACCACTGTCGTGGTAGTACGTACTGGCGATCAACAATGGAAATGTTGCTGCCAGAATCAAAACGACTTTAACTCCATTTATAACGACCTCTCCTGTATGAGCCATTGGCAAGGGGTTTGAAAGCACACATAACCCAGCCCCCCTCTTTCCATTTACATTCTGCCTCGCTCCCAAAGGAGGGCCGCACCCGCGGAATCGGGGACTCCGGTGCACACTCCGATTTATGCCGAGAGAGCAGATTAGGAGGGATGTAATCTCCACAGCGTCTGCTAAAGGACCGTTCTGCTCTCCCAAATTGCGAGGCTGTCCTAGTTGTTTCAACGAGCTCGTTCACAGAGGAGAAGTCTCCCCAGACCGGCTGGGTGAAATGTTCCGTTAGATTATCCATATTACTAACTGAGAATGGTAAACCAGAAGGCACAGATGCAGGTACACGCCGATGGACCCAGGAGACATAGTACGCAGGTGCCTACAGCGCGCGTCTCATAAACCGTAAGCGAAGTCTGATCCACCGCGAACAAAGGAGTCACGGCTCAAAAACGAAAGAGCTCAACTAACGTAAATAAGACATGAAGCAACAACGCGCCCATAGCTAACGACTAACGACACAGCCACACAGAAAAGAGGATTCTGCACTGCACCCCAGAGTCAAACGGAAGACACTACGGAGTCCGCAAAGGTCCACAAAGATAGTACGGAAGGCGCGAGAAAGTACGAAAGGCGCAGGCGCCTACAACGCGCTTCTGAACTAAACGTCCACACTACACAGCATGGTCCGGGTAATAAGAATAAACGAACTCTCCGTATTAAACGTACAGCATCCTCACACGTCCAAACCATATAGCATATGTGAATCACATTACAGTGATGCATCATTAACAGTACAACCACAGAAAACGCTCCGTATTAACAGTAAGTTCAATTATCCATATTACTATTGGTAGACAACAGATAACTAATGGAGTCACGGTCACAGCTCCAAAACGATCCAGCTCAACTAAGGGAGCTACAAAAATGAGCCCGCATGGATAAAAAAAATAAACGTAGGCGCCTACAACGCGCATCTGAAACCGCGGAAGCAAAACTGTCTCGGCTCCAAAAACAAACAGCTCGACTAACGGAGCTACAAAAACGAGCCCGCATGGACAAATACAATGAACATAGACGCCTACAAAGCGCATCTGAAACTGCGGAAGCAAAGCAGGAATGGGTTCAAAACGAAAGATCACAACTGACGGAGATACAAAATATTGCACAAACTATGATTTCCAGTTTAAATACCTTACAATCTGCTGCTTTTAATAAGATTGTTCTTGCCACAGAAGACGACAGCCCGATACCCAAATGCTACTTTCTTGACGGCCCTGGGGGAAGCGGAAAGACATACCTTTATGAAACACTTATACATTTCTTTACTGCAAAAAAACAGTTAATTATCGCATCAGCTACAACCAGAGTAGCAGCTAATTTGTTGATAAATGGTCGCACATGTCACTCCTTATTCAAACTTCCAGTCCCAATCACGGAAACATCGGTATCAACTATGAAAATGAACAGTAACAATGCACAAGAAATGCATCTTGCAAAACTGTTGATTTTAGACGAATGTACAATGGCATCCAGTCATTTACTCAACACCATTGATAAACTTCTCCAAACGTTAATGAATAATAATATTCCATTTGGAGGAAAAGTACTGTTATTAGGAGGAGATTTTTGACAATGCTTAGCTACTGTTCCACATGCCATGCGTTCAGCTATTGCTCAGTCCAGTTTGAAATACGCAGACAATTGGCATTACTTTGAGACAATACATTTGGTACAAAACATACGATGTCCAGATCCAGAATATACCAATTGGTTATTGCAACTAGGAGATGGAAACCTTACCAATACATATGGACTTCACCCAGATATTATTCAGATCCCTCAAGCCTTTATCTGCGACGACTTAGTGAAGGAGGTGTTTGAAACAGCAATCACATTAGACCAGATACCACTATTAACACAACGGGCTATATTATGTCCAAAGAATATTGACGTTGATCACATAAATAACCAGGTCATTGCGTTACTTCCTGGAGAAAGCCGCCTCTTTCTAAGTACTGACAATGTTGATTCTGAAGAAGAGAATGAGCATCTTAATTTCCCCTTAGAATATTTAAACACTATTAACCCAGCCAGATTACCACAACACAATCTTAACCTTAAAATTGGGACAATAGTCATGCTATTAAGAAACCTTAATACTAAACAAGGTTTATGCAATGGTACACGTTTAGTCGTCAACACCATGACAGACAATTTTATTGAAGCAAAAGTACTTACAGGATCACATTCTAACAATACTGTTTTGATTCCTAGAGTTGACTTTACAAGTTCTGACCTGGAATTACCTTTTACACTTAAACAACGCCAATTTCCCATTAAACCTGCATTTGCCATGACAATCAACAAATCCCAAGGACAAACCATGGACAGAGTTGGCATATACCTCTCTGAGCCTGTATTTGGACATGGACAACTTTATGTAGCCTTCTCAAGAGTTCGGCGTTCATCTGACATTAAAGTTAAAGTTATAGATACTCCATACCAAGGAAAACTCATTCAAGGACAACACACCATCTTTACTACAAATGTTGTGTATAAAGAAATATTCCAATAAATCTTTCTAATTGCCATGCTATGGGTTCTTTACTTCCTTTGTTCGTCATCTACACCTTTACACTCCAATATATCTCATACATACATCAATGTATTTTGGGTTACCCAAAACCAGGGGTTGGCGAGCAAAGTGAACAGGGGGCGGAGCCCCCTAGTTTATTAATAAGAAGCAGGCTACCTTCTTCACAATTTGGACACTGGTGCACTCAGTGGGCTTTACCATTGTCTTTTAACAAAACACTGAATGGAAGGGGTTATTTATATTGATTTGCATATTCAAATATGCAAAATTCTGGGAAGAGTTGGGTGCGCATATATGTTAGAATTTACATTGATTGGGATTTATAAAGGGGAAGTGTGTAAAACTTTACTTACACACAGTTTGATGGATCTGAATTTTTTGGGCGTACACACATTTCTGTTTTTGTCCATGTTTTAGTGTGATGTTATACTGTACATGAGGCCTCATGTGTGGAAACACAAAATTATCTACAATTGCAGGAGAAATAAAATGTCACAAAAATACAGTAACATTTTACAATACTAGAATACAAAAAATAAAGAGAAATTAATTTTATATAAGCAAAACTCAAAATCATAATACTATTATTATTATACTATCTAGATCAAGAGTTCCCAAACTTTTTTCAGCCGCAGACCCCTTTACCAAAAACTTTTAAAACCGTCAACCCCCTAATTACATGCAATGGTTTTTCATGTCCGCACTTGCTTTGATATGTTCGATAAGACAATGAACAGACATGTTTGTGCTACATGTATTTTCATGCATTCTTACGTGTGACTCTTTTAATGACACATTTTACCTTTTCGTTCGCATATTTGGTATGTAATGTGTTTTTTTTAAATGATTTTACTTCTTAATTAGGTACCTATTGGAATCATAGATATTTTGAAGTAACAAACAAATAGCAGTAGTAAGGGGGTCTATTTTTGCTGTAGTTGACCCCCAAATTTTTTCATTGAAACTATCGACCCCTAGAAAGTTCAAATCGACCCCAGGGGGTCAATATCGACCACTTTGGGAACTCTTGATCTAGATAAAGGTCTGCAAATGGAGAAAGTATAAAGCCTTGGAACATTGCCCGGCACACCTTTGAAGCCGATGGACAGATGGGAGATACCATCATCCAATCCTAAAAATCCTTCCAGCATAGCGACGAAAATGGCAGACTGTATACATTAAGCTCCCACTTCGGTGAAAAGTCTTGTTATTGGCTTGCTCATTCTGTTATGCCGTGTAAATCATCATTAAAGAAAACCAAGTTATTTCTCCTATGTGATTTCTTACTGCCATATCACTAAGGGAGGGGTATCGCCTTTTAATATTCTTTCTATATAGTTTAGGGTTACTTAAGTCACAGCAATTGCAAAACGAACATATTTCCAAGGAGCTAGCACCTCCTAGAGGAAAACAGAGTGGTATCTCAACAAATTCAGTTTTTTTTGCATTAGGCTGAATTTAAGCCTCACCATGCATAGGCCTTGTATGCTACTGATTCTTAAGCTGCAAACATGTGACGCCTTTGCGACTATCTCATCCATTCAGAATACATACTAAACATTCAAATAAGAGTAATAATCATTTTGTTGAGTTCAGTATTATTGTCTAAACATTTCAACCCAATCTCAATTGAAACTGACTCCTTTTTAAACAAAATGACCTTGCTTAGGCTCTCTGAAGATGAAAATTCCACTTTAGATGCCCTTGTTAGTGTAAATGAGTTTAAAGAGGCTTTAGAGTCATTGCATTCTGGAAGGGCTCCAGGCCAGAACTTTTTTCTGCATTTTAAAAACAACCCCTGGACCCGTTTTTTTTAAGAGGCTTAACACTGCTATCTCCTTCACTGGATTAAACAGCTCTGTTAACACTGCTATGATTACTCTTGCCATTAAAGCAAGGCAAAGAGTGTACTGGTTGTTTAAACTGTCGTTAAGTTGCTTTCATGAATTCAAATTGAGAGTTGCAGGCTAAAATTCTAGCACATTGGCATCTCTAAAATAATTTAAGCAGCAGATAACATGAGGCACCTTTTAAATATCATTGATGCTGCTTTCTAATCTTACAGCTCCAACTCTCCTTTCCTTAGCTTGCCAGCCTGAACTGAAATATTCTCTGACAGATCTTGTATCAGATGGGGTTACAGTAATATGATCAGAATGCTCTATTCATCTCCTTCTACTGCCATTCTTACCAATTTGATAGTGTTACATTTAGATAAAGGCACATTATTATGGGTAATGTCCTCTTGATCTTACATATCATCATCCTCCTTACCTGTTTTTAACATTAACATTGTACCTCACTTTAATTTTGCTAGTAGTATGCTTCCTCCTTTCATAAAGTTATCTTGAGTCCATAAAATAGCAAAGGACCCTCCATTAAACATTGGCATGATTTCCGGGTGTTCACTTGGAGATCTTTTGTGTTGGTTCAAATCCTCAAAAGTTCTTCATCACGGTTTCTGATCAAAGCTAAACATTTACTCAAGCCGGTTAAAGTGTAAAGATGTCAGTTTTGGTAAATTCAAGTCCTTTGAGTATCTCACTGTTGTTATTCATGGAGATTCTCACGTTCTAGTATTATCCGTGTATAGACCTCCTAAATTTAACGCGTCTTTCTTTGAGGAATTCTCTGACTTAATGTCAATTTTAATTACGAACTATGACACATTCTTAATAGTCGGCGGCTTTAACTTTCATATCAACAATCAGTGTGACCAAAAACTAAAAGAATTCATGAACCTTCTGGACTCTTTTGATTTGAGACAGCTCGTTAATCAGCCTACACATAAAGCAGGTCATACGTTAGACTTAATTACTAAAGGACTAAAAGTTGATGTAAAGCAGGTCATTGATACAGGTCTATCAGACCATTTTCTTCTAGTATTTAATATAGAAATAATGATAGGAAACATACATTAGAAGCATAGTGTTAAAAAACGCTTCTTTGATTCATCAGCAGCTTTAAAACTTTCAAACATTCTAAGCACTCAGTCCGTTTATAGTGCCAACTATAATAGCGAGGATAATGTAAATAGTAAGGTGGAAAGATTTAATACTAAAGTGAGAGCTGCTGTTGACATAGTTGCACCTGAAAACACAGTTAAAAAATCTTCTAGCATTTTTACCATTATACCATGTTATACCATGGAAGACCCAAAGAGTGTCTGATTTAAAGAGAACATGCCAGAGAGCTGAGCGTAAATGGAGGAAAACTAAACTAACTATCCACTATGAAATATTAAAGGTTTAAATAACAGAATACAATAACACAGTCCGTCTTGAGAGGCGCTGCTATTTCTCTAAGATTATAAATAACAATGCTAGTAATCCCAGAGTCTTATTCTCGACAATTGATCGTCTGCTAAACCCAGGTAACACAAAGAATGCCTCCCAAGTACTTACAGCAATAGCCTCACAGGTTTTACTGGATTTTTCAATCAAAAAATTAATGATATTAGAAATAACATAGTATATCTCCCCAACACCGAGTATCCTCCTAATCCCCAGTACTCCGTTACAAACAAATTAAATTCTTTCACCAGGATAGATTGACCTGATTTACATAAAATAATTTCTCAACTGAAACCCTCCACCTGCGTCCTTGACCCAATACCAACCAGTTTTTTCAAAGAAGTATTGGGCGTGCTAATCTATATCTATACTAATTAATAAAAGGCAAAGCCCTCACTGACTGACTGACTGACTGACTCATCACTAATTCTCCAACTTCCCGTGTAGGTGGAAGGCTGAAATTTGGCAGGCTCATTCCTTACAGCTTACTTACAAAAGTTAAGCAGGTTTCATTTCGAAATTCTATGTGTAATGGTCATAACTGGAACCTGTTTTTTGTCCATATACTCTAATGGAGGAGGCGGAGTCACGTATCGCGTCATCACACCTCCTACGTAATCACTTGAACTAAAAACAAGGAAGAGATTTACAGCACGAGTCAAACGCGGCAACGAAGGTAAATGACGTTAATTTTTGAGTGTCTTTTAATACTGTGTAAGCATACATATTAAAACATGTGCAATTAAACGTGTGCATTTACGGGGTGATTTCTCAGGCATAAAAGCTCGCCTTTTATCAAACGCGAGAACAAAGGTAAATGACGTTAATTTTTGAGTGTCTTTTAATACTGTATAAGCATGCATATTAACACATGTGCAATTAAACGTGTGCATTTACGGGGCGATTTCTCAGGCTTAAAAGCTCGCCTTTTATTAAACAGGTAAATGCTAACTGTTTTCATTCTGAAGGGCACAAACCACGTTGGATTTTGTAATGATAGTTGATTAGTAAAGTCTATTAAGGGATACTTACAGAATGATTAGTAATGCGTGTGAATGCCGATGCAAGTAGGAGAATGGGCGTGAACTAAAGAACGATTAGTAACTTGTACAGTAAATGTCTCTAAAGTCTGTCTATTTAAAAGTTATTATATCTTTCAATCGTGTGTATTGATTAAACTATGAACCTAACAAGATCACTACATGGTGTCAGAAGTGGCGGATTGGAAGAGGAATGTGAAGAAGAGGTTCAGCTTTTGAACGAGTCGCGTGTCTGTGAGTAACCCGAAAACGTGATCAGAAAGCACTAAGATGTTCTAGCAAAAGAGAAAAAAAAATATGTTAGGATTACAGCCCCCACAAAATCTCCAGTTAAAGGGAAATGTAGCTGAAAATTGGAAAAGCTTTAAACAGAGATTCGAGTTGTATCTTGCTGTGATTGAAGCAGATAGGAAAAGTGAAAAAATGAAAGCGTCTATGCTTCTACATGTAATTGGTGAAGAGGCGCTAGAGGTGTATAACAATTTTCAGTTTGAAGAAGATGGAGACAATATGAAATTGAACAAAATAGTTGAAAAATTCGAAACGTATTGCAACCCAAAGCGCAATCTGACGTTTGAGCGGCACAAGTATTTTTACATGTTTCCAGAAAAGCGGAGAAACAATAGAGCAGTATGTGACGGAATTGCGTAATAGGAGCTGTTCTAAGAAGAAACCGTCAAGACATCAAAGGACCAATAACCTCTAATCAGAACACTAACACTAGCGAAACAAATATTAACGAGAAAACAAGTATAAATCAGGAAAGAACATCTCAACTGCAAACACAATTAACCAGAATATCAAAATGTTAAGCAAAACCACCAGAACGACTCATTGAGACATGTTGAGGATTAAAGGAACATTTTCAATTAAGAAATGCTGATTTCCTTTAACAGCTGTGCTTTTTATACATAGTTTGAATGCTGGATGTATGCCTGAAATGTTCTGGATAGTTCAGTTGTTTGAAGTGATCAAGAATTAAATGTGTGCATTTACGGAGTGATTTCTCAGGCTTAAAAGCTCGCTTTTTATTAAAAAGGTAAATGCTAACTGTTTTCATTCTGAAGGGCACAAACCACGTTAGATTTCAGCCGTTAAACGCGCAAAAATGTCGGTACACCAGATAAATAAGCGCAACATATCATCAGTTGTATTGTATGCTTACAATACATATAGAAATGTGTTAATCGTTAACTAATAGTATCGGATGGTGTTTTTCGACTCGCACCTTGATTTAAACGATTGCATGTCTTGGTGGGTTTGCATAGCTTATTGTCAATATCTTTACACCTCTTTTTAAGACTTATTGACTGAAACGGGCTTTCATGAAAAAACTTAGGGCTTTGCTACAAGATACACCCTCCACAAGTTAAGGAAGTAAAAATAAAAGGTATATATTTCTGTTTTATTTAAACCTTTTAAGTTTGTATGCATAGCCCTATTTGGTTGTTTAAGTTTTTTTTTTTTTCTTCAGTAATATTTAATCTCCTTAAAGAAAAACAACATATGCATTTTACTTTTTTTGTATCTCTTTAGTAATATTTTAGTGTAAAAGGATAACCAGTATTTAAACCTTTTATGTTACTTTATAAAGTTATTTTACACAATGTTGAAAAATTAATAAGAAAGCTACATATTTTGGCAGCTGCTGCTTTAATTTTCAATGAAATGAAAAAAGCTCTCCAAGAGAAAACCTCAATGAAGAAGAAACAGTTTGCACTATCTAAAAAGGAGAAACCCTCATTTATAAAGGTTTGCTGCAGATGACTTAACTGAAAATAAATGAATAGTTCCTATGTGTATAATACATATTTATCTATTTGACTTATGCCTTTATTCCAGCAACTTGCAACATCTGAGGTACAATTTGTTACATTACTTTGGTTTTTTGCAGCACAGGCAGGTGAAGTGACTTCCTCAGGGTCACACAGTGGTGTCAGTACCACGATTTGAACTGACAAGCTCCGGGTTTGCTTAAATATTACTGAAGAATGAAAAAAAACGAAAACAGGCAAATGGGGTTATGCATACAAAAGTCCATCCATCCATTATCCAACCTGCTATATCCTAAATACATGAGCCAATCCCTGCCAACACAGGGCACAAGGCAGGAAACAAACCCCAGGCAAGGTGCCAGCCCACCGCAGGGCGCACACACCCACACACCAGAGACAATTTAGAATCGCCAATGCACCTAACCTGCATGTCTTTGGACTGTGGGAGGAAACCAAAGATATGTGTATATGTAGATATGTATATATACTGTATATATATGTATATATATGTTTACATAACCTCTTTAGCATACTACTTCTCCGCTGCGAAGCGCGGGTATTTTGCTAGTTGATAATATTCTTGACATAGTAAATTTGTCATTAGATATGGGGGTCTTCCCAGACTGTCTTAAGACTGCTGTAGTTAAACTCCTACTCAAGAAAAATAATCTTGACCCCTCTGCTTTTGAAAATTTTAGACCCATCTCTAACCTGCCTTTCTTAAGTAGAATTCTAGAGAAGGCAGTCATTATACAATTAAATGACCACCTCAACAAACATGCTATTCTTGATAAATTCAGTCAAGTTTTAGAACAAATCACAGCACAGAAACTGCACTCGTTAAAGTAGTAAATGACTTGCGGGTAAATTCAGACAGAGGCCATTTATCTGTTCTCATCCTCTTAGATCTGAGTGCCGCATTTGACACCATTGATCACAATATTCTTAGAAATCGCCTTAGTCAATCGGTGGGCCTCTCTGGCAGTGTCTTAAATTGGTTTGAATCCTACCTGGCAGGGAGAAAATTCTTTGTTAGTTGTGGTAATTACAACTCAAAGACACATGATATCCTATATGGTGTTCCACAAGGCTCTATCCTGGGTCCACTGCTCTTCTCAATCTACATGTTTCCGTTGGGTCAGATTATCTCAGGGCACAACGTGAGCTACCACAGCTATGCTGATGACACACAGCTGTATTTATCAATAGCACCTGATGACCCCGATTCTCTTGATTCACTAACACAATGTCTAACTTGTGTTTCTGAGTGGATGAGTAGTAATTTTCTCAAGCTAAATAAAGAGAAAACTGAAATTTTAGTGATTGGCAATAAAGGATACAATGAGGTTATCAGAAATAAACTGGATACATTAGGATTAAAAGACAAGATGGAGGTAAAATACTTAGGGGTAACTGTTGACTGTAACCTGCATTTTAAATCACATATTCATCAGACCACTAGGACAGCATTTTTTCACTTAAGAAACACAGCAAAATTTAGACCTCTTATATCATTGAAAGATGCTGATAAATTAGTTCATGCTTTTGTTTTCAGTCGACTAGATTACTGTAACGCACACTCCTCTCAGGATTACCCAAAAAAGACATAAATAGTTTGCAACTAGTGCAGAATGCAGCTGCTAGAATCCTAATTAGGAAAAGAAAATCCAAGCACATTTTGCCAGTTTTGATGTCACTACACTGGTTACCTGTGTCATTCAGGATTGACTTTAAAATTCTGCTTATGGTTTATAAAGCCTTAAATAATCTCGCTCCATCTTATATATCAGAATGTCTGACATCTTATATTCCAAATCGGAACCTCAGATTCTCAACTGAGTGTCTCCTTAGAATTCCAAGAGCAAAACTTAAAAGAAGTGGTGAGGCGGCCTTCTGCTGTTATGCACCTAAAATCTGGACTAGCCTGCCAATAAGAATTCGCCAGGCTAATACAGTGGAGCACTTTAAAAAACTGCTGAAAACACATTATTTTAACATGGCTTTCTCATAACTTCACTTTAATTTAATCCTGATACTCTGTATATTCAAATCATTATAATAACTATTCACGGTGGCTCTAAAATCTGTACTAACCCCTACTCTCTCTTCTGTTTCTTTTTCCGGTTTCTTTGTGGTGGCGGCCTACGCAACCACCATCTACTCAAAGCACCGTGATGTTCCAACATTGATGGATTAAAAGCCAGAAGTCTGCATGACCATCATCATCAAGTCCTTCCGTGAGAACCCTAAATACAAAGAGGACTATTTCATTTATGTTAGGTAGAATGCCCAGAGGGGCTGGGTGGTCTTGTGGCCTGGAACCCCTGCAGATTTTATTTTTTTCTCCAGCCGTCTGGAGTTTGTTTTTTTGTTTTTTCTATCCTCCCTGGTCATCGGACCTTACTCTTATTCTATGTTAATGTCTTATTTTATCTATCTATCTATCTATCTATTTTAATTTCTTACTTTGTCTTTTATTTTTCTTTTCTTCATTATGTAAAGCACTTTGAGCTACATTTTTTGTATGAAAATGTGCTATATAAATAAATGTTGTTGTTGTTGTGGTCCATTCCAGTAATCTCAAATGCACTTAAAGTAATGTGAAAAAACATGTACACCCCATGAAATATATATATTTTTTAAATATCTGGACATAAAGATTTCATCTTCTTTTAAACATTATGTATAGAAAAAAGTGATATAACAAGCATCATGCTACAATTACATTTTGTAGCTCATTGTATAAATTAAATAAATATAAGTGCAAATTTCATATGTGGAAAATTAGGTACAGCCCTACATGTATCACTACCTCAAATACTTAAAATTAGAATTAGGTGCTAAAAACCAGAACATCATTAGAGGATTTTGGAGGAACCAATTAGTTTGGTTTGCTCTTTGTTGTTGAAGTATGTGTTATCACCATTTCTACATTGAAAGAGCTCTCTGAGGCTTTCAGAAAGAAGGCTGTAGATGCCTAGAAGTCTGGGAAGGGATTTAAAAAAGATCTCTAAATGATTAGAAAGCAAACATTCCACTGTTCAGAAGATCTTCTAAAATGTAGAACATTTCAAACTTTTTTAAGCCAGGCTGCCCCAGCAAGTTTAGTCTGAAAGCAGAATGTAAGGTGTGGAAAGTTGTCTCTACGAACCCCACAATTTCATCACAAAAACTACAGCTAGCTCTTGCCACTGCTGATGTCAAAGTGTACGAGTCTACCATTAGAAAGTGGACACGCAAATTAGCTGTACTATGCATATGAAATGTGCCAGGAGGAAAACTTTGATGTCCAGAAAGAACATCAGGACAAGAGTAAAGTTTGCCCCTATACACCTAGGCAAAGATCAGGATTTCTGGAATAATGTGCTCTGGACAGATGCGGCAAAGATATAGGTATTTAGCCACAGTACCTGAAGATGTGTTTGGCCAAAATCAAAGCGGGCATCTGATGAGAAGGGCCTGGGCAGTTCCCCATTATTGAATCCACTAACAATTCTTCTGTCAAGTTAGGCTCAAAGAGTCTGCAGAATATTTTTATTTTAATTACTTCTATTGTAGTTTTTTTTAACAAATAAAACACACTTGGCATGGATAAACAGAATTGACCTATTTTGCATTATTCAGGCTAATAAGGGAGGATTACAGACTGCCATCCTGTGCATCTTTCAGTCGTTGCTTCCTCACATTTTAAACTTTATTAAAAGTATTATTTCACACACCACACTGCCTATGAAGCGGTCTTGTTATTTTTATACTTCCATTCACATATATCCTTTCTTTTACACTTTCGATGATCAGACAACTGCGTGGATATGCACAATAGCAGATTCCATTTGATAATGTAATGCTCTAACACAGCCAGTTCCATTGATCTACAGCACTTTGATTTTATGTAATCCAGTTGGCCAACATTTCTAAAAATCCTTTTTTTGCATTGGTCTTAATTGATATTCTAATTTTCCGAGATACTGAATTTGGGACTTTCATTAGTTGTCAGTTATAATCATCAACATTAAAAGAAATAAACATTTGAAATACATCAGTCTGTGTGTAATGAAGGAATCTAATATACACGTTTCACTTTTTGAATGGAATTACTGAAATAAATCAACTGTCATGATATTCTAATTTTATGACCAGCACCTGCATATAAGACTAATGACTGCAAAGTGAATCGTACAGCATATGAGAACATAAGGGCAACCATCAAGAAGGATATCAGGGAGGCTAAAAGACAGTTGGAGAGGTATATAGCAGATAAGGCGAAAGACAACCCTAAGAGATTCTTTCAGTATTTTAGCAGTAAAAGAACAGTCAAGGAGGAAGTGAAGTGCATCAGGAATAGTAAAGGGGAATTAAAAGATACAGACAGTGAAATAGTGGCTGTCCTAAATGTGGATTTTTCTGAGGTCTTCACAATTGAGGAAGTGGATAACCTCCCAGCAGTAAATGGGACTACTAAGGAGGTTCTGAAGGATTTGGAAATTGTAGAGGAAGAAGTACTGCTCAGATTAAATGGGCTGAAATTCAACAAATCACCAGGACCAGTGGGGTATTTTCCGTACGTCGCTTAAATCATCCGAGATCAGATGCCTCATCTTGGATGAGTTAATGCCAGTGATAAGTCGGTTTTTCAAACGCAGCCGTGTAGTAGATTAGTCTAGCTGGATCTAATCATCTGAGATGAATGCGAGCACCGCACTGATTGAAAAGCCCATATATATTGAGTCTAGAAAACATGATCAGCACGTCTTTGATAGGCTGTAACAAAATGACGAAAGAACGGACATTTTTTTTTTTTTTTTCACACAAGTGGAGCAAGACCTTTTATTCAAAGGACATGAAGAATTTCAAGATTTAATATGTAAAAGGGGTAACACTGCAAAAGCAGCCCAAACCAGAAAAGACGGCTGGCAAAAAGTGGCCGACAAATTAAATGCATGTGCATTGTACTTACTGAAAGCAGCGTTTCATTTCCTATGTGTCAGATTAATTATTATTTAATATGTCATAATTCCAGATCAAACATGAACACAAGGAGAACACGGGAACAGGTTAAAGTGAAGTACAAGAATATACTTCAAACTAAATAGTTATATACCCATATTTACCAAAGAATCATATATAATGTAAAGAACATTAATTTTAAAGCTAATAAGAAGGCAGACAAGCAAAAAACAGGTGAAGGTCCATGCTGTCCAGACCTAACCCCTGCAGAAAAGTTGGCTATCCAGCAAAATGCCCATCGCCCTGTTTCTGAGGGCATTCCAGGGGGGAGCTCCGCCTCAGAACCAGTGGTCACTTCATTTTAGGTAAAGGATGGTCATTGCATACATTTGTCCTCAATGTGTGCCATATGTATGTTCCATATAGCCTTCTTTTTTTGTTGGGTCAGTTGCAGGGAATGTCTTATCCCTAGAACCTGTGTCTGACCAACGAGATATTGACGAAGGTCAAATATTTGATGAAGACACTGTGTCTGATTATTCATCAGGAGAAGAGGTACATTTTCCAAATAATGTTTGATCAAACTCCACTCTGATCAGTCCCATGTGCCCCAATCACATTTGGAAACCCAGGGTAATGAGAATGTTAGGCTAATTGTGAGATTCTTTATGGAACTGTGGGTGTTTTTGCCTGTGCTGCCTACCTGCAATGGCATGAAACGCCTCTTTTGTCTGCACATGCAGGTGTCCAGGAAACACTATTAAAACCCGAAGGAAATATTTCAGAGCCAAACAGACTTTACGAATTGCCTGGCAAACTGCACTTTTATATACTAAAGCATATAAAAAAAAGTGCCACTTGCAAAAAACCTCAAAGCAATGCATACTGTCTGTGTGCTTGTGAGAGCCCGACTTCACCTAGTTTGACTTCGAATATAAGGTACTAATAAATGTTTGAGGTACAATATTACCCCTCGGCTAAAGCGGTATCTTTCAAAAAGAATTTCCTGCAGGAGCAATAAAGGATCTTGCCGACTGCACAAAACCCTCTCTATAAGAAATTCTCTTCTTATAATTTGCACACTGATATCAATTGGTCGCTCATTCATGCATGAACGGCGAAGTCATGACTAAATTAATTCCACGCACGGACATCGATTAAGTGTGTGAGTTAATCCTTGTTTACATCGAACAAACTTGCTCCGAGCAGGTTTGAGGATTAGGATGTGTTGCTATGACTACACATCCTGCAAGAGTTTTGAAATACTGACAGATCCAGGATCAGGCCAAATCATCAACAATTACATCCGGCTAAACGAGTAATCCACGTACGAAAAATACCCCCCAGATATTTACCCTCGAGTTCTTAAGGAGGCTAGAGAGTACATATACAGTATAAACCCTGGACACATATTTTTAGGAAGACCGGGCGGATCCAAGCAACAATAGGCCATAAGCTTAATGTGCATAACAGGAAAATTAATGGAAGGAATTAAGGATAAAATTGAGCAGCATATGGCAAGTAGGAGTCCTTCTGAACAGTCAGCATGGGTTCAGAAGAGACAGGTCTTGTTTTACTAACATACTGGAAGCAATAAAAGGATATAATCAAAGTGGAGCATATGGTATTATTTATCTTGACTTTCAGAAATCATTTGATAAGGTGCCCCATGAGAGGGTGGGCTTCTAGCTAAAAGAAGTGGGAGTTCAAGGTGATGTTTTTAGATGGGTGCAGAATTGGCTCATACACAGGAAGCAGAGGGTGATGGTGCATGGAACCTCATCAGAATTGGCCAATGTTAAGGTTGGTGTACGGCCGCTGCTTTGTTTTGCTTAGACAGAATTAGATAAAGATGTAGGAATATTAAATAACAAGCTGGTTAAGTTTGCAGATGATACCAAGATAGGTGGTATTATATTATTGGCTGATAATTTGGAATCTGTTAAATCATTACAGAAGGACTTGAATAGCATACAGGCTTGGGCAGATTTGTGGCCGCTGAAATTTAATGTCAGTAAATGTAAAGTATTACACATAGCAAGTAAAAATGTTAGGTCTGAAAGTCGAATGTACAACTTATGAAAAGGATTTTGGGGTCATAGTGGACTCTAAGCTATAAACTTCCTGACATTGTTCAGAAGCCATTAAGAAGGCAAACAGAATGTTAGGTTATATAGCAAGATGTGTGGGGAAGAAGTCCAAGGATGTTATACTCAAGCTTTATTAACATACTGGTGAGGCCTCATCTGGAGTACTGTGTGCAGTTTTGGTCTCCTGGCTACAAAAAGGACAAAGCAGTGCTAGAAATGTCTAGAGAAGAGTGACTAGGCTGATTTCAGGGCTACATGGGATGAATAATGAAGAAAGATTAAAGGAGCTGAGCCTTTTCAGAAGATTAAGAGGTGACATGATTGAAGTATTTAAAATTATGAAGGGAATTAGTACAGTGGATTGAGACTTATTTTAAAATGAGCTCATTAAGAACATGGAGACAAATATTAAGAAGTTTGTCTTTACACAGAGAACCATAAACTACCAAGTAGCGTGGCAGACAGTAAGATTTTAGGGGCTTTCAAAACACTTTTTTTTTTTTTTTTTTTTTTTAAGAAGAATTAATATGAATAGGACTGGCGAGCTTTGTGGGGTTGAATGGCCTGTTCTCATTTAGATTGTTCTAATGTCACTCTTTGTCTAGTCGGTCCAAACCAGTAACGGATCTTTAAATTCAACAAGCTGCTCCTTGCCAGTTTGCTTTTTTTTTTTTTTTTTTTTAAATCCAGTCCCTGGGAGGTAACATTTTAACACAAGTTTCCAGTATGCTTTTAAAATACTTTCATTTAGCTTTTTAGCAAGTAGGCATTCAGAAAGAAGTTTATAAAGTAAAAAAAAAAAGAAAAAAAAAAGAAAACAAAGCACACATGAATAAACATTTGGTTTTGCTGACTGAGAAAGAAAAATAAGTATGAAAAATGAAAAACATACGTTATAGGCTTTGTTTAATTTTTTATTAATTTTCCAAAATATGAATCTCAAAACATGATTTACATTATTTGTACAAGAAAATTGCTTTAAATATGATATAACGGCATTTTCAGTTCTGAATAGGAGAATTTCATTTGCCATAATTAATATTAAAATATGTTCACATTAAATGCAAAAACATTTCACATAATGCAATGCTGAAGAGGCTAATAAATGTGCTTGAAATCTTCAAAATACAGTTAAATACTCAAATAACAAAACTAAATGCTGAAATCAAATGATCAGCTGTGATCTACCTTTACATATAAAATGTACTTAACACATGAAATATGCATTCTGTAATGTTTTAGAATATTTTGAGATATTTTTAAAATACCTTTCAAGTTCTTTTCACTTTTTTTTTTTAATTTTACAAGTTGACTTTGAATGGTCAGGTAATTGTTTTGATTCACCACAGTCTGGTTCCCACAAAGCATTTCTCAAGAACCTGGATGCTGCGGATTTGTCCAGTTTAGCAGCTTTTTTCTTGTCACCAATTTCCTTAATTTTATTCATGTAAGTTCGTATTCTTTCCTGTGTGATAAAAAAACAATAAACAACTATATTTGGTAACAGAGACTAATTACCATCATAATGGATACACACTTTATATTACTTCAGACTGTAGATTAATACAGGAGTTATTAAATCCAGTCCTAGGTTCCCCTTAAGGATGTAGGTTTTTGTCCAATCAATTTATTTCCCCCAAGACTGAACTTCTGGTTTAATAGATATTGGTGATGGATCTATATTTTGCAGAACAAATAATGTCACTTGTTGGCTGTTCTCTGGTAATCCTCCATTAGAGCTTAACTAATGAACAACTATTATAAAAGTAGCATAAAACAATGTGACCTCATCCCAAACTCTACACTAAGCTACAGTAGATATATTGTAACTAATCAATTACTGCTTGAACTGCACCCATACAGTATGTTGTGTGTATGGTCTTTTCAGTTCAATTTAATTTTAACTGTGGCAGAATGACAAGGCAATATGTGAGTGTGCATGATGGGTGTGTGGCTTTCTGGGGAACAATGATTTCAACACTGTAAAAAGAAATTTTTACAGAAGAACATCAGGGTAGCAGTTGCTCACTTGAAACTTAACAGAAGTTGGGTGATGAAGACGATGAACAGATACAAAGTAGTAAATAAAAAACAAAGATTTAAACAGAAAAAAATTCATGTCCCAAAATGGCCAACTCGGAGTCTAGACCTCAATCCAATCTTGACGTTGTAGCATGACCTGATGAGAGTTGTTCCTGCAACATAACCCATAACTGTCAACTGAACTGGTTTTGTAATTGTAGGGAGGGAACCCTGGCATAGACTTGCTGTCAATCCTCTCTATGAATAAAACTTTTTGTTGAAATTTACAATGAGCCTTTTTGCATTACTTTTCACTTTTTCTCACTGTGTTTTGTTCATGGATGCAAACAGCAACTTTTTGTCTTGAATTTGGATTTATTTTGTTGGATTATATCTTGGCTGGGTTTGTGGGCTCTGGGACAACTGATTTAAGTCTCTTGGTGGTCCACAAGATGAAACGTTTTCCCAATTTCTGATCTGTTCCTTGATGCCTGTTTGTGAATATTTTTCTTTACAAAATGGAAATCTAGTTTTTGGGAACGTTCCATTTCCTTTGATGTACTGTATTGCTGTCTCTGCTGTTTGTACTTCAGCTGTAGAAATGACCGGATGCCTGTGTTCAACTGTAAGTCTTTCATGGCTGACAGCCCTGCTGGCTAATTTGACCATTTTTGGTGTAGTCTATATTGTGTTTAATGACATTTGTGTGGATTGTTAGACCTTTGGTATTGGCATTCTTTGGGGGCTTTTGGTGCTAGGGAGATCGCACCTGCTAAATTGCCAAAGGCTGTGTGTTGGATCCTTCAAGCTCTAGTAATTATCTAGATAGATAGATAGATAGATAGATAGATAGATAGATAGATAGATAGATAGATAGATAGATAGATAGATAGATAGATAGATAGATAGATAGATAGATAGATAGATAGATAGATAGATAGATAGATAGATAGATAGATAGATAGATAGATAGATAGATAGATAGATAGATAGATAGATAGATAGATAGATAGATAGATAGATAGATAGATAGATAGATAGATAGATAGATAGATACTTTATTAATCCCAATGGGAAATTCACATTCTTCAGCAGCAGCATACTGATACAATAAATAATATTAAAGAATGATAATAATACAGGTGAAAAAAACAGACAATAACTATGTTTAATGTTAAATATTAACGTTTACCCCCCCCTGGTGGAATTAAAGAGTCGCATAGTTTGGGGGAGGAACGATCTCCTCAATCTGTCTATGGAGCAGGACAGTGACAGCAGTCTGTCGCTGAAGCTGCTCTTCTGTCTGGAGATGACATTATTTAGTGGATGCAGTGGATTCTCCATAATTGATAGGAGCCTGCTGAGCGCCCTTCGCTCTGCCACAGATGTATATAATAACATTATTTGATAAGATTTTAATGGATACAACCTCCAAATTGCATTGTTTTCTTTTTCTTCTATACTCTTGCTGCATTGTTGTCACTGCTCCCCTATCTCACCTTCCCCACTGTGCTCTTTTTGCTATTTGAGTGCTTGCTTTCCATTAGGCTGAAATACTCTTACGATAAACTATGGCATATTAAACAATCTGTCCAGAGCAAATGGTCGAACTAGAATATCCTAAGACATTGGTATTGTGCAGCATCCGAAATATGTACACTGTGGATGGGGACGTCACCATCGCCAGGCTGAGACCATGAAGTCCACCAGCAGCACTTGGCCTGGAAAACGTTCTACTCAGGGTTTTGGGAATAAGGGTGTCAACATTGCAAATCTATGCTATACTGAAATAAGCTATGGATTTGGATCTAGGCACAACAAACTCTCAGCTGCTAAATTTGCATTTTTTAATAAGGAGTCTATCAATGGCAAACCACTGGTACTGTCAGAATTTATTACAGATTTCAACTTTGATATATTATGGTTAACAGAAACTTGGTAAAAACCAAGTGAATCTGCATTTCTAACCAAGTTGACTCAGGTTATGCTTATGTTATGGCAGTTTACAGCTCACTACAAGGTCGAGAGCTTGCTGTAATTGTGAGATCTGAGCTAATCATCAAATGAATTTCAATTGAATGTCCACTGCCCTATGAGTGTCTGGTTCAAAAACTAATAACCAAATCTGGTCCTATGTTCTATATCGTCCTCCAAAACAAAATGTTTTTTTTATTTTATTTCATCTGACTGAAATACTACCTCTTTTGAGCTTTTTTTCCCCCCTGACAGTCCTGCAGGTGACCAGACTGTCAATCATTCATGTAAAATGACAAATGAATTCCTATCCTATTGGACCATTTTGACTTGATGCAATATGTTTCTTTTCCAAACCACTCTGGTGGTCACATATTAGATCTGGTTTGTTTGGATTATCTGATGGCAACACTCATCTGGCTTTTTCTGACCACATTTTTTTTTTTTTTTTTTATATAAACTGTCTTAACTGCAGTACTAGGGTGTAGTACAGTGTTTGCCATTATGGATATAATGAGAAGTCCAACAAAATGTCATTTTACTGGCTAACTAAAAAGATCACAATATGGAAGCTTTCGAGCGATTGATTACACCTTGCCTGAAGAAGGGGTCGGAGTTGCCTCGAAAGCTTCCATATTGTAATCTTGTGTAATGTCAAGAAACCTTAAAATATCTGTCCATCTATCCTTACTGGATCTATTTTAGATCTTTTTCTGTCTTCCTCCATTTCATCCACATTAAATAATCCTGATTGTCATGACAGTAAACAATAACATCCTTTGACAGCACCTGTGTGCTAGCTACTTTAAAAATGCTTCTGTAGCCCTAACATTAAAAAATTGTGGTTTTGTTGCTGATAATCTCAACAATTTGAGGCCTCTCTCTCACTTTTCTGTCTAAGGTTCTTGATCATGTTGTGACCTTCAAAATCACCAGTTACTTAACTTGTACTAAGGTAATGGACCCCTTTCAGTTTGGTATTAGAGCACAGCACTGCTGTAAAACTGCTCAACTTCGTAACAGTAGTTCCCCTTAAAATAAAACTGATTAAAGTACATGGGAACTCACCATGGTTTAATGAGAACACTTGCACACATAAGAGTGTCAAAAACTGGAATGTAGATGCAGAGCAGCAAACAAAGTGTTAAAAAATACAACAAACTCTCTTTAAAGATCACTCCAACTGCTACTCTAAATAATAGACAACAATAATAATCTTCATGTACTGTTTAGAACTGTGGCTAATCTAACAAATGGGAATTTGTAACAAATCTTTTGCTTAAGGCATCAGACTATGGGAAAACCAGTATATTCATTCTGTTAGACCTTAGGTCTGCATTCGATAGCATCAAGCATGACATTTTACTGTCCAGAATGGAAAACATTCTGGGTATTTCTGGCACTGTCCTGCAGTGGTTTAAGTTCTATCTGACTAATAGCAAGAATTAATTTGTCTTGGCAACAGCCGGTTAAGCTCAGCTCTGGTCACATACAGGTGCACAAGGAGCTTCTCAAAGCTCAGTCATCAGCTCTTCTGTATCTTCATACTTCCCCTTGGTCATATTATTTGTAGCTTTAGAATGGGTTTTCATTTATATGCAGATGATACTCAGACCTATTTCAATGTTAAAAGTGAAAGCTCAGAGCTTTCTCAGCTCACACCTTGCTTCACTGAAATTAAAAGTTGGATGGACTATAACTCTTTAATGCGCTTTGAGCATGGGAAAGGCGCTATATAAATAAAATGTATTATTTTTTAAAAATTAAACTAACAAAACCAAAAGTTGTGCAAATTTACACAAAAGCTCAGCCTAAGAAAAGGTGCTCCTTAAAAATCACCCTTAGTGATGATGTTATTGGACTCCTCTTCTAATATAAATCTTGGTGTTAACCTTTAATTCTTCCCTTTCTTATTCTACCCACAATGATCATATTAGGAAACTTTCTTACTTCCACATCAGTAACATCGTGTTCACTCATTCCTCTACTTTTCCAATTCTGAGAAACATGTCCATGCTTTTATTATATCCCACATTGACTACAGCAACTCCCTGCTGGCAGGTGTCCCTTCTAGTCTGTTATAACAGCTCCTGGTGGTTTAGAACTCTGCTGCAACAGTCCTTACAAAGACCCGCAACAACAAGCACACGTAACACCCATCCTGCTTCATTTTCACAGGCTCCCCAGGTCTATAGGACTGAATATAAACCTCTATTACTAACCTGTAAAGCGTTTAATGATCTTGATCAGACAATCTCTTCCGTCACTATGGTCCTATCCACCTACTAAGGTCTACCGATTTTGGCACTCAAGTTGTGCCCCACACTAACTTGCATTCTATGGGTGTCAGAGCCTTCAGCTCAATAGTGCCCAGACTTTAATGAGATCAGCTGACTCAATTCATTCAAAGTATGTTATTCATTCAGGGTTTTCTTGCAGTACTCTTATTTTAGTATTTATTCTGGTTTATTGCCTTATTCCATTTCAATGCTCTGTATATCCTGTATATTAAACCAAAAGTGAGAGTCCTACCTGTAACCACACAATCATTCAGGAAGTGGACCCCGGAGGCTGAGAATACTCTGAGAGAATGTTTTGGAACTACAGACTGGGATATCCTGCAGGGATCTCATAGTGAGAACATTGAGGAAGTTGTTGACTGCACTACTGACTACATCAACTTCTGTATGGACATTGTAGTTCCAGTAAGAACTGTACGCTGCTATGCTTAACAACAAGCCATGGATTACAAGTGACATCAAGGGCCTTTTGAACCAGAAGAAAAGGGCTTTTAAAAACTGTGATCAGCATGAGCTCAAGCGCGTGAAGAAGGAACTCCGAGTCCAGCTCAGGGCGGCGAAGGAGCAGTACAGGAGAAAGCTGGAGCAGAAGTTGCAGAATAACAGCATGAAGGAAGTGTGGGATGAGATGAAGATCATCACTGGCTGCAGCTCGAAGCGGGGTACCACCATCGAGAGAGACGGGAAGAGAGCAAACCAAATGAACAACTTCTTTAACAGGTTTGACCACCCTAACCCACTCTCACCTCGGTGTATTGCACCCTCCACACATCCTTCTGCTGATACCAGCATAGGAAAGACATCCCCACCCATAATTACAACAGCGCAAGTGAGCAGAGAGCTGAGGAGACCGTGCCAGCAAAGCAGCGGGTCCAGATGGAGTATCGCCACGACTGCTGAAGGTCTGTGCATCGGAGCTGGGGGGTCCTCTACAGTGCATCGTCAACCTGAGCCTGGAACAGGGGAGAGTCCCAAGGCTTTGGAAAACATCTTGTATCACCCCAGTCCCAAAGGTATCACGTCCTAGTGAGCTGAATGACTTTCGGCCTGTTGCTCTGACATCACATGTGATGAAGACCATGGAGAGGCTGCTGCTTCACCACCTTAGGCCACAGGTTGAACACGCCCTTGACCCTCTGCAGTTTGCATATCAGGAGAAGGTGGGAGCGGAGGATACCATCATCTATATGCTACACCGATCCCTCTCTCACTTGGACAGAGGCAGTGGTGCTGTAAGAATAATGTTTCTAGACTTCTCTAGTGCCTTCAACACAATCCAACCTCTGCTCCTTAGGGACAAGCTGACAGAGATGGGATTAGATTCATACCTGGTGGCATGGATTGTGGACTATCTTAAAGACAGACCTCAGTATGTGCATCTTGCGAACTGCACGTCTGACATTGTGGTCAGCAACACAGGAGCGCCACAGGGGACTGTACTTTCTCCGGTCCTGTTCAGCCTATATACATCAGACTTCCAATACAACTCGGAGTCCTGCCATGTGCAAAAGTTCGCTGATGACACTGCTATCGTGGGCTGCATCAGGAATGGGCTGGAGGAGGAGTATAGGGACCTAATCAATGACTTTGTTAAATGGTGCGACTCAAACCACCTACACCTGAACACCAGCAAAACCAAGGAGCTGGTGGTGGATTTTAGGAGGCCCAGACCCCTCATAGACCCAGTGATCATCAAAGGTGACTGTGTGCAGATGGTGCAGACCTATAAATATCTGGGAGTGCAGCTGGATGATAAATTAGACTGGACTGCCAATACAGATGCGCTGTGCAAGAAAGGACAGAGCCGGTTATACTACCTTAGAAGGCTGGCGTCCTTCAACATCTGCAATAAGATGCTGCAGATGTTCTATCAGACAGTTGTGGCGAGCGCCCTCTTCTACGCGGTGGTGTGCTGGGGAGGCAGCATTAAGAGGAAAGACACCTCACGCCTGGACAAACTGGTGAGGAAGGCAAGCTGTATTGTTGGCATGGAGCTGGACAGTTTAACATCTGTGGCAGAGCGAAGGGCGCTCAGCAGGCTCCTATCAATTATGGAGAATCCATTGCATCCACTAAATAGTATCATCTCCAGACAGAAGAGCAGCTTCAGCGACAGACTGCTGTCAATGTCCTGCTCCACTGACAGATTGAGGAGATCGGTTCTCCCCCAAACTATGCAACTCTTCAATTCCACCTGGGGGTGTAAACGTTAACATTTAACATTATACAAAGTTATTGTCTGTTTTTCACCTGCATTATTATCATTCTTTAATATTATTTATTGTATCATTATGCTGCTGCTGGAGAATGTGAATTTCCCATTGGGATTAATAAAGTATCTATCTATCTATCTATATTGTATTTTGTGATTTTAACAAACGATTACTGAGTTTTTGTGTAAGTGGATATATGTTTTTTAGTTATGGGAAAAGATTTTTTATTCTATGAAAAACTGAAAATCTAAAATTTCTACACTTTCAGTATGCAAAAATTACACAGTGAACAATATACAAATAAATTCAGATCACAAGTAGTATTCACAATATACATACTACTTCAGGTGGAAAAAAGAAGAGCAAAATAACTTCAAGTCAATGTGTAAACTAAGTCTGCTTTTTGGCTATAATTTTTAGGTTCTCCCTGTTCCTGTATTTTTAACCTCCTTAGCGATACATTTTTTCTCAAACAACAACAACATTTATTTATATAGCACATTTTCATACAAAAAGTAGCTCAAAGTGCTTTACATAATGAAGAGAAGAAAAATAAAAGACAAAATAAGAAATTAAAATAAGACAACATTAGTTAACATAGAAAGGAGTAAGGTCCGATGGCGAGGGTGGACAGAAAAAACAAAAAAAAACTCCAGAAGGCTGGAGAAAAAAATAAAATCTGTAGGGGTTCCAGGCCACGAGACCGCCCAATTATTTTTTGATTTAAATAATTACATTTTTATTAAATCTCATCGTTCTGCTGTAAAACCTGCAAAACACTAAAGTACAAAGTCAAAAGTGTAAAAAGTATAACAATAAATAATAATGAATAATAATCTGAAATTTATAATAGTAATAAATGATTCCAATACTGTATACCTGTCAAAATGAGTCTTTTGTGTGGTATATCTGAACAGGAAAACTGCTTACGTGTATGGTCATTTACCCGACATTGATCATAATGGTTTGTTTCAAAAATTCTTTTGACCACGTCATTGTCAAGAAATAACTTCAGGTAAGTAAGTGGATCTTGGCTGTCAATATTCACTTTTATTCCTGAGTGCCCCACAAAAATCTAAACGAGGTGGTGCTGGTTTACTTGAAGAAGGGTTAACAGAAACCCAGACAAGAGTATTATTTATTTTCGGATTCATCAGAATCACTTTTGGTTTCACTGCCCATTTCAAAATGATTGCCTGAAGACAGATTCAATTAATCATCACTGCTGGTAAGAGGTTCCTCAACATTACTGCTCGCATCACTGTCAAGAGCATGCAACATCTGGACTGCTGAAAAACATTTCTTATGAGATGCCATTAGAAGGCTAGGAAAAGATGCATCTACATTGCTGCTCAGGTAATGCTCAGGCCTGACGCTTACATAAAACACACTTATACTGTTGCCTGAGTAATGCTTGGGACTACCGCTGTTAACAATTTACAGCTCGAGTAATCCTAAGGTCTAAAGCTTACGTATGATGCATCTATACAGTTGCCTGAGTGGCAATGAAAGGATGAAAAAGAAGATTGCCTTTGTTAATATTAGTAAACACTAAAAATGTAGGTTACACACGCAGAGGAGGGGGTGAGAAAGACTTAACTCACCAGTTAAAATGCTCTTTTTCACAGAAATCCTTCATTTTTGAAGCATGGTTTCAGAAAGCATCTTAACTAAGGGAGTTGCAAAGAAATTGAGAGAAAAGGGCTATGGTTGCCTTTAACCCCAAGTAAGCAGAGGGAGACTATGAATTGCCACAGGCAGTGACTAGACAATAAGTAGGAGAACACAGTGGGGTAGAGGAGAGGGGAAGAACGTCTCATAGCATGGAGTGGAATGGTGGAACTGAAGACGAGCAAGGAGAAACAAGATCAGCCACTGTGTTTAAAGGGCTAGTTCTTATTGTGTGTGCGCGTTTCCCTTACGTGTCATCTGAGAGCTGCTTGCATGATGCACAACTTGAACCCGCTGCCCTAGTCCTAATATCAATGTAGTTACTGTCTATCTTAAAGCAACAACTGAAGAACTTTGAGTTATAATTACTTAAAAAAATAACTAGAATTAGTACTGACACAAAATCGTCCGATTCCCAATTGTGAAGTATCACTAAAACAAATTCACACAGGAGTATATTAAAGGAATACTCCAGCCAACACAACAGAACTGCTTGTCACAGTTTGATTCATCACACTCTGTGTGAGAGGATAGCCTAGTTAAAAACGACTTTGCTTTCCTGCACAGAACTGTGCATGTTCTGTCCGATCCCACTGTAATGTAGATTAAAACTGATCATGAATCAAACTGCATTTTGCCTTCAAGCTGTGTGCTGAAAAGATAACTAAACAAACTGTTAATCATCTACACATCTGATTCTCTTTTAGAGGAGACAATCATTCAACATACTTAATGAACTAGGGGAACTGTCAACTACTTTAGGCTTCTGAACTGAATTAACGTTAAAGGACTGATAAAAATTGCTACTGCAATTTAATGTAACAGGTCTAATTTTGAGTGGAATTACAGTATGATAACCTAAAGATCCCAGTGCTAAGCTACAGTGCATCCGGAAAGTATTCACAGCGCATCACTTTTCCCACATTTTGTTATGTTACAGCCTTATTCCAAAATGGATTAATTTTTTTCCTCAGAATTCTACACACAACACCCCATAATGACAACGTAAAAAAAGTTTACTTGAGGTTTTTGCAAATTTATTAAAAATAAAAAAAACCGAGAAAGCACATGTACATAAGTATTCACAGCCTTTGCTCAATACTTTGTCGATGCACCTTTGGCAACAATTACAGCCTCAAGTCTTTTTGAATATGATGCCACAAGCTTGGCAGATCTATCCTTGGCCAGTTTTGCCCCATTCCTCTTTGCAGCACCTCTCAAGCTCCATCAGGTTGGATGGGAAGCGTCGGTGCACAGCCATTTTAAGATCTCTCCAGAGATGTTCAATCGGATTCAAATCTGGGCTCTGGCTGGGCCACTCAAGGACATTCACAGAGTTGTCCTGAAGCCACTCCTTTGATATCTTGGCTGTGTGCTTAGGGTCGTTGTCCTGCTGAAAGATGAACCGTTGCCCCAGTCTGAGGTCAAGAGCGCTCTGGAGCAGGTTTTCATCCAGGATGTCTCTGTACATTGCTGCAGTCATCTTTCCCTCTATCCTGACTAGTCTCCCAGTCCCTGCTGCTGAAAAACATCCCCACAGCATGATGCTGCCACCATCATGCTTCACTGTAGGGATGGTATTGGACTGGTGATGAGCGGTGCCTGGTTTCCTCCAAATGGGACACCTGGCATTCATACCAAAGAGTTCAATCTTTGTCTCATCAGACCAGAGAATTTTCTTTCTCATGGTCAGAGTCCTTCAGGTGCCTTTTGGCAAACTCCAGACGGGCTGCCATGTGCCTTTTACTAAGGAGTGGCTTCTGTCTGGCCACTCTACCATACAGGCCTGATTGGTGGATTGCTGCAGAGATGGATGTCCTTCTGGAAGGTTCTCCTTTCTCCACAGAGGACCTCTGACAGAGTGACCATCGGGTTCTTGGTTACCTCCCTGACTAAGGCCCTTCTCCCCCGATCGCTCAGTTTAGATGGTCGGCCAGCTCTAGGAAAAGTCCTGGTGGTTTCGAACTTCTTCCACTTACGGATGATGGAGGCCACTGTGCTCATTGGGACCTTCAAAGCAGCAGAAATTTTTCTGTAACCTTCCACAGATTTGCGCCTCGAGACAATCCTGTCTCGGAGGTCTACAGACAATTCCTTTGACTTCATGCTTGGTTTGTGCTCCGACATGAACTGTCAAACTGTGGGACCTTATCAGGGTTCCCACTCTTTTTAAGGAATCATTTTCCAGGACATTTCCAGGTGCTTTTTCCGGAAATTCATGACAGGATCTGGTCATACAGTCATTCACTTTAGTCGCAGGCTTAATGCCATTTTAATTTCTCTTTGATTATGCAGGGACTTAGTGTCACCGATATGCTAAATTACATAAAGGCAACACCAATTAATGCACTGATGTATAACGGAGTTGTTTGACCTCTTTTTGTTACACACTGTTTTAAACTGCAAAACTCTTTTAAAGAAATAAATGCCTCTTGGATTGTGGAAAACTATCCAAACACTGACATATACTGAGCAATTCCATAATGTTCAGTATAGAGCTGTTGATCACACCATGAAATAGGCTGTCATAGTGACCTAATTTCAGTAAAAGTTACTTGCATATTACATATTGTCATTGTTTGTATCAAATAAATTTATGTACAATGTTTGTATTAAACAAAACTGCATAAAGCCAATTTATTGCCTATATCATGTGTATGATGCCTATAACACTAATATATGCAACAATTGGCACGTGACAAAACAAAGTCAGAGTTAACTTTCAACTGGTAGCTTTACTGGGAATACAGCAGCTGTAGAATTTGCATAAGTGATCAAGGTATTGGACATATCGCATCCTGGCATTTCTGCAATGCTGCATGAGGGGCTTTGGCAATACTCTATCAAATGAGCCACCAGTCAAAGCATCTTGGATTAGGCGAAGAGACATCAGAGTCCTTCCTTTCAGATTTGTAACCAGCATGTCATTCACAGAGTACCCTCTTTCGACCGCTGCTTGCCCATGTGACAATATGAACAGGTCTTTCATTGATTTCCACAGAATTGCGTACTCTGCTTTGTCACCAGCAAATCTTCCCATGAATGTGTCCAGCCGACAGGAGCTACTTCTATACCCTTGAAATTCCTCCTTATGGTGCTGCACCATTTCAGTGAGGAACATCTTGTACTCACTCAGGATTTGGTCACATTCCTCTGCTGTATGCCATTTGGCGTTAAGAAGCAGCTGTAAGAGCTTCTCAAACATGGAGATGGCACGCCTTTCATCGCTGATCATAGTTACTGCATCTAGGCATGCCATGTGCCTTACTGCTGCATAATTCAAAGGGCATTTGTCCAGCAGTTTCTTTGCTGTTGCGGACAGGAAGGCTACACATTCTCTCCGGAATTGTTGACCCGGCAGCGGTTTTTCAAGCAGCTTCTCTGAGGCTTTCTCAAGAGCTTGTTTGGTGGCAAAGCCAAGATCCACCTCTTTCAGTGGCAAATGGAGTGTTTTGTCCAGTACATCAATTTTAAGCATTTGGACAGGTGTTTTGATGTTATCCAGTACCTCCCTCTTCATAAAGCATGAAATAAAACTCTTCAGAAGGGCCTGAAGGTCTTTTGCCAAAAATGGCATCATGGGGGCATCAGTCTGGAAAGTCTCAAGAAAGGGTTTCAGCTGCCTTGCCACATAGGCAAAAAACTGTAATTTTTGCCTCAAAAAGAGGGTCACCAACAGCCTCTCTGACCACAGTGTATGATGTTGACGTTGGCATTTTACTCTTTGGCAGTTTCTTGTAATTGTCGACAAATATTTCAACATGTGGCCACATCTTAAGTGCTCTCTCTGCCACTGGCAAGTCCTCCACCCACCTGTGAGGACAGAATTTTAGAGGGAATGGTGATGTTTCGTTAATTTCAATAAAGTCAACCCGTCTGGCTGGTGTGTCATGAAAAAGCTGCCAAAGGGCACTTAGTTTGTCACCTATCTTCCTTCCACTTTCCTTCTCGCCTTGTTGGAAGCTTCCATGAACTGTATGAAGACCACAGGTTCCTAGGTTTATCAAGCTTCTAATATCTGGGGCCTCCTTAGACCTGTCTTCTTCAAATAATCTCAAAAAATTTCTGTTGACACTTGGTCCATCCATCAAGATTTACAGGAGCTTGTTTGGATCAAGTGGAGAGGGGGAAACTTTAATGCTCTCAACAAGCTCCTCTGATTGTGTGTGCCCTAGAAACTGGGAGTCCAGATAATGCACAACTACCTTTTCTTCATTATCACTCCAGTACCGCACAAGCATATCCATCTGCTCGGTCTGTGTTATTTTGTTGAGGCATTCATCAAATGAAATGGTATAGCAGTTGGACTGTCTAATGTCTTTCACTAGCTTGTCTCTGAAATATGGTGCAAGGCCAAAACACATCAGATACGCTACTTTTGTTGCACCACATGAGAATTTTTGGGCAATTTCACTATCTGGAAACATCAGGTGAAACAATGAATCCATATCTGAACAGGAATTGAAAGAATATTTGGAAAGGGCCACTTTAATCACCCAGCGGATCTCTGCTTCTAAAACAGCTTCACTTGAAAAATGAGCTCCGATTGTGGGTGTAGCTTGAGGTGGAGTTACAGAAGTTGATGGCTGGACCTCGCTGCTTCCTTGACTCTCTGATTCTGCTGCCTGTCTGCTAGCTTCAGAATTTTGGGGGGTGGGAGATTGATTGATGAAATCAGTCATGTGTGGTCCTGTGCCTTGACTTGACATGACCCTCTTGTGTCCCTGTCCTTTGGCATGGCTTTTAACAGCAGAAATGCCCATGTTGCCTACATCAAAAGCTTTCCTGCATATCTTGCAGTATGCCCGATGTACATTATCTGTCACATGTCCTATCCAGTCCCTGAACTCAGGATTTATCTTCCATTCCTCCTTAAACGTACACCTCCTTGACATGATTCTGCTTTCCCTCACTTCTGTAATTAGAAATACATTCTCTAAATTAACCATTATAGGCTACTATTTTTCCTGCAACACTGCCTATTAATGTCAAAAACATTAAATACAGTAATGTACAAAAATGTAGGCTAAATAGAAATACTGATCCAGTACAGATTTTCTGTAGGCTAACTGTGGTAAACTTAATGTGAAAGCATACCCATATAATTCCTCTAGAGGGAGCTAACGTTCTGTGGAATAATGGAAGCAAGCCAGAATAAGAAGTTGAGCCAGGAGCTGTTAAGCGTGTTCAGTTGTGCAAATAAACGGCACAAGCCAAGTAATATTTATTGTGTGGCGATTGCTCGGCTGGAAGGATATCACACGAACCTACACAAACACACAAGAACAGGCATTTAGATATAGGCTTCAAGTAGCCTAAGCCCTATTTGTTTTAAATGAAAGCAGTAGCTCTTAGTCTAATTCTTTTTAAGACTGTTATCGTGTTCGTGCTGTTTTAGGTTTGGTTCACTGAATTTATTTGCTTAACAGTGGGACCACGTAGGCCTACAAAATGATTTTAGATTGATTAAGCAATTTCCTCCGGGATCAATAAAGTATTCTGATTCTGATTACCGTCATTAGACAATTAGCACTATGCTAACACCTAATGGGAATTGCCATTAACAGGCTAACAGCAATTAGCATCGCCAATTTACTTGACATGTTTAATATGCGACCTGGGTCCACATCAGACGGTATGAAGTAACAAAACTGTCAGTTGCACCATATGCACTGTGGTCATACTTAGTCATGCACTCACCAGAAATTTCAAGTGATGAACTGATGTTCTGTTGTTCTCCTGTCAGCTACTGACAAGCTAGAGCAACGAGGGTCAAAACTCAAATAATTGCCTATACATGTCTCAGTAGGTGGAGACATTGCGCAGCAGAGGCCACGACCTAGCTCAGCTGTCATCATATCTAGACTTATGAACAGCAAGCTGTTTCAAACAGAAAAATTAAAAAGCGAAAACAGAAATAAAATTCCAGGACAAAAAAGATTATTTCCAGGACATTTGACCATTTCGTTCAGTTTCCAGGTCATTTCAATGACTGGAAAATAACCCTCAAAATGTTCAGGTTTTCCAGGACGCGTGGGAACCCTGCTTATATAGACAGGTGTGTGCCTTTCCAAATCATGTCCAATCAACTGAATTTACCACAGGTGGACTCCAATTAAGCTGCAGAAACATTTCAAGGGTGATCAGGGGAAACAGGATGCACCTGAGCTCAATTTTGAGCTTCATGGCAAAGGCTGTAATACTTATGTACATGTGCTTTCTCAATTTTTTTATTTTTAATAAATTTGCAAAAATCTCAAGTAAACTTTTTTTTCACGTTGTCATTATGGGGTGTTGTGTGTAGAATTCTGAGGAAAAAAATGAATTTAATCCATTTTGGAATAAGGCTGTAAGATAACAAAATGTGGAAAAAGTGATGCGCTGTGAATACTTTCTTGATGCACTGTATATGTTGCTTATCCTATTTTTGTTTCTGTGATTCTGTTGTTTCAGTGGTTTATGTTCCGCCAAGGCTTGTATCAATAGGCAGAAGAGCACTGAAATACAGTGAAATGGTCCTGCTAAAGTGGCCCAAGTATGTATTTGTGTTTATATGTCCTGTAATGGACTGGTGCCCTGACCAGGGATTGTTCCTGCCTTGTGCCCAATACTTTCAGGCAAAGGCTTCAGCTGCCCCAAGACCCTGCCCTGGTTAAAGTAGGTTAGTAAGATGGATGGCTTATTGTTATTACTATGCCTATAGCAGAGAAAAACATATGAATAGATTACAGTAATCCCTCCTCCATCGAGGGGGTTGCGTTCCAGAGCCACCCGCGAAATAAGAAAATCCACGAAGTAGAAACCATATGTTTATATGGTTATTTTTATATTGTCATGCTTGGGTCACAGATTTGCGCAGAAACACAGGAGGTTGTAGAGAGACAGGAACGTTATTCAAACACTGCAAACAAACATTTGTCTCTTTTTCAAAAGTTTAAACTGTGCTCCATGACAAGACAGAGATGACAGTTCTGTCTCACAATTAAAAGAATGCAAACATATCTTCCTCTTCAAAGGAGTGCGCGTCAGGAGCACAGGCTGTCAGAAACAGAGAGGAAAGCAAACAAATCAATAGGGCTGTTTGGTTTTTAAGTATGCAAAGCACCGCCGGTACAAAGCTGTTGAAGGCGGCAGCTCACACCCCCTCCGTCAGGAGCAGGGTGAGAGAGAGAGAGAGAAAAACAAAACAGTGAAAAATCAATAGGTGCCCTTTGAGCTTTTAAGTATGTGAAGCACCGTGCAGCATGTCGCTTCACGAAGCAGCTGCACACAGAAGGTAGCAACGTGAAGATAATCTTTCAGCATTTTTAGACGAGCGTCCGTATCGTCTAGGTGTGCGAACAGCCCCCCTGCTCACACCCCCTACATCAGGATCAGAGAAAGTCAGCGCAAGAGAGACAGAGAAAAGTAAGTTGGGTAGTTTCTCAGCCATCTGCCAATAGCGTCCCTTGTATGAAATCAACTGGGCAAACCAACTGAGGAAGCATGTACAAGAAATTAAAAGACCCATTGTCCTCAGAAATCCGCGAACCAGCAAAAAATCCGCAATATATATTTAAATATGCTTACATATAAAATCCGCGATAGAGTGAAGCCGCGAAAGGCGAAGCGCGATATAGCGAGGGATCACTGTAATCCTATTCCAAATTGGCACATTGATGTCCACTTGCTCTGATCCAGGGGGCCTTCGTGAGTTGCGGTTGACTGTGCATAGATCATCCCTCAACAGATCAAGCCAGCATTTCTTTGGTCCCTGGCATAGCCATTCACCTCAGCCCACAGGGAAAGCAGATATCATTGGTAATTCTAGTTGGGCACTCTGGATCAAGTGGTCATACCTCTGGAGGTACGATATTCTATTTGGATAGAGTAATGAATAGAAGATATTGAGGACTGCAAAAAAATAATCCACCTTAAGAAAGGAACAAGTGTCTGTTCAGTTACACAAGGTTAGGAAATAAAATTTAAAAACAGATTTAAAAAAATCAAAAATGATAATAAAAATAACAAAATTGGGTCTTATTGGTCTATTCTGTTGTCTGACGTTATACACCAGCAATAGCAGTGTGGTAGTGATTTTTGGGCACCAGCTCAGGCCACGTGAACAAATTTTATAACTGTAATGATAATGACTGAAATAAATCAATGTGCACATCAGGAGTCGCTAGACCAGAGTCACTAAACCAAGCCAATGCAGTAGTAACACACTTAAGACTATAAGAATAGTCCATTCGACGATCATCATTAAGAAGCAACAGAAAAACAGGTGGCACTATCCGAAGAAGAAAAGGCTGCTGTAAGGACAAGAGATCAGGTTGTGTATTATTATGCCAGTCCAAATGGACAACCCATGTACCAAATAAAAAACACGAGTTCTACGCTGATTACTTTAATTTCAATCCATCTTAAATGGGAAACACTGCTTGTAATAATAATGATAACATTGGGCAGAAAGGTGACGCAGTAGTTGCACTGCTTTCTCACACTGAAAGAGATTTGCATGTTCTGTCCAGATATTCTGGTTACCTCCCTCAGTCCAAACACATCCCTGCATGGACTGTTAATACAAAAAAAAATTTTAAAAAAAGAGGCCTGTGTGTGTCTGTATGCTCTCCCCATGGTGAACTGATGCCCTGCCCTGGGACTGTTTCTGCTTTGCATTTAAAGCATTCTGGGAGAAGCTACAGCTGCTCCATAACACTGCTCTGGATAAGCAGGTTAGCAAGATGGACGAGTGGAAGCCTTTCTGTTTAGTTCTTAACCATAGTTCTTGATTTCATACTACATTCCTGTTCATTGCTTTCTCTCACATAAGTACACAAATGTATTATCTATCTATCTAGTGACAGTAGACAATCTTTATGACAAAGTAGTAACTTTCTGTAGAGAATGTAAAAAGCTGTAAGTGTGCTTTATTCAGTTATTATTGTCTAGTTGTCTAAAAAACATCAATTTACATATGCGCAACAACGTTCAATAATGTCAATAACAGGTGTTTGGCAATGACTTCAGTCTTCACAAATTAAACACCACATCAGCATTTGTCATTTTTACTGTAACATATAAGTAAAACATTATTTCATGTGTACAACAAGAAATGGCATCCTACATTTACAGAGATCACTGTAGACATGGAACACACATGAAATACATGTGTTTCAAATAACAATATATTATTTACCCAACACAATTCCAGACACCTCACACCCAGATAAACAGACTAGAGCTGGGAGAAAGTGTGTCCAACTTCAGCTGCGTCAGTGGGGGACGGGATAGCAGGCTGCCTGCTGCCAGTGCTGGTTAACACATTTGCAAGAAAAAAGGCGCTAATGAAGAGGTGTGAGGGAATTTAAGGTGGCCCGGGATTATGAATATTTTCACAGACTCCAGGGATTCTAGTGATAAGGAAGGTGAATTTTGGAGGAAGTCTAGGGATGTCACAAGAACCGATATTTTGTGCCAAGTAAATAGAATTCTGAAAACAGTTTTGCAAAATTAAAGTTGATATTGCAGTTATACTAATTATTACAGGAGGCACAATAATACGAGAAAAATATATGTAAAAACTACATTTGAAAATGGTTTGCAATGGTGATATTACAGTGCTGTATTAACACTAGAATTACCAAAGCGTATGAAAAAACTTATCCCGGTTCTTCTTAAATCCCTTTGCACCACTCCGTTAGCGTCTTTTGTGTTGCAAATGTGTCGATAAGCACAAGTGTCAAGCAGCCTGCTATCCCATCCCCCCACCAACACAGAAAGTTCTCTCAGCTCTAGTTGGTCTACCTGTGTGTGAGTTGCCTCGAGTTGTATAGGGTAAATAATATCGTTATTTGGAATATATGCATTTTATGTGTGTTCCATGTCTACAACTATGTATGTAAACACATCGTTAAAACAAACATTTTTCATATTTTAGTAATAACTGACAAAATGTAGACATGAAGTGTGTAATGTGTGAAGCCTGTAGTCAAAATATCAAATAAACACTTTCATAGAAGGTACAAGTCTAACAAAACAAGTGCGCTTGTATTCAAGAATATAACTGCAGAAAAAGAACCTGCGTTAGGGTGCAATATTGACACGCCTTTAAAATGCCTGCTTTGGCGGCACAGCAGTAAGAACTGCTGACTGGTAATCAAAAAGTTGCTGGTTTGACCCCAGATGCCTCAGTTTTGAGAAATGAGCTGCTCTTATTCTTACTATTATAGAATAAAAACATACATTTGATTTGAGTCTGTAAGAACCGGTGTAAATTTATGGTACTTGTAAATGTTAGCGTTTTTTTCCCCCCCAGTTACGTTCATGCTCCCCCCGATCTGACACTGCTGTTTTCACATAAAGATGTGCTATAACACAGAGGTGAACTCAGATGATGAGGAGGGATTTACATCGAAGAAAGAATGCACGTCGCACTTTTGCCGTCACTGTACCTTCTATATAGAAGCCAGATTGAATGTTATTTACCTTGATTTATTTACTTATCTTCCTACAGCGCAAAGTTACTAGTAGACTGCAGAGCTTCCTGTGTTTGATCGACATGGGCATGCTCACAAAGTACAGCGATGGCAAAAGTGCAATTGCAGCTTCCACCTACAGCTATAGACTCTTCAGTACGGAGTACTTCACGCTAGTGTTTAGATCTGGACGGTGTATGTGCCCCAAAAAAGAAGTCTGACGTCATTCTCGTACCATTACTCGTGTACTGAAGTGTCAGCACGCACTTTTCATGGCATTACATATGTAATGCATTGTAATTGAGGCAGGAGAATATTGGTTCTCTATTGCGGGAATTGTGCTTATTTTCAATGGAAAAAAAAAACAAAAAACAAACACATAAGAGTGGCAATGATGAAAGCCTATCACATTACAGAGTTAGTTTAGAAATAGATTTGTGTGTGCTTTGTGAGTACAAGGATGTGACAAATCGGGTGGGAGCTGTAATCTTAACTTTTTGTGTCACCAATTTTTAAGATGAAATGAAATAATGACAATACTAATCCCTTTTAAATACAGTGTCCTACATAATCCTAATGAAGGACTGTAGGCTTCACATTAAATCTATGAATGCAATGAGCATGTCAACAGATGATTGTACAAGTATCCATTTGTTTTCTAACGGGTGACAAAAGTTCAGAGTTGCAGGGGAGGCCTCGTATGTATCCACAATTATACATATACTGTAGGACTGTGTGATGTGTGAGGAAACTGCACACTGGCAGTACTAACAATAATTGAAGCAAGTTTCAATTATTTGGCATATGTGCACCAGCATGAAATGAACTCCTGCATTTGTCAAAACAAAAATAACAATTTAATTATGTGTTTCAAAGCTTCAAAACGCAAAGCACGTTTATATTAATATGACAAAACGCATAACTGCAGACACGCAGGAAGGAAAAAAAAAACACAACAAAAAAACAGGATATTACAAATATGCAAATGCTAAATGAGTCATTAATTTTTTTGAAGGTAAACTAATGTTCACGAGTATAACCTCTAAAATGTGACAATGTTATAAAAGCGGGCGGCATGGTGGCGCAGTGGTAGCGCTGCTGCCTCGCAGTAAGGAGACCGGAGTTCGCTTCCCGGGTCCTCCCTGCGTGGAGTTTGCATGTTCTCCCTGTGTCTGCGTGTGTTTCCTCTGGGTGCTCCGATTTCCTCCCATAGTCCAAAGACATGCAGGTTAGGTGCATTGGCAATTCTAAATTGTCCCTAGTGTGTGCGTGCATGCCCTGCGGTGGGCTGGCGCCTTGCCCGGGGTTTGTTTCCTGCCTTGCGCCCTGTGTTGGCTGGGATTGGCTCCAGCAGACCCCCGTGACCCTGTAGTTAGGATATAGCAGGTTGAATAATGGATGGATGTTATAAAAGCTCATATGTCATATATTTAAAATATTAAAATTAAGTGACTACAGATAAGACTAGTCTAGTCAATTGTCTGGATTTCTACAAAGACAAAGCAGTAACAAAGTCCGTTTACTCATGTAAGATACTCTGAAAATATCACAACAAAGGCTGTTTTAACACTAGAATTACCAGAGCCTACCAAAAAGTTCATAGATCCAGCCCACCTTAAATTCCATCGCACCTCTCCGTCAGCATCTTTTGTCTTGTAAATGTGCCGATAATGACACTATTCCATCCCCCCACCACCACAGAACGTGCATAAAGTTCTCCCAGCTCATGCCTTGATTATCTGGGAGTGAAGTGCTGGAGTTTTACAGTGGAAATAATAGATCGTTATTTGGAACACATGCATTTCATGTGTGTTCCGTTTCTACAATAATCTGTGTAAACATTGTTAAAACAAACGTTTTTCATATTTTAGTAGTAAATGACAAAATGTAGGCATAAACTATATAATGTGTGAGGCCTTAAGTCCAGAGATCAAATAAACACTTCCACAATAGGTTCAAGGATAAGACAACAGCTTCCGTGGCGTAGTGTTAAGATTTGCTGACTTGTAATTAAGAGTCCCTGGTTCGATCCCGACTGCCTCCTATATTTGCCGTTTTTAGTAGTGAGCTGCTCTTATTGTTAATATTATACAGTACACACTAGGCTTGGGCGGTAATACGGTAATATGGTATCCCGTGGGATCTAAAAATAGCAACGGTGTCAGTTTCAATACCGTTATACCGTCATAAAAACAATGCACTTATATGGGAGACAAGGATTAAATATTAAATATAATTTATTTAATGCCTAAAAATGCGTATGCGTGGTTGTCATCACGTGACAGCATGGAGGAGAAAGAGAGAGGTGGGGAAAGATGGCGAGTCGCGCACCAAGTGACCTGGTCTCGAAAAAGAACACAACTTCTGCAGTTTGGCAGTATTTCGGGTTTCGACCGAACGAGAAGGGAGAGGCGGTAAATACGGACGAGGCAATTTGCAAATTGTGCAACAAAAAGGTGACCGCGAAAGATGGAAATACCTCGAACCTAAGGTCGCATATACGAAACCACCATCCACTCACTGCTGTGAGGATGGACCCGAGTTCACTCAGTGCAACAGTTTCAACGCCTCCCGATGCAGGACCAACAACATCTAGGTCCACCGCCAGTACGCAGCCGACGATAATGGGGGCCTTCGGGAAAGCAACAAAGTACAAAAGGGACAGTGTCCGTTGGAAAACCTGTACTGATGCAGTGACAAAATACTTGGCGAAGGAAATGGTCTCTTTCCACACAGTGGAAAAAAAGTCCTTTACGGACATGGTAAAGGTCCTAGATGCCCAGTACGAGCTGCCTGGACGGAAATATTTCTCACAAACAGCCGTCCCACATTTATATAGTAAAGTTAGAGACAATGTTCAAGTGCTGCTGTCAGCAGCAGACAGTTATTCCTTAACAACTGACATGTGGTCGTCAGTTAACATGACACCATATATTTCTCTGACTGTCCATACTATTACACCTGACTGGAAACTTGAATCCAAATGCCTCCAAACTACGTATTTTCCTGAGAGTCATACAGCGGACAATCTTGCTGCTGTGCTCAGAGCTGCACTTCAGGAATGGCAACTTGACGAGAAAAAACTTTCAGCCATAACCACTGACAACGCTGCCAACATTCATGCCGCAATCAGATCCCTGCATTGGCCGTGGCTATACTGCTTCGGTCACAATCTAAACTTGGCTGTCACAAATGGATTGCATGACCAGAGGCAAAAAACCGAGTGCGCCCTCGGACTATGCCGTAATATTGTCGGTGCCTTTTCACACAGCTGGCAACGTAAGCGTGAACTCCACAAGAAGCAAGTGGACTTGGGACTCCCAAAACATAGTCTCGTAACGGTAAGCATAAAACGTGCAGAGAATTCCTCAGGGGCAGGGGCTCAAATATAAAAAAGGGGCATATATTATATACATATATATATATATATATGCTTTGCATCACATAAATTATATTGAAAAGTAGGCTATATTAAAATAGAAAACCATTTTTTAAATTGTAATTTTTTTCCTGTATTTTTTTATCAAATAAATGCAGACTTGATGCGCATAAGGGACTTATTTAGCCTAAAATAAATGTGCATGCAAATTTGACCAAATGGAATAATATACATTAATGGACTTATTTATTTATGCATTCATTCGTTTATTTATGCCTATTTATTCATTCGTTTATTTAGGCCTATTCACTCATTTAATCGTTTATTCATCATTCATTAATTCATCCATCCATCCGTCAGTCGGCAGGACTGCGCAACTCGCTGGGGCTCCAAACTGGCAATGGTGGAGCGCATCCTCAAGCAGGCCCAAGCGATCAGACACGTCCTGTCTGATGACAGAAGGAGCAGCCTGTCCCTGACCTGGCAGGACATGGACGTCTTGAAAGCTGTTCACGAAGCACTGAAACCAGTCGGTGACTTCACTGATATTTTGTCAGGAGAAAGTTATGTGACCAGTTCCTGTATCCTCCTAATACTACAGCTCTGCAGGGACAATGTGTTGGCTGTGTCAGAAAATGACCTCCAGCTAACAAAGTCAATCAAAACTGGAATTCTAACAAAGCTGGAGGCCAAGTATGAATCCAATTCAGTGCGCAAAATATTGCGAAAATGCACTTTCCTCGACCCTCGTTACCGTGGAGGATATGAGACGGATGACAATGCATTGGCTGAGACCAAGGCTGAATTACAGGCTGAGATCGTGAGCTTAGAGGCAGCAGATCCAGTGGCCATCAGAGTGGAATAGGGAGAGGCGCAACCTGCACCCTCACGAAAAAAGATGACTCTGGGAAGTATGCTGCAAAAAAAAATCTGATGCAATGGCAGGTCCCGTCGGCATCGGCACCGTAGAGGACCGAGTCGGAGCTGAAATAACAGCCTACTGTTTGGAGCTAGTTACTCAAGGAGACGAGGACCCACTTCTCTGGTGGAAAAATGCTGCCGGGCGTTTTCCCCAGATGTCGCGAGTGGCACGAAAGTACCTGTGCGTCTGTGCCACAAGCACACCATCGGAGCGGGTTTTCAGCACCGCAGGTAAAGTTGTCGGTCCACAACGTGCCCTGTTAAAGCCGGACAAAGTAAACATGCTGGTTTTTCTAGTGAAAAATCTTGACTAGATTGATGCCACTTGCCATTCGTTCCTATTCGCACTGTGTTTATTTTTATTTATTTAATTGATTCAGGTATTTTTATTTGGTTTACGTTAAAAACAATATTGGAACGAAGACTGGAAAGAAGTTTTTGTTTAGGACTATTGCTTTGCAATACTTTTTATAATATGGATGATGTTTATGTTAATTCAACTCTGGTTGACTGTTGTGGGTGTATTTGCACTTTTTTATAAGCTGCTCTTCTTTGTTATTAAAAGTTGTTCAGGCGGTGTGATTTAATTTAATTGGATTTGTGTGCGCGTCTCCGCGCGAAAACTGTTCTGGATGTTTATGTTAATTTAATTCTGTTTGACTGTTGTATTAGCAGTTTATAAAAAAAGTGCAATTTGTTGCTAAAAAAAGTTGTTAATATTGTTCTGCATGTTATTTTGTTATTGTTTCAGTATTAGTGTTTAATATTCAGTTTCTGAACGGTTTAGGCACAAGCCAACAGTTTGGTGACGCTGTCTGAGCCTTACGTCACATTTTTTTATTATTCTCGGTAATACCATATACCGAGGTAAAATAGGGAGGAAGTTTGACGGTATCAAAATTTGGATACCGCCCAACCTTAGTACACACATTACATTTGGTTTGCATCTGTAACAGACGGTGTACATTTATAGTCACCCCCCCACTTTTATTCTTTCAGTCACAATCACGATACATACTACCACCCCCCAGGGATCTGACACTTAGTTTTTATTTGAAATTGGGAATAACTGTAGATGTGAGTGGTGTTTTGAGGCAATGGAACTGAACATTCTCTGATCTGGAGGGATAAAAGCTGACACACAAACACTGGTGAATCTGCCTTATTCGTATCTCACTGTCAGTTGATTTTTTTTTTAATTTTTTTTTTTTTAAAATTCAGTTTTAATCGGGTGTTCCTGCTCACGCTGAATTAGTATGCACCTTATGGTCTATGATGTGTTTATATAAAAAAAAAAAAAACAACAAAAAAAACATGAGACATAGGTATATATGATACTAGCAAAAATACCCACGCTTCGCAGTGGAGAAGTAGTGTGTTCAAGGGGTTATGTAAACATATATATACACATATGCACACATACATACACACACACACACACACACACACACATATATATATATATATACACATACACACATAGGTGGATTGGCGATTCTACATTGGCCCTAGTGTGTGCTTGGTGTGTGGGTGTGTTTGTGTGTGTCCTGCGGTGGGTTGGCACCCTGCCTGGGATTGGTTCCTGCCTTGTGCCCTGTGTTGGCTGGGATTGGCTCCAGCAGACCCCCCGTGACCCTGTGTTCGGATTCAGCGGGTTGGAAAATGGATGGATGGATATATACACACACATACACATATTATATATATATATATATATATACACACACACAGTGGGTACGGAAAGTATTCAGACCCCCTTCAATTTTGCACTGTTATATTGCAGCCATTTGCTAAAATCATTTAAATTAATTTTTTTCCTCATTAATGTACACACAGCACCCCATATTGACAGACAAAAAAAATAATTTTTGAAATTGTTGCAGATTTATTAAAAAAGAAAAACTGAAATATCACATGGTCCTAAGTATTCAGACCCTTTGCTCAGTATTTAGTAGAAGCACCCTTTTAAGCTAATACAGCCATGAGTCTTCTTGGGAAAGATGCAACAAGTTTTTCACACCTGGATTTGGGGATCCTCTGCCATTCCTCCTTGCAGATCCTCTCCAGTTCTTTCAGGTTGGATGGTAAACGTTGGTGGACAGACATTTTTAGGTCTCTCCAGAGATGCTCAATTTGGTTTAAGTCAGGGCTCTGGCTTGACCATTCAAGAACAGTCACAGAGTTGTTGTGAAGCCACTCCTTCGTTATTTTAGCTGTGTGCTTAGGGTCATTGTCTTGTTGGAAGGTAAACCTTCGGCCCAGTCTGAGGTCCTTAGCACTCTGGAGAAGGTTTTTGTCCAGGATATCCCTGTACTTGGCCGCATTCATCTGTCCCTCGATTGCAACCAGTCGTCCTGTCCCTGCAGCTGAAAAACACCCCCACAGCATGATGCTGCCACCGCCATGCTTCACTGTGGGTACTGTATTGGACAAGTGATGAGCAGTGCCTGGTTGTCTCCACACATACCGCTTAGAATTAAGGCCAAAAAGTTCTATCTTGGTCTCATCAGACCAGAGAATCTTATTTCTCACCATCTCAGAGTCCTTCAGGTGTCTTTTAGCAAACTCCATGCGGGCTGTCATGTGGATGAGACCAAGATAGAACTTTTTGGCCTTAATTCTAAGCGGTATGTGTGGAGACAACCAGGCACTGCTCATCACTTGTCCAATACAGTACCCACAGTGAAGCATGGCGGTGGCAGCATCATGCTGTGGGGGTGTTTTTCAGCTGCAGGGACAGGACGACTGGTTGCAATAGAGGGAAAGATGAATGCGGCCAAGTACAGGGATATCCTGAACAAAAACCTTCTCCAGAGTGCTAAGGACCTCAGACTGGGCCGAAGGTTTACCTTCCAACAAGACAATGACCCTAAGCACACAGCTAAAATAACGAAGGAGTGGCTTCACAACAACTCTGTGACTGTTCTTGAATGGCCCAGCCAGAGCCCTAACTTAAACCCAATTGAGCACCTCTGGAGAGACCTAAAAATGGCTGTCCACCAACGTTTACCATCCAACCTGACAGAACTGGAGAGGATCTGAAAGGAGGAATGGCAGAAGATCCCCAAATCCAGGTGTGAAAAACTTGTTGCATCTTTCCCAAGAAGACTCATGGCTGTATTAGCTCAAAAGGATGCTTCTACTAAATACTGAGCAAAGGGTCTGAATAGTTAGGACCATGTGATATTTCAGTTTTTCTTTTTTAATAAATCTGCAACAATTTCAAAAATTATTTTTTTTGTCTGTCAATATGGGGTGCTGTGTGTACATTAATGAGGAAAAAAAATAATTTAAATGATTTTAGCAAATGGCTGCAATATGACAAAGAGTGAAAAATTGAAGGGGGTCTGAATACTTTCCATACCCACTGTGTGTGTGTGTGTGTGTGTGTATTATATATATATATATATATATTATATACACACACACACATATATATACAGAAATATATACCTTTATTTTTACTTCCTTAACTTGTGGAGGGTGTATCCTGTAGCAAAGCCCTAACTTTTTTCATGAAAGCCCCTTTCAGTCAATAAGCCTTAAAAACAGGTGTAAAGCTAAACTTGCAGCACCGCTATTCAATTACACTTGCCTAACGCCTCTCCTAAGGGGAAATACTGTGAGATCTGGGCATCCGTCAAAGCACCAATCACAGGCCCGATTAGAAAGCAGGAAGCTGTGATTTGTAGTCTCCCTCCCATGTAACAATCACAGCCCGTGTTACAACGCACTGTTATGTATGTGTTTATATGTGTATGTGTGTGTGTGTATATATATATGTGTGGATGTGTATATGTATATATATATGTGTGGATGTGTATATATATATATATATATATATATATATATATATATATATATATATATATATATATATATATATATATATATATATATATATGTAGATATGTATATGTATATATATGTTTACATAACCTCTTTAACACACTACTTCTCCACTGCGAAGCGCGGGTATTTTGCTAGTGTGTATATATTGTGATATGTGGCCGGCTTTTCATTCCGGCCAATACCCCCAGGCCGCCAGGTGGAGCTTTCCCTGCAGCATGGACGTGCCCCGAGTTCCAGCAGGGACTCATGGACTATGTAGTTTTTATGCACAGCCCTGCTGGATGCCTTGGGGACCACCAGGAGTCGCTGTAGGGAAGCCCGTGGACTCTTATATGCCCTATAACCCGGAAGTACGTCATAATCCCAGGACAGGAGAAAACGGTGTACTTCCGGGTTGAAGAAAAGGACTGTTTACCCTGACCCGGGAGGAATAAGGACTTGTGGGTTGTGCCAGGAACCACTTCCGGGTCAGGGAGTATAAAGGACTATGGGAAAGTCTAGAACACTGAGCTGAGCTGGGAGGCGACGTGTCTGGGAGTGGTGGTTAGTGTATTGATTATTGATTTGTTATATATGAGTGTTGTAGAGTATAGGGTGCTTGGTGCACATATTTGTCTAAATAAAAGTAATATTTGGACTTTTATATGGTGTCTGACGTCTGCTCAGAGGGTTCAAGGGGTCACGGAGACCTCTATCTTTCACAGTGGCGTAGTCTTGGCAGGATTCTCTGGCCGTCAGTTTTTGGCAGAGGACCGGAATTTAAATAAATTTCTGTGGGGAGAGAACCCTAAGCAGATAACGTCAGAGCACCCGAAGGTTGAAGAAACACTCCAATTTAAAAGCGCTGCAATAGTGAGCCTTATACAGACCATGATGGGGAAGAAATCGGGAAAGAAGAAGGGCAATCCCGACTGGGTGAAAAACATGACAGAAGCCGAGATGACCTGGACTTACCTGACTGGGAGTGAGGAGGATTGGGCAATAATAAAAGCCGAGCAAGCTCGAGTGGCCCAGCAGCAGGAACGCTATCGGCCATCGGTCGTGTCGGAATCCCAAAAAGGGTTGGGAACCCAGCTGCCAAGTGTGGAGGTATGTGCAGGGAAAACGCCTGAAGTTTCGGGGATGTTTTTTTCCTATTTTATAGAGACATGCTTCCAGAAAGCAGACGGTGCATTGGATGCCTGCGTCATACCTTGGCAAGATGGCCGCGATACTCGGAAGGCAGGCCAGGCTGGGAGTAGTCACTTAACAAGCCCATTCGTGGATCGTGACCTCGTGCGATGGATTGTGGGAAGGAGAAGGTCAACTCCAGTCCATAGGTGAGGTCGTCGTTTCCCCAATGAAACAAAGCTCCCTGAAAGGGAAGGGGGTGGGGAGCGAAGCAGCACCGAAATTAATAAAAAAAAAAAAAAAGGAAAGGAGGAGAGGGACGTGACTGAACGGGCTGCAGATAAATTTGAAAAAGCAGATCGCAGTCAGCCGCTGGAGGCTACCCGATCCTCTTCTGACTCCAACTCCCAAGAGTCTTTGCGGGACACTGAGCACGTGCCGACAACGGACGTGCCCATTGGCTCTCGGCCGGTAGTAGCGCCCAGGCCATCTGAACTGCGAGACTCCAATGACCAGAAGCCTCCGCGAAGCCCAGCAGAGCACGTGACTGGAGCGGACGTGCTCATTGGCTCCCGGTCGGCAGGTGAGTCGAATACGGAACCGAACTTACCTCCGGTCGAAATAAATAATATTTTGGACATGCGGAATATCGAGAAGTTGCTCGGATCCGTGAGTCGTTTTTTACAGGACGTAAAAGAGTTGAAGGAACGCGTGGAGGAGCTGGGAGCTACAGCCGAGGCGCCGCTAAAGGGACTGATGGAATTCCTGCGACGATTAGGCCGAGAAGCCCCGTACTCGCGTGATGCAGCGGTACAGGTAAGCCCGAGCCGTACCGAATATAATAAAGGGACACAGTGCGATCCGGCACCGCGGTTAATAAGTAGCGGCTGCCAAAGCGCTGTGTGCCTGACAGTTGAGAATGGCATGGTGACTGAGTGGACGGGTGAAGGTCCGATCGAACCGGGACAGCGGTACAAGATGGCTTACCGGAGTGATACGGACCTCGAGACCCCGTCCCGCGTGAAGAGGGAGTTGTCGCTAGTTAATGGAGGGGCGGAGGAAGTGCCAATCAAACCGGGGCAGCTGAAAAGTGCTGTTACCCGGGGCGAGGGGTTACTAATGACGCCGCCTCCTATATTGTATAGGACAACGGGTGTGCAAACAGCAAAGAGGCTCTCTTTTCTCCATAGAGAGCCTCACACTGTGCACAAGCCCCAGAGTAAGCAGGAGATCCACAAGCTGGAACACGGGTCTCCTGACAAGATAGAGAAAAGGGCAGAGAGCAATGAGGCGGCCATAACACCCCTCCTTGTCGGAGAAAGGGGCGGATACGGAGCTGGACGTTCCATGGCAGTTCCAGTCTCACAGAGGAAGGCAACCAGGAGGACGGCGGATTTGCTGTAACTGTCGTCGGCCGGGACACCTATGGCGATGTTGTCCTTGGAGGACAGGGGATCAGAGGGATTCTCGTTATAACGTTCCCCCAAGGTTCTCCGGGGAGGCTAGACAACCATGCCAAGGACCGGCATACAGATCCTCCTGGAGGAAAACGTCCCTCGCGGGGCTGGCCGCTCAAAATCGTGGTTTTTCGCTGGGGGAAGGGTACTGTGATATATGGCCGGCTTTTCATTCCGGCCAATACCCCCAGGCCGCCAGGTGGAGCTTTCCCTGCAGCATGGACGTGCCCGAGGTTCCAGCAGGGACTCATGGACTATGTAGTTTTTATGCACAGCTCTGCTGGATGCCTTGGGGACCACCAGGAGTCGCTGTAGGGAAGCCTGTGGACTCTTATATGCCCGGAAGTACGTCATAATCCCAGGACAGGAGAAAACGGTGTACTTCCGGGTTGAAGAAAAGGACTGTTTACCCTGACCCGGGAGGAATAAGGACTTGTGGGTTGTGCCAGGAACCACTTCCGGGTCAGGGAGTATAAAGGACTATGGGAAAGCCCAGAACACTGAGCTGAGCTGGGAGGTAGGGTGGCGACGTGTCTGGGAGTGGTGGTTAGTGTATTGATTAGTTATATATGAGTGTTGTAGAGTATAGGGTGCTTAGTGCACATATTTGTCTAAATAAAAGTAATATTTGGACTTTTATATGGTGTCTGACGTCTGCTCAGAGGGTTCAAGGGGTCACGGAGACCTCAATCTTTCACTATATATATATATACATACATACATACACACACACACACACACATTACTTTTGTAAGTAAGCTGTAAGGAATGAGCCTGCCAAATTTCAGCCTTCCACCTACACGGGAAGTTGGACAATTAGTGATGAGTGAGTCAGTCAGTGAGTGAGTGAGTCAGTGAGGGCTTTGCCTTTCATTAGTATAGATTTGGAATTATTCATTTTATGACCTGTATACAGTGATCCCTCGCTATATCGCGCTTCGCCTTTTGCGGCTTCACTCCATCGCGGATTTTATATGTAAGCATATTTAAATATATATCGCGGATTTTTTGCTGGTTCGCGGATTTCTGCGGACAATGGGTCTTTTAATTTCTTGTACATGCTTCCTCAGTTGGTTTGCCCAGTTGATTTCATACAAGGGACGCTATTGGCAGATGGCTGAGAAGCTACCCAACTTATTTTTCTCTGTCTCTCTTGCGCTGACTTTCTCTGATCCTGACGTAGGGGGATTGAGCAGGGGGGGCTGTTCGCACACCTAGACGATACGGACGCTCGTCTAAAAATGCTGAAAGATTATCTTCACGTTGCTATCTTTTGTGCAGCTGCTTCCTGAAACGACATGCTGCACGGTGCTTCGCATACTTAAAAGCTCGACGGGCACGTATTGATTTTTGACTGAAAAACAAACTCTGTCTCTCTCTCCCTGCTCCTGACAGATGGGGTGTGAGCTGCCACCTTCAACAGCTTTGTGCCCTGGTGCTTTGCATACTTAAAAGCCAAACAGCCCTAATGATTTGTTTGCTAGAGATTGTTTTCTCTATCTATGTGACATTCTGTGCTCTTGACACGCACTCCTTTGAAGAGGAAGATATGTTTGCATTCTTTTAATTGTGAGATGGAACTGTCATCTCTGTCTTGTCATGGAGCACAGTTTAAACTTTTGAAAAAGAGATAAATGTTTGTTTGCAGTGTTTGAATAACTTTCCTGTCTCTCAACAACCTCCTGTGTTTCTGCGCAAATCTGTGAACCAAGCATGACAATATAAAAATAACCATATAAACATATGGTTTCTACGTCGCGGAATTTCTTATTTCGCTGGTGGCTCTGGAACGCAACCCCTGCGATGGAGGAGGGATTACTGTAGTACATTTTGGAAAACATTGTGACACAGATGCAACATTATTCATATTATTCATATTCATTCACATAACATCTTGCAGTTATAATCAGTGATCGCGTGTTTTTTTTCCCCCCGATCTTGCCAGTCTCCACATTGCTGTATAGTGCCGTTTCTTTTGTACTCCAGAACATGCAGAGGAAAGAATAGTAGAGAGGTCAGTTCAGTGGTATATGCAATCATCAAATTCACGCACACGCAAGGACCATCCTTCCTACATTTACGGCATGTGTACCTCTTGCAATGTACACACTTTGCCGCTATGCTACACATTATATAAATTATGCCAATATTCTGTCATTTACTGCTAAAATATGACAAACGTTTGTTTTAACAATGTGTTTACTCAGATTATTGTAGAAACGTAACACACATGAAATGCATGTGTTCCAAATAACGATCTATTATTTCCACTGTAAAACTCCAGCACTTCACTCCCAGATAATCATGGCATGAACTGTGCACGTTCTGCGGCGGTGGGGGGATGGTATTGTAGGCTTCTTATCTTTATCGGCAAATTTACAGGACAAAAGACGCTGACGGAGAGGTGCGATGGGATTTAAGGTGGGCTGGATCTACAAGTTTTTTCGTAGGCTCTGGTAATTCTAGTGTTAAAAGAATTATGAAATAATAGATTAATGTAAAACTGACACAATTGATTTCATCCTTAAACATTTGAGCAAATGTGATACAGAATGGTCAGATTTGGACAATTAAGGCACTAGGAGTTTGTGACATTTGGAAATTGAATCAATTTGACAAATCTTAAATATTACTACAGTAATCCCTCCTCTATCGCGGGGGTTGCGTTCCAGACCCCCCCGCGAAAGGTGAAAATCCGCTAAGTAGAAACCATATGTTTATATGGTTATTTTTATATTGTCATGCTTGTGTCACAGATTTGCACAGAAACACAGGAGGTTGCAGAGAGACAGGAACGTTATTCAAAACACTGCAAACAAACATTTGTCTCTTTTTCAAAAGTTTAAACTGTGCTCCATGACAAGACAGAGATGACAGTTCCGTCTCACAATTAAAAGAATGCAAACATATCTTCCTCTTCAAAGGAGTGCGTGTCAGGAGCAGAGAATGTCAGAGAGAGAGAGAAAAAAGCAAACAAAAATCAATAGGGCTGTTTGGCTTTTAAGTATGAGAAGCACCGCCTGACAAAGCAGCTGCAAGGATGTACAACGTAAAGGTAGTCTTTCAGCATTTTTTAGAGGAGCGTCCGTATCCTCTAGGCTAGTGTGCGAACAGCCCCTCTGCTCACACCCCCTCCGTCAGGAGCAGAGAATGTCAGACAGAGAGAGAGAGAGAGAGAGAGAGAGAGAGAGAAAAGCAAACAATCAAAAATCAATACGTGCTGTTTGATCTTTTAAGTATGCGAAGCACAGTGCGGGAAGCATATCGCTTGACAAAGCAGCCATATGTAAGCCCAGCAAGGAACAGAGCAATGTGAAGGTAATCTTTCAGCATTTTTTGAGGAGCGGCCGTATCCTCTAGGGGTGCGAACAGCCCCCATGCTCACAATATATTTGAGGAGTTTTATTTAATACGTAATACACGCTCTGGTTGGGAAGCTTCTCAGCCATCTGCCAATAGCGTCCCTTGTATGAAATCAACTGGGCAAACCAACTGAGGAAGCATGTACCAGAAATTAAAAGACCCATTGTCCGCAGAAATCTGCGAACCAGCAAAAATCCGCGATATACATTTAAATATGCTTACATATAAATTCCGCGATAGAGTGAAGTCACGAAAGTCGAAGCGCGATATAGCGAGAGATTACTGTATTTAGTAAATATAAATCTTACAATAGCAAATCACAAATCTAACAAACTGATTTTTTGACAAACCAGATTTTAAAGGCATGCTGTTAGAACAGCTTTAAACATTTTATTTAATTGAAAACAAATCCTTAATTTTTTGGAATGAACTAATTCAACAGTACAGGTATAATAAGGTTTGAATTTTTATTTACTGTATTAAGTATTTTTCAGTTACTGGACACAAAATGTCATATTTTAGAATGTGCACACAGGCGGTTCATGAAGATAATTCTTTATAAATCCTATGCTGAAACACCCTCATGATTAAAATATTCCCAACATGCTGTTAGAGTGTGGGGATCCCCATCTCTACCTGTCTATCACGCATTAAAATTCAAGCTTTACATTTTACTATTATTTTGCATTTTGTTTTTATATTTATGAATGGCAATACTAAGTTACTTATATGATAGTTAGGTAACTACTTGATGGGTATACCAGTATTACACAGCTGCAATTTGTGGTAATATTTTATATACTTTTACCCAAAAAAAAAAAAAAAGAAAATATTCTTCACCTGAATAATGGAGGTACTTTTAATAAAAAGCAGTTGAATGGGATTTCTGTTTTTGATGCAATATTGAAAACGTATCAGGCATCACCAAATTTCACTTGCATTTAAATTAAATAGAAAACTTCTGGTATTGTGTCATCTGTAAGTCGGTCAAAGATGAAATTATTTTCTGTTTTGTATGCGCAGAGGTTATTAACAGTATAATGAAAGTTCAATTAAGTAAAGGATCTGATTTTATTATACCAAATTTTAGTATTTGTTGTTACTGCACTCTTTATTGAGACAGTAAGCAAAAACAAAGTTTTGCTAGGGTAGATGCAATGGATTAATGTAACAAAAATAACATCAATCCCTCAAAATTTTGAATGTTCCTTCCTGTCTCATCAATGAAATGTGTGTGACTGGGCACAACCACTGAGGATTTTAATGAGAAAAAAAAAATTAATTTAAAAGAATAAGGTCATTCATTCAGTGTGACAACAGCACACCGAATGAACTCAGCAAAACATACCAATTATTCCTTACATATAAATTTGACAGTCCTGAACCTAAAATGTGGGGTGTGAATGAGTGGGTGATTGGACGAGAATGTCCAGGCATGAACTCCTTTGGGATTTGCTCCATGTGCCAGTAATGCAACAGAGTGTGTCCTATTTCTCCTGAAACCCATAGCAGTAGATGCTCCCAAACAGTGATCAACAAGCAAGACAGTAAAAAATTGCTAAGGTGATGAGCTCTAAAATTTTTTCCACAACATCGTAACCCAGATCCAAAACAAGTCTTATAAACCAATACTTTTAATGAGAGAAGTGAAAAAAGAAAAAAAAAAAAAAACCTAACCAGTAATGAAAAACATCATAAATCTTCTCAAATCAGGCACTGTACAGCGTGTCAGTAAAGCCAATAGTTTCTTCAAGGTCAAGAAGTAGGGAAGAAAAATAATGCTTGATTAGTTAGTTACTTACTAGCTCTTGTTTGACTGCATGCTCCTTGGGGTTAACTCCTTGTGTTACTAGGTAAACTACAAGAAAACAGAGCATTGTGTTAAAAAAAAATTATTAATAATATTCAGAATAAAATGAAAAATACTTACTCCAAAACAAAGAGTTTAAAGAATATGCTGACATTAGATCAAGTTTAGCTTGCTCAAGAGGATCCAGCTATATAAAAATAAAAAAAGTACAGGAATTAATCATTTTGACTGTTGATTCAGATGCATCATCTTAACACACACCTCTGTATAATAACCATTTAAAAACACTTTTCCCCTCTTATAAACTTGCTTACTTCAATAGAGGGTGACAAGGTGCCTAAGCCTACCCTTGGCAAAGCAACAACGCAGAAAACATCTCTAATGAGCAGGATGTCATTGAGCACGCCATCTCAATTTGCTCACACTTACTTATATTAGGACAGTTTAGAGTCTCAAAGTTAATTATCCTGCAGATATTATGGTCATTGAAGGGAACCAGAATAACCACAAAAAAAAAACTTAGGTGGACATGAGATGACTACACAAATTCCACAAAGATTCTAGAGCTGATAAGAGTTTAACAGATTTTTGGAAAAAAAAAAAAAAATTGAGAGCCACAGTAAAGGGTCTGAAATACTTGTATAAAATGAGAAATTTTACTTTTGATTTTTAATAAATTTGCAGTATTTTAACTTTGTCATTAGGGGTAACTGAAAATATATTGATGTGTAAAAATGGCACATTTATCCATTGATAATTAAACCTACAACACAGTAAAATGTGTAGGAAGTCAAGAGGTCCGATTACTTTCTGAATCCACTGTAGCACACAGCCAAAGCTGTGTGTTTGTAAGGCTTTACTCTGAACTTTCTAGGTTTGTTATGTGCTCCTACACTTAGTAGGCCTGGGTAAAAATTCTGTTTTTCTGATTCATCATTATTTTACATTTAAATGATTCGCGACCGATTCTTGGAAGTCTCAAGATTGATGTTGTGAATCGCTATCCTGCTCAATTACTATATGTAGATTTTTGCAATACTGAAAGGCTTTTTTGCCTTGAAAGACCCGCAGGATTTTCCCACTTTATTAAGGTAAACCATCATATTTAAATAACTAGTGCAATATCCTCTACTTTGTGTTGCTTATTCATCTGTCAATTCTCTTTTTACCCTGGAAGAAAAGTGTATGGCATTAAGCATGGTTAGTTTTTTTTCTTTTTTATAAAAACATACTCCTTGGAAGATACCGTCCCTGTTTCAGGACACTTGCACCAAAATGCTACCACCCGTATGACTGGTGACTGCCACTTTTGAAGTATGGCCAAGTTGTGCTGCTACAGTCATACTTTCCATATTCTTTGTAATAGTTTGTCATTAGCTACAGCAGTTGTTTAACAGTACATAACTCAAAAGGCACACACTATAACTAATATCAGTAAAACAAATTACAAAAGGCACATACTTTGCAAAGAAGCTCTCCTCTGGACACAGATATCATCGTATTTATCATTTCATCAACCGTGTTCAAGGAACATTCAAAGTCCGAAAGGAATTCATGGATTTCTGTTGGGTATTCGTCCTCCTCCATATTTCTTTGGTTTGACATATCCTATAGTAAAAAGAACCAGATCATTAAACACATAAGAACTGCTATATTGTACTTCACAAAACAAAGCTTGCAAAATACAAACAAGATGGCGAGACTTGGCAGCAAAGAAACGGCACTCGTCAGGAAAGCAGACTACGATCAAAAATTTCTTTAAATTATCACAGGACTGTATTTAACTTCAGACAATTCTGTAAGTTCATTTTTTAAGTAAATTTTTTCTGTTTTGTTGTAAAACATGATTATTAGGTTCGTAATGTGTAAAATTATAACATAGTTTGACGATTAATAGGCTTTTTCTTAACACCTCCCATTAATCCAACATTTTTTCATAAACGGGCCACCAGAACATTGGTTAATCGAGACTCTACTGTACTTTAAAAGGCATTTTAATGCCACTAACAAAAACAAAAAGTTTCAAGCAACAATGATGGAAGCTATTGCTGAATCGTGTTAGTGATCATCATTACAAGATAGTTAAAGCTGCACAAATTAAATTTTCATATGTTATATTCAGCCTTGAGTTGCATTTATTCATGTTATTTATTTATTTATTTTAAAAGACACCTTACATTCAAAATGACCTGTATATATTTCAATACACAATGACTTGTGTTTAATTTTGAAGTTTATGCATCACCACAGAATGCACTGATTTTAGAAAACAGTGCAGGGTTGGGCGGTACAGTGAAAAATGTATATCAAGTGTGGCACGCGGCTGGGGGTGGAACCCAGCCGGGACGCCCAAGAGGACCGGAGGAGGGCTCACGCCTCCTCCAGACCACGAGGGGGCGTCTACCCTGGTTGTGTTGGGGACCACGGGTACAGGGCTGTGAAGCCCAACCCTGTAGGGGCCCATGGTCACCGCCTGGGGGCACCCCAATACCTGGAGAACCCTGGACCTCAGCACTTCCGCCACATCAGGAAGTGCTGGGGGGGAAGACAAGTGGGGACACCCAGAGTGCTTCCGGGTACGCAGCCGGCACTTCAGCCACACTGGGGAGTGCCGGTGGGAGATTGCCGGGAAGCACCTGGAGCACATCCGGGTGCATATAAAAAGGAGCTGCCTCCCTTCATTCAGGGCTGGAGTCGGGTGAGGAGAAAAGACAAAGCTTGAAGGAGAGGAGTGGAGGCGGCCTGAAGAAGAAAAGGCATTTGAGGAGTGGCCTGGACTTTGGGGGGTTTTGAGGTGCATTTGTGAAAACGAGATGTATAATAAACGTGTTGTGGGTGATGTCAACGTGTCCGCCTGTCTGTGTCCGGGCCAGCTACCACACACACACACACACAATATATTTAAAAATACCATGGTTATGGTATATATAATTAACTAGAGCAAGAAAATGACAACAAAGATAACACTGGATACCAAATAATATCAGCATAAAACAGTAAATAAAGCTAAAGTAAACAAAGCTTCAAATTCAAATAATAGACAATAAACCATAATACTAAAACTATAATAAAAATACAATTTGTGATACAAATGTCAATAATCAGTATCTGGACAGAGGTAAACTGAAAGAAAAGTTAAATGCCTTCCTTAACAAATGAGTTTTAAATTATTATTTAAATAATAGATCAGCTGACTCAATTCATTCCATTTATATCCAATATATATTGTGCAAAACAATAAAATAACTGAAAGAAACAAAACTTAAATTGAACATGTCATTAAAAAGAGAATCTTTGAAAATGTGCACTGTATAGACTATCCAGTAAATGTGAAATTTACAAAAAAAAAAATTCAAAATGTTAATCTTTTCAATTTAGTTGGTTCCTCACTGAACAAAAACAAGCAAATCTAACTAGACTTTAATATTGTTCACTTCCGTTTGATTGTTTCTTTAATAAAACTCATTACATATCCCTAGTAAGCAAAGTTCTATAAAATGTTGGGTGTAGAGATAACAGCCGCTTTGTCTTAGAATATTGCAGAACACACTCATCTATTTAATTTGCACCCTTAAAATACTTGAAACTTTGCCAGTGGTCACAGAACTACACTAACCAGTAATTCACACAAAATGTGATAAGTCTCTGCATTGTATGACCTTATCAATCCATTTTAACATCTCTATACTAAAACATGACAATCACAAATTTAAACAGCTGCCTTCATAGTTTTCTTTAATGTGAACTGTTAAAAGTTTGTATCAATTAGTTATGTGGTAATCAGCATTACTGTCCATTTTACTTTGAGTTTGTATTTTTTGATAGTAAGTGAATTGAGCTTCCGGTTTACCGCCATTCTTGATATGCTACATACAGTACTTTCATTTTACATTAACATTTATAGATATGCTGTCTTGAGGATTTTTTAAATCTGTTAAGATTACTGATATTAGTCAAATACAGTGATCCCTCCTCGATGGTGGGGGTTGCGTTCCAGAACCCCTCGCGAAAGAAGAAAATCCGCGAAGTAGAAACCATATGTTTATATGGTTATTTTTATATTGTCATGCTTGGGTCACAGATTTGCACAGAAACACAGGAGGTTGTAGAGAGACAGGAACTTTATACAAACACTGCAAACAAACATTTGTCTCTTTTTCAAAAGTTTAAACTGTGCTCCATGACAAGACAGAGATGACAGTTCTGTCTCACAATTAAAAGAATGCAAACATATCTTCCTCTTTAAAAGAGTGCGCGTCAGGAGCAGAGAATGTCAGAGAGAGAGAGAGAAAAGCAAACAATCAAAAAATCAATAGGTGCTGTTTGGGCTTTTAAGTATGGGAAGCACCGTGCGGGAAGCATGTCGCTTGACAAAGCAGCTGCAAGGAAGGGAGCAATGTGAAGGTAATCTTTCAGCATTTTTTAGACGAGCGTCCGTATCCTCTAGGGGTGCGAACAGCCCCCCTGCTCACCCCCTCCGTCAGGAGCAGAGAATGTCAGAGCAAGAGAGAGAGAGAAAAGCAAACAATCAAAAATCAATAGGTGCTGTTTGAGCTTTTAAGTATGTGAAGCACCATGCGGGAAGCATATCGCGCAACAAAGCAACCACAAGTAAGCCCAGCAAGGAAGGGAGCAATGTGAAGGTAGTCTTTCAGCATTTTTTGAGGAGCGGCCGTATCCTCTAGGGGTGCGAACAGCCCCCGTGCTCACAATATATTTGAGGAGTTTTATTTAATATGTAATACGTACTCTGATTGGGTAGCTTCTCAGCCATCTGCCAATAGCGTCCCTTGTATGAAATCAACTGGGCAAACCAACTGAGGAAGCATGTACCAGAAATTAAAAGACCCTTTGTCCACTGAAACCCACGAACCAGCGGAAAATCCGCGATAGAGTGAAGCCGCGAAAGTCAAAGCGCGATATGGCGAGGGATTACTGTATATAACCATGTTACTTTTTTTAACCAGAGGTTAATAAAATGACAATAAATTACCCTTTGTGGTTAATCTGTGGTTTAAAAATGTGAAACTTAAAGAGAAGTAACCTTATCCTATTAAATGGGAATGAACTTATGAATTAACTTATGACAGGGTTTGAGAAAATCTAGTAAATTAAATATTCATTTTAAGATGAAGTTTAGTCTTACGATGCTCTACTTTAATAACAAATTACGAGACTAAAGTCAACATGTTGACTTTAATCTTGACAAACGGCGAGAATAAAGTCAACATGTCGTCACACTATTACACAGTACCCAGGTACATTACACAGTATTGAAAAAAATAAAACAAGCACAACTTGGCTTGCAGTATTATCCAGTAGTATAGAAACAGTATTTACACATTTGAACATAATGATCCACATCCGACCTTTTAAATCCAAAGTATCTCCAGACAACAGACGTGATTCCTTTTTCCAGCAAAAGTCCTTCTGTGTCATCATTTTCAACATATCGATGGCTATTTTGCATGCAAAACTGCAGTGTGTTCCACAGTCAGTTCAAATTCAGTATCTGGGTTTATTTGTTTGTTTTTTTAACAGGACATACCTAAAGGTTTCTACTGACATTAAATAAATGTTATTTCTAAAATTATTAAGTATACAGTTCTCTCATTGTGGCACAAAATTAACCTCCACAAAATTGCTTTAACAATACTATAATTACTAAAACTAACATATATAAAAATAACATAAAAATGACTTTGTGAAATAAAAACTAAACTAAAAACTAAAAATATGGCATGAAGGCTAACTAAAACTAAATTAAAACTAAAATTAAGACCTGAAGTAATATAAAAATAAAAACTAGCAAAAAAAGTCAAAACTATAATAACTCTGGTGTGTCACTTGCTCACAGATTCCTCTGTCAAACCCCTCCTTATCTGCCCTCAGAGCACTCGCAGCCATCCTCCTTAGTTCCCAGTACAGACCGGAGTTGCCATCAAGCAGTGTGCTACAATTCCTCTCGATGATATCCAGGGTGCCCTGCAAAATGAAACACCTCCTTCTGGGAACACCAGCAATACCAACACAACCCTCAACAACTTTCAGAGTCTTGTCACAGAAGGTCTCCCACATCACATTAGGATCAGCAGTCACAACCAAGTCTGAAAGTTCTTTGCACAAACCAAATGCAAACTCATCAGAAACAGCCTGATCTTGAAGTCTGACCAGGTCCAGACTCATTCTCCTATTAGATGGAAACCCAGTGTCTGCCCATGAGGATGTGATCAACCTTCTTCACCGTACCACCAGTACTGGAGTACCAACTCCAACTATGAAGCAATCCACAGCCCCTGACATTTTTCACAGTCAAGGAAGATGGAGCCACTTTCACCAGTGTCACCAGACCCATGTGGGCCAACACATCCCTCATAGCAAGCCCTGTCAGTGCCAATGGTTGCACTGAAGTTACCCATGACCAGAGGAGTGTCACCTCAGGGGCACCCATCGACCACCGAACGAAGCTGCAAAAGAAATTCCTCCACAATCAAGACATCACTTGGTTGAAGCATACACTGAGACAAGGCCCCTAGAGAGAGTGCCTTAATGGGGGTCCCATAATATGCTCGTTGAAAGGAGTGACTTCGGACACCATTAGAAGGAGCTGATCCACCACAGCAAAAGCAACTCCCTAAGCATGACACCCATCAGAGAAACCAGACCAATAAAAGATGTACCCACCAACAGAGATCTGGCCAGTCCCAGCTCTGCACACCGCAGAGAGTGTTGAAACTGAAACGTGGAGTTTATGAAGCTCCTCTGACAGCAGAAGAAGATGATCACTAGGCCAGAGAAACAAGACGTTCCACACACGTACCCGGGTGAACCACCTCAAACTGGGACCCAAATGCTGCTGTGCAGTGGGTGATACCTCAGCACCTCAAACCAGTTTTGATCTACAACAGGCCTGACCCCATTGGCTCTCTGGCGGTTTTGACTCTTCCGGGGCTGAGGCTCCCGAGGGCATTCCCCCATCCCCTTCAAAATGTCAACAGCCTTCTCAGCAGAGCTACTCCGCAGAGAGCAGAAAGGAGTTCTGTCTATCGTTTCAGAGCTGCGCGAAGTTTTTACGGAGGCTGAAGTGCCAATCCTGACACCAACCCCCAACTTTTCCCTACAAGTTGGAGTACCGCTTACAGGGCTGGATGCAGTTTAACATCATACTCAGGATTCGTCTGACATGGAAAAATAGTTTGACAAAGGAAATAGACATTTACCAAGTAGCTGCTGACAATGTTTAATCATCATATTTAGAATTTAAGTTATGGGACACATTTCTGAGTTTTAAGAAGGAAAAAATGAAATTAATAGCATATGCATGATTATATAATTACCAGCAGACAGAGTTAATGCAAATTAGGTCAACTTCAAGTCACAGGGTGACCAGTGTCAACCTATTTTAATGTAACTGCATGGACAAATCACTTACCTTTTTACAAGCTTTCTCAAAACTGCACAAGCTTCAAGCAGGACTCTTTTCACACTGGACATAAGATCAGTTGCTCTTTAATTGCACTTACATTGTCTGTAGATAAAATATTTATTTAGGTTTGTCCAAAGGGTGGTGTGGGACTTGCAATATCGGCCTTTGTTAACTGTTTGCATAAAATTGCCAAAGCCACTTTTTTTTACAGAAGGAAAAAGGCAAAACATTCCGGCTTCAAATATAAAGCTGATTCCAGACTTCTGTATGACCTTTGCTATCAAAGCAATGTTCTTTAAAATCAATGACAATAATATTTCTAGACGGCAAGAGGACTAGCAGATAACAGCAAGTAGTGGTGCTTTTACGGTTGTCTTTATCTCAGAAAGATTGAGCTATACTTAATATTTTTTTAACCAAGACTCAGGATAAATCTGCCGACTGTTATGATGTTGAAACAATTTGAATAGCTGATGCGAGAAAACAAAACGGAGAAATTGTAATGGAAGAAGTGAAGGAAACCTCCTGCCTGTTAAAACTAGGAAATTCTGACTTAGTTTATAACAGCAAATTTTTCTTTATAAAATGAGACCATATATTACATTTAACTTTGTTTTGTTCTTTGATAACAGTTTACAAATAAGTCTTATTTCTTAGAATTTGGACTTTTAATACATTTATCTAGTTTGGAACTTTACACAATACTTAATTCAGAAATGGGTTTCGAGTATACCATTCATCTAAAGCAGACAGGTAAAAACTCAAATATATTTAAATATGTTATGTAAATTAACCTAGCTGATAAAAAGTGCTCTATATGATTTCTTCAGTCTGCCATGTTGCATTAACATGAGCATGTGGGTCTCCACCTGTAGATGTAAATAAAGGACATTGATGTTTGGACTTTATTAATGTCGATGGCTGAAGACTCTTCTTTATTTACTGTATTCTGCAACAGTAATGCGCTGTCTAAGGTTGAATCCTGTCTTTCACCCACTATAAAAAGGATATACATGAGATCCCAGTAATTCTTAACTAGATAAGCCAGTTAGAAAACTGATGGAGGACATGATGGACAACTGTAGCCATATTCATAACAAATCTGACGGTGAATCCAAAGCCTTTGTTTTTTTTACTGGGGCTATACAGTGCTTTAAACGTTAATCTCAGCATCTTTTCAACACATTCAGATTCATGAAACTACCATGTAAAACAATTGTAACGGATAATTGACTGGTTACACCATTGTCTTCTTGATGCATGCATGAATAATTTACTTTGTCAATTAATAAAACAATTGGATAAAAGTGGCAATAGTGAAAGGCTTTTTTCACCTTGAAAGCATAGCAGAATTTTCTCACTATCACTTTAAACCATGTAGGATTTTTAAATAATACCTGCAATCCTGTGATGATAAATGAAAACAGAGGTCCTTAAACACAGTAGTGTTATATAGTGTTTTTCCTATTTGTCATTGATGTATCTTATTCTCCTATCTACTTCATTCATTCCTCATTACTTTGTCTAACTAGAAAATGCTAGAAGTTAAAATGGTTAGCAATCACAGCCGACTCACTGCTCACATCATTGCATGAATTAAACTTTTTTTCTGAACTCGGAGTATAGTTAAATAGATAGTTTTTTGGGTTTTTTTCCAGATTTTTTTGGATGAATATTTTTGTATTCTGATCACAAAAACTAACTGTTTTAAAAGGCAAAACAAGAAAACATAATAGTCAGTAGAATCAAGAGGAGACAAAATCTTGTACACCCTTCAGAATGTCACAATAACTGAAGATTGAAACATTCAACACTGATGAAGAAAGACTAATGGTGAGATATCTAAATGACACTACTAGTTGGGTGGATGAGAGAAACTATTTATGGGAATACAGACAGATTTGGAACATTTTAAAAGCAAGACAGGGACCCACAGGAATTAAAATAAGTGAAACAAAAAACTTGATGTGCCTATTTTGCATAAATGACATATCTTAAAATTCCTTCAGAATCAATAACCAAGGAATCTGAAGTTAAAGATACGCAAATGACATGTTTGACAATGATAGACTCTGCGTCTGCCTAAATATAGAAAGGCCAAGGGTTTTGTAAAGGAATAAAATGCTCAAGGAATTAGATTTCATTCAAATTAGAGCACTGTTTCCTAAATTTAGTCTTGCAGAACCCCTGTAGCTGCGGATTTTTATTCCAAACATGTTTAATTCAGTGCATTATCCATACTTTTAAAATGATTACATTGTTTAGTGAAATAAATAATGGTTAATTTTTGTGTGTGTGTGTGTGTGTTTTGGGGGTAATACTTGTGTTTCCTTTGCTATTTTGTTTTTAAATCCACTCTTTCCTATATAGTTGGGTCCATTCGTGATATCCAAATGCTGAAAATACTGAATGCTAAAGAGGAGTGATTTTTTTCATTGCCATATTCACTTGCTTTCTCATTAAGAAATGGCTCTGGTTCAGTATTGTTTGAATTTGTGTCTGCCCTGCTCACTGCTAATCATCAGCATTTGAACACTACTAAAGGAGCATTTAACACGACAAAAACTAACATGACTTTCATTAGTTATAGAAATTATCAGGATTCAGCTTTCATATGATAAAAGTGCCGGTGTTAACGTCACTCATATACCGTTAAATTAAAAAGCTGTATAAGGAACTTTTGTTCTCATATCCAAATATCAACTATTAATTTAACACTGGTGGTTATGTTGTGCATGAAAAACAAAGTGTTCTTTAATTTAGAACCTTTAAGTGCATAAATTATTCAAATGCATACATCCACTTCATGGTGACTGCCTTCTTATTCCATCCTAAAAACTACTAGACCCAGTCTTAAATATCAAAAAAGATCATCAATAACTGGTAGCAGTAGTGCTGGGAGTACACCGGTTCATACCGAAAACCGTTTCTTAAATTTTTGTTATGATATAGATTTTCCTTCTACAGCAATACTGGTTTAAATAGCCTAAACAATGTTCGGAACGTGGCGCAGTGGGAAACTGGGTGTGGGTTCACTGTTACACCGCTAAACACTCATGCAACGGAGTACATACGTTAGTGGAGGTACCGAGCGGTGAAAATGGACAAAGAACATTCTGAAACTGAAGCTGTAGCAGACGATAAAGTTGAACATGATAACACAGAAGAACTTTTGCCGAAAATAGGAACCATGTCTGTTGTCTGGAGATGCTTTGATTTTAAAAGGTTGGAGGTGGACCAAACAATTATTTACTGCAAATGCTGTAGAGCTAAAGTTGTCGCCAGAGGTGGCAACACAAGCAATTTACTGCATCACCTTAACCGCATACATGCTTTGGAGTACCATGAATGTATGGAACCAAGATTGGCACCCTCCACATTCTTAGGTAAAACTGAAAAAGCTAGAGGACACTCGTGTCAGACGTCACTTGTAGACGTGTTTGCTAGAGGTACTGCCTACGACAAAAAAAGCAAGTGGTGGATCAAGATAACCAACGCCATTACAATCCATATAGCTAACGTATCAGTGGAGAGAGATTGTTAACATTAAAAGAAAGTGTAGTTGGTTTACAAAAAATATTTACTATTTATTCCTTTTCTAAGACATATTCAGTGCAATACAACTTTTGACAAGCACCTCTGGATATATTACCAAGTCTAAATGCCTCTTTGGATGGTTGAAAATATGTTGTCAAAATTATAGTTTAAGTTGTTTGCAAAATTTGTTCAATAAAAAGGTTATATAAAAAACTGAAAACAAACAAAAAGGTTTGTTAATACGTGGGTTAAGAATAGAAGGACAGGTAGCAAACTTCAGTTTCAAAATAAATGAGAATTATACTTATTTAACTTTCCTTAATTCTTCAAATATTGCCACTCTGTGCATCACTATGGAGGTGTAGTGGAATCAAAGATTCACAAATTAAATCTGTGTAGTAAAATTCAAAGGCAGACCTAAAAGATGGTGCATCAAAAACATTATTCCTTTATAAACTTTGTTATTTCTGGAGAATTGCAAGTCATTTTGCCCCTCTGTTTTAATATGGATTAATACAAGTGCAACTTAAAAGGTCGTGAGTTTAAGATAAGGCAATGACTTTACTGTTATGAAGAAAGTGTGGAAACAATTTACAAACCTCATATTCTATTGCAGAATTTCAATTCCAATAACTTCACAGGAGTGCATAACTGTGTTAAATTTAACATACTACGAAAAGAGAAATAAAATAAGCTCTGAAAATGTTTCTAAACTGAAACAAAGGATTCACAAACTCATTTGTGAATTCAAAATAATGCTCCAAGATAAATCTTCAAAAATGATTTGGATACATTTGGCAGGTTATGAAAATTTAAATAAAAGATTTACAAATTAAGCAAGAACTGTGAATGCAAAACTCGCTTGTAATTTGTTGGGTTTTTTTTTTAGTTTTTTTTTTTTAAAGGACCTACCGGTCCTACACCCTTAAACCACTTCAAATTCCTAACCCCTTATACAGTACATCTGTTGGCGTGGGTAACCATATGCATATAACATTATGTGCTTTTACTTGTATAACTGTAATTTGAGATGAGAGGCTTTAGAGATCTTGAACAAAACACAAAATGTGACGTCCGAAATACAGAATTGCGATTTGCATTACTTTGGATGGCTTCAAAACCGTAGGCGCTCTACTTATGACAATTAAAACCCATTTAAAGGCTATGACTAAATTCACAAATTAAATTCTATATTTTTTGGATCGATTTCAGTATAAACTGCATCAATTTCGGCTTTTTGTTGCTTAAAAAAAACAGACATCTGCTACAGAAAATAAAGTAACTTTTGTGATTGGAATAATCCCTTTCTCAGTTTATTTCAATTACTTTATACTCCGAGTTTCCAAGATACAGACCTTGAAGGTACAAATGTCGAACTTTACGCAAAATTCTTTCGGGGTTTTCTTCCCGTATCTATCCTGAACACCCGTAGCGATTCCGATGCGTGAATGTTTGCTTGAGAAGGCCTCGACATTGACTTGTGCCCTATAACATCGGCATAGGCCCGAACATCTTCTACTTTGGTTTAGAATAAACGAGAATGACAGTGTTATTTTACCGTTCTCAGATCCTACACAGAAGGTCATGCTTTAATCTACCAAACTGCAACACAAGAGCCGCAACATCTACACGCCCTTTAGGTATGAAGTTTCTTTTTTTTTTGGTCCCGGCCGATTTTTTATATTACATATGTAATCGTTCAAATTGTAAGGATTCACCTTTTAAAATATTGTGCTTACCTTCTCTCTACTCATGGAAATAACAGCGCCAAACTCGGACTATTTTCAATCGTTGACTGTTCCGCATCAGTTATATTACAAACAAAAAGACCACGTGGAATGGGGCCTTCCTTCCTTCCTTCCCATTTAAAATAAGGAGAGGAGCAACATTCGTAAATAGTGCATTACTGCCATCTACTGCATTACATGTATAACACTGAGTCGGAAGCACTATTCTGTAGTTAGCTTTTTTCAAAATGGTGCTGGCTGTAATGTACTGTGATGTGCGCTTTTGGTCTGTATTGTTCCTCCTGTTCTCCCGTAGTGTATGTCTGGGCAAGTTCGCAATAAACAAATAACTTATACAAAAACGGTTGCCCAGTGGCTCGTTATTATTGTTGCCTCAAGGCACAATATATTACATGCAGTGGCAGATTAATATGTTCATGGGCACCTAGGCTACTCCTTGTGTGGGTCCCCTGTTGCAGAGGAAATAGACAACCCCACTTACTCATAATGCTTTACCAGAGAAAAAAATTATTTAACGCCACATGTAATAGCGAGCTGGAAATATTACATAGCCGAAATGCACCCACTCGAGACACACTGGTATAAACAAAGATCTGCAGAAATACCTTGACAGCCTTTACTATAAATAGCAAATCTACAGATAAAAGGCATTAACAGTGGATCTGCAAGTTAGTAACTGCTTTTAGCTTTCTAAACCAAAAAGTGCAATAACGGCAGTAGTACAGGCCACACTATATTACTGGAGCAACATACATCCTCTTTAATAAAATCCCTTTGTGCGTCCAGGTGTCCGTGTGTGTCTCTTCTGGTGAAGTGCGCATGCGCGGGGCACGGTGCGATGCGCGATATCACTGTCAGAGAAAGTTAGAGGCGTTTTAGGGAAATACAAACCAGTATTACTGCGAGAGGAAATTAAAGGTACACAATACAGTGACGCATATTACAGCCACATACAAGCCAGTATTACTGTCAGAGGAGATTAAAGGCATATTACCGACGCGCACGCCTGTATTACCGCCAGAGAAAATTAAAGGTATATTACGGACGTAGAAGCCAGCGGACGTACAAGACAGTATTACTGTCACAGAAAATTAAAGTCACACAATACACGGCGGCAGCCCACGAAGAACGGTCAGCTCAGCAAGTAAACATCAACAAAAGAAAGGCTGAAAGAAACAAAAATACGACCAACAAAAAGAATGAGGTCAAAGTCCCTTGTTGCTATTTAATATTGACTGTTCCTACTAATATTTATGCACTACTGTTCTAGCGCCCGTTATTGTAACGGGCTAAATGACTAGTATCAAATAAAATAAATAAGACCCGTAACACAGTATTAACGCAACAGCAGCATAATCAGATAGATAGATAGATAGACAGATAGATACTTTATTAATCCCAAGGGGAAATTCACAAATTAATATTAATATGGCAAATACACATTTTCCTACCTTTAGAAGATTTTCTTCCTTGTTTTCCTGACAGAGAAGTCCTTGATGAGGCTGGTAAAATCCATTTTGCTCAGAATATCACTTTCAATGGACATCAGAGGCAGGTGATTTAGTCTGTTTTGGTCTATTATGGATCTTAGTCTGTTTTTAACTAGTCCCAGATTTGAAAATGAACGCTCCCCGCTAGCCTTCGTTAAAGACAAAGTCATAAATATCCGTGCTATATCAACATTTGGAAACACTGACTGTAAATTTTCTTCCTCATATAAGTTGCAGCAGTGACCTTGATGAGATGTCCTTGTTTTCTTTAATAAATTCTCTGAATTGTCCGATTTCATCCACAAATTCTTCTTCCAGATCACCCGCATATTTCTTCTGGAGATTAGCCGCTCCAGTTCAAAGATCTTGTACAGAGAGACTTTTGAATATTGTTCAAAAATCCAAATGTCTGCTCAGTGTCTTTGTAGGAATGATACCTCTGATCTAGTTCAGCAATGAGTCATTCTATGACGGCAATAAAAACTGTTGTTTTGAACTTGTCTCAGCCTAATCGCTCACAGTCAGGTTCAGCGGATTCATCTGCTTGTTTTTTCCTTTTTCTATGCCTTTGTGTGTTTACTTTGTAGTATTGGGACACAGTTGATGACATGCTTTGTGTGTCACTCTCAATGTTATCAAAATCATCTCGCAGGCCAGCTACATAATTCCTCAATGAGCTGATCCGATTAACATTGAATCCAAATCAATTGCCTGCAGATCAGTGCTAGTCTTGTGAAAGCGTTGCAGTATGCTGTTCCATCTTCGCATAGAGTGTCCTGGCTTCATCCCAAGCAGTAAGGTTTTGGTTCGGCTCATGAGCTAACTTTTGCAGTGACTCTTGAATTCTGGAGTAGTTCTGATGCACTGCTTTTATTGCTAGTGGATGTGTTGAACATCTAGTGTCTGAAAGGCTTTTCAATGTCCCTATCCTGTGGTTGTCATTAGGCTCTAAACCAGGGGTGGGCAAATTCAGTCCTGGAGGGCTGCAGTGACTGCAGGTTTTTGTTCCAACCCAGTTGCTTAATTAAAAAATAATCCTTGTCAATAATTTAGTTGTATGGCTTGTTAGTGCTTTAACGCTGGCATGTCAGGTTATGCTCATATCCTAGATATTTTTTGCATTCTAAGGATATCATCCAAATGATATGAAGTCTAAAACAGATGAGTAATTCTCAGTCCTTCACTTTTTTCTGTTCACTTTCCTTCCAGGTACAGTGGAACCTCAGTTCACGACCATAATTCGTTCCAAAACTCTGGTTGTGAACCAATTTGGTCGTGAACTGAAGCAATTTCCCCCATAATATTGTATGTAAATACAATTAATCCGTTCCAGACCATACAAACTGTATGTAAATATATATTTTTTTTAAGTTTTTAAGCACAAATATAGTTAATGAAACCATAGAATGCACAGCGTAATAGTAAACTAAATTTAAAAACATTGAATAACACTGAGAAAACCTTGAACAACAGAGAAAACTAACACTGCAATAGTTCACGCTATAGCACTATCAACCATTGGCTAAAAACACTTTTTTTTAATGAGTTTTAAGCACAGGGAAAAAAATGAACATTTGAAAAAATCTGTAATTTAATAAACCACCAAGAAAAGTAACATTGCAACAATGCACGCTACGAACTGATCGCTGTAAACAGAAGTGAAAACAAAATCAAGCCCAGTGCATTCTTTAACTGCCTTCCTACCTTATGTGTCCAGATCTCTCTCTCGCGCTGCCTGTGTGTGTTTGTCTGTCTCTCTCTCGCGCTGCCTCTGTGTGTGTGTGTGTGTGTGTGTGTGTGTGTGTGTGTCACGCTCTCTCGCTCTCTGTCTCTTGCTCGCTGCACAGGAAGAGACTGAACATGTACAAAAAGAAAGGGAAACTGGCTTGTTCGTATACCAAGTGTGTGGTCATGAACCGAGGCAAAAGTCTGGCAAACTTTTTGGCCGTAAACCGATTTGTACGTGTACCGAGATGTTCGTGAACCGAGGTTCCACTGTATTTAATTAAACCAAGTAGTGCATGATAAGTGCTCACAGGTGTAAATGGAAACAAGCTAAATGGAGAAATGCTGGTTTCTTTTGTCATTTGCATCTTATTGCTAATAAGGATCAATTAAAAACTGAGAATACAGCTGTTTAAGACTAAAATAAGCAATAAGGGTTCAAAATCTTAATGAGCGAGACAACTAAAATGAAGCAGAAGTTTATTGAGCAATCAGTGCTTCTTCTTAAGTAATTGGGTTGGAACAAAAACCTGCAGCCACTACAGCCCTCCAGGAATGACTTTTCCCACCCCTGCTCTAAACCCACTGTAACTGTCTGTCCACAGGATGTGGACTTGGAAGAAAAATTCAAATGTGTCTGAATAAAATTTAAAAATTCCTCTGTTTCAAGGCCGCAGTTAATACTGTTAAGTTCCACTAAATTGAGCATGTGTGCAGCACACGACACCCACTCGACCAAAGGGTTGATCTGTTTAATGTGTGCTTGCAGGCCACTGTAAACTCCGGACATGTTGGTTGCATTATCATAACACTGGCCTCTGCAGTCACTTATATCAACGCGCATGTCTTCTAAAACACCAAGAACAGACTGGTACAGTGACTCTTCTGAATGACTTTGTAGAAACTTGACAAAACAGTCTGTGATGCAGCCGTCAGGTGACACATAGCACATAATGAATGTGAGCTGGTCTGTGTGTGTAACATCTGGAGTGGAATCGACACTGATTGAAAAGTACTTTGCCATTTTTATCTGACTGATAATCTACGTGAGGACCTGCTCTCCCATCAGTTCAATAAATTCTAAAATAATAAATTCTAAACTATTGTTGGCATAGAGCTGGACGGTTTGACATCCGTAGCAGAGCAACGGGCACTCAGCAAGCTCCTATCAATTATGGAGAATCCACTACATCCATTAAACAGTGTCATCTCCAGACAGAGGAGCAGTTTCAGCGACAGACTGCTGTCACTGTCCTGCTCCACTGACAGACTGAGAAGATCATTCCTCCCCCAAACTATGCGACTCTTCAATTCCACCAGAGGGGGTAAACGTTGAACATTATTCAAGTTATTGTCTGTTTTTTTTTACCTGCATTTTTTTATTACTCTTTAATTTAATATTTTTTGCTGCTGGAGTATGTGAATTTCCCCCTGGGATTAATAAAGTATCTATCTATCTATCTATCTATCTATCTATCTATCTATCTGATGAGAGGTATGATTACGTTCCTTTACCAGCATTGCCATATTTTTCGATGTGTGCTTTCAAATTGTTTTTTTAGTTCTGAATCTATGCATCCAGCATCAGCACAGCCATGCATAGCATAAGCAAACACAGCTTTTCTGTGGCTGTTGGATCTTTCATATTCACCCAAGCATGCTGCGGCATTTTTTCAGTCACTATAGCCTGCTGTCAGTGCAGACTCACTGCCCCCAGAAAGTTTACACGCAAAACAAAACACAGTGCCTTTTGAAGGGGAATAAAGCAACCATTCCCCTGGCAGTGTTTCACCATTTGCCAGTTTTCTTTTAAACAAGTTTTTGGAAAAGTACCTCTTTTGGCACTTCCGCCACACCAGCTATAGTATTTTGGAATAGTTTGCCATTCCATGCACCATTATATGGTTACAGCTTGATCACAGTCAGATGCCTTAAATAATAATCAATATGCAGTTAATTTCACTGTAAAGCTGTGTTAGAGATGTGAATTTAAAAAAAGGGAACTTCACAGGAACAGTAGCACTGCTTTGATGCTGGGTGCCGCCAGTTTCCAAAACTGAGTCGAAAACTTGCGTATGCAATGGATTGAGCTGGCATGAGAATGTGCATAGCTTTACACCAAGTTTAGTTTTCATACATCACGATGTGTGCATGGAAACTGATGTACGCAACATTTTTGTGCATATGCACCATTTATACATGAGGCCCCTAGGACTCTAAAGACTTGAACCTCGTCTTTATGCATAGATATTGGGAGCCTAACAACATTTGTGTGAAATCTGTCCTCAGCAAGTTTCCATCCGTGGCCCTGTGTTCTTGTTGCAGAATTTATTTTAAAGTAACAAGTGCAATTTTCTGTACTAATTACTTTTATCATTTTAAAAACCACACATTTCCCCTCTTAATCTCTGTGTGCTTAAACTGAAAAGGTTCAACTTCTTCAATCTCTCGTCATAGCTCATACTTCGTAGTCCCAGAATCAGCCTATTTGTGCTTCTCCAGACTTTCTCTAGTTTTGTGTCAGGCCCTTGAGTCCTTAACAAGTATATCTGTCTGACCCCAGGTCCAGTGGAGGCAGACACAGAGGTGCAATTTAAAAAAAGGTGAAATTTATTGTGCCTTGATTTCACCTGACCAAGTGGGTTAGTAACAGCAGAGCAGTTTAATTGTCCATTCATGAAGAAGACAGAGATCTTGAACAAAAGAGCTTGAGCAATAGTTTGCTTCAAACAGAACATGCCCTGGGCATCCAGTGGTGCACAGAAACAGTTTCAAATTTCAGACAACGTTATGAAATAACCTACCTTTTATTAGCTCAGTTTATGACCTCCTTGGATTTTTAGCACCTGCTATACTGCCAGCAAAGCTTATCTTAAGAGCAAAGAGAAATGTGGGTGGAATGAAGTAGCAGAAGTCAAGCACATTCAGAAATTAAAATATGGATGGATGACTTACAATTACTAGCGAATTACAATGTGAACAGATGCATTAAACCTGCATAGTTTGGAACCATAATGTCAGTACAAATCCACTGTTTTGCAGATGCCATGAAAATGGATATGGCACTGTCACATATCTTTTCTTGACTAATGAAGAAGACAAAAAACATTGTTCACTTCTAATGGGGAAGTCAAGAGTGGCACCATTGAAGCATGTCACAATTCCAAGACTGGAGCTAACAGCAGCCAATATAGCAGCCAAAATGGACAAGATGCTAAAAAGAGAACTTCAAATACCCCTACAAGAATCTACATTCCGGACTGACTGCACCACAGTGTTAAAATACATTTCGAACAAAAGGACTTGATTCAAGACCTTTGTTGCCAACAGAATCTCCGTGATCAGAGATCATTCACAACCTTTGCTATGGGAGAACGTCACATCTGCCCTAAATCCAGGAGATCAAGCATCCAGAGGGCTAAGCATAGAAAGCTTTCTCAAAGGCACCACATGGTCACAAGGTCCAAACCTCTTGTTAATGCCAGAACATGGGTGGTCAAAAAGACCAGGGGCCTCATGCATAACGCCGTGCGTAGAATTCGCACTATAACATGACGTAAGCACAAAAGCCGAAATGTGCTTACGCACAGAAAAATCCAGATGCAGGAATCTGTGCATTCGCCAACTTCCACGTTCTTCCGCTACATAAATCCCGCTCAGCGTGGAAATAAACGCACGTGCACGCGCTTGCTGTCCCGCCCCAACTCCTCCCAGAATTACGCCTCTTTGAATATGCAAATCAATATAAATAGCCTTTAAGCCCAGCGTTCTGTGAAAAGGCAATGGCAAAGGTACGAGGAAAAATAGAATAATTTCAGCGAATACCAAAGAAAAATGTACTATTTGTTGGTTTAAACAGTTATATAAGCAACAAAAGGAAGTTGATCGAGTGACATAGCGTGTCGGAGAAACTCGAAAGCTCAAGTGCACAAAGTCGCACAGTGCCCGAAATAAAAAAGTTGTCACATATCAAAGTCGGCGTGAAAAGGCAACTTGTAGCCCACCGTCTGAGTGTCATATGAACGCTTATTAAGGTACAGTGAAAAAAAAGGTACACAGTGTGAAAAAAGCATGAAATGTCAACTTTAATCTCGAAATTTCCACTTTAATCACGTAGTTTATTTTGTCATTAAAGTAGAACATCATAAACTTCATCTTAAAATTGTTTAATTTACTAGTTTCTCAAATCCCAATGTAACTAAAGTAGCACGTTAAATGTTTTGTTGTGTATTTGATCTTCTATGTGCTCTATGTGCCTGAATCACTACGTGCTCTTCCTCCGACAGGACACAGAATCCATTACATTCATAATATTACAACTCTCTGAATAATTAAAATACTGAGATGTTTACGTGATATCATTTTCATGATGATATGAGTTAAAGCATGTTATAAAACATGGGAACACGGTGGCGCAGTGATTGTTCATGTCTTACAGCAAGATGCTTGCTGCGCCATGCGCGACCTTCAACGAAATGCTTTATTACAGAAGTACTGTCTTTTTCAAACGTACTAACCCCCAATTCCTGTCCTTACTTTTCTTTCCCCAAATACCCAATCGCCACACAATCAGCTCTGTAATAGACGTTAAGCCATCTGTAAGCTTTGAACGCCGAATCTTCAAAACATTTAAGGAACATCAAAATATCTTTGTAATGTTTAATTATTCTATCCATCTATCCTTCCAGTGTCGCGCCAGCCACAGCATGAAAACAGCGCGAGGCAGGAACAACCCGTGAACGAAGCTCAACCTCGCTAACGCTGTGGCACCGTGTAGTTAAAGTTTTATCTGTATAATATAATCAACATATTTTGCTGCATTTCATCTTAAAAATGATATTGTTATCATATGTAAATACGTGCTTTATAAAGTGGCTCAGGTTGTGCAATATTATAACTGTATCATAAGTACAATTACCTCATGGTAACTTGCAAGTACAAACAGTTCTACAAGGAGCACTTGATGGACTGATTGAGTGCATGTAGAGTTCTTGGGATGAAACTGTTTGTGAACCACAAGGTCCGAACAGGAAAGGCTGTGAAGCATTGGTCAGATGAGAGCAGTTCAAATAGCGAATGGCTGAGGCACCGAGTGCTTGATGTTGTATACCAATAATTTTCTTTCCAATTGCTGTAGATCTGTGATTCACACTCAGATACAGTGATATACAGTAAATACCACTAGTGGTGCAGTGAGAGTAATATGGAAAAAGATGATCCGCTGTGGCAACCCCTAACGGGAGCTGCTGACAGAAGAAGAAGAAGAAGGCTAAAGCAGTTATGGTATTTAGAATAGTTTGACCATTCTGTGGACCATTATATTGTTACAGGTTAATTACAATCAGATGCATTAAATTTATGAACGATATGCGATTAATTTCAGTGTATTTGATAAAGCCGCCGTCATGGATGTGGATATAAGAAAGGGTAACTACACAGGAACAGTTGCACTGCTTTGACGCTGGGTGCCGCCAGTCTGCAAAACCAAGCGGAGAACTTGTGTACGACAGGGTATGAGGTACCGTGGAAAAGTGCGTGGCTTTACGCCAAGTGTAGGTTTTATACATCGCGATTTGAACGTGGAAACGTTCTTACGCAGCATTTCTGTGCGTACGCACCGTTTATACATGAGGCCCCAGATGAAATTAACCAATTTCTGGAGATAATCAACAAATTAAAATATGTGCCGTCAACATGACAAGTGTAGAAAAGCTTACTGAACCTGTAAATAAACTCATTGCCAACTTCTCAGAATGGCCAAACTTAAAGAAAGCTGTGGCATGGCTTCTCAAGTTCAAAGACATACTGCTGCAGTTAAAAAATAAAAGAAGGACATTTCAGTTTGAAGTCAGTCAATCTGAAGGTAACCCAGAAAAACAACAAACACTCATCACAACACACATGGAAATGTACAAACTGACTTTAAAACCAAACCCGATTTCTTCAGAAGACTTGGATAAAGCAGAAATAGAGCTTATCTGCTTCAGTCTACTACAAGAATTTACAGAAGAATTAAAGGCTTTAAAGAAAAATACCCCTGTAAAAAAGAACAGTCAAATCTTCAAACTTGACCCAGTCATACAAGGTGGAATGTTGAGAGTTGGAGGAAGACTCAACAAAGATGCAATGCCAGAAGAAGCTAAACATCCTGCAATTCTCCACAAACGTTCACATATTGCTTCTCCTATACTGCAGCACATTCATAAAGAAATTGGACATTGTGGACACAACTGTATCCTTGCACAGCTACGCCAGAAATATTGGATACCTCAAGCAAACCCAATTATCAGAAAAATCATATCAAAGTGTGTGACATGCAGATACAACACGAAAACAGGAGATCATTTGTTACCTTACCAAACACCTTTCTCCAATGTTGGAGTTGATTATTTTGGTCCCTTTCAAGTTAAAACAGGACGAAGTCTACTCAAGAGGTATTGAGTAATTTTCACATTTAGAGCAATACACTTCAAGACTGCACACAGCCTGGACACTGATTCTTGTATCAATGCCATACACTGATTCATTTGCTGAAAAGGACAAGTTAAAATCAGTGTGCTCAGATAATGGAACAAACATTGATGGAGCTGAAAGAAAGCTACGTGAAGCAGCTAAAAATCTTGACCAAGAAAAAATTAGCAATGCCATGATGAAAGAAATCAAATGGATTTTTAACCCACCTTCAACCTATCATCAAGGTGGAGTATGGGAGAGACAAATTAGAAGCATAAGAAAGATTCTAAAGTCAATACTTAGCCAGCAAACACTTGATGATGAAAGTCTCCCAACAGTGATGTACTAAGTTGAATCAATCATCAATAACAGACCCCTCACAATGACATCAAATGATCCAAATGATTTAGAGGCCCTCACACCCAATCATTTACTGTTACTAAAGACACAGACCAATATGCCTCTTGGACCCTTTTCTATAAATGACCAGTATACTCGAAGATGCTGGAAGCAAGTCCAGTACATGGCTGATTTGTTTTGGAAATGATGGTCTAAAGAGTATTTGCCAATATTTCAAGAACATGAAAATGGCTTACAACATGAAGAAATTCTGAAGTAGAAGGCATTGTTTAAATAGTAGATGATGCTGCACACTGCAACTTTCTGGGCAATAGGTCAAATCGTCCAGACAATGCCAGATTCTAAAGGCACAGTCAGAAGGTTTTGTTTGCAGAGCCAAAATCAGCACTCTGGACAGACCCGTGAATAAACTGTGCCTGCTACAAGAAATAGCAAATGTTTGAAATAAAAAATTCTTAAATACTTCTTTGAAGTTAACTATTAGCTTTTCAAAAACAATACCGTATACGAGTAGTCTGTGGCTCTTATTGAAGTAAAATACAGTAATTGTCTCTATTCTTGTATAAACAATTAGGGGCCGGAAGTGTAAGAGCCAATCTATGAAGCAAATTAAAAGCTGCAGGACTTTGGCAATTTTGGATAAACACTGCTACATGCTTATGACTACAAAGGACACAATCTGTGTCAAAGAGTCCTAATGAGGTCATTGTTTGATCTGACTACAATTTTATCTTGGTATTACTGGGACGCAGCTCAGCTCTGGGTGCTAAACTCATTTTGTCCTTTAAATACATAATATTACATGTGGCTTTGGAATCTAGCTGGCATAACTGTGGTTTCTTGTGAAGCTGCAGTGTAACAAACCACTTCTTTCTTCTAGTACCCACAGTACCAATGTGCTCAGTAAAGTAAACATCAATATGAGCGCTGCTGGTTGCTTGGTTTGCTTCTGGATCAATGGTGAGGAATTTCCCTTCCATTTGTCTTCTCTTGCTTTTCAGGCAGAATCTCGTCAAGTGGTTGGCTGCCTAACATAAATCGCATGCCTCTCCATATGTTTGACAGTGTTCTCTCCCATATACATTTGAACTACCACAGTATTTACATGTTGGGTGATCTGTAGGTTTGCTTTGCTGCAGTAATGGATAGTGGCCTCCAAGAAATTTGCTTTAAGGTGACATTGACACTATCCATGGGGGGTTTGTCCAACTCCATTGACCCAAGTCTCATATCAGTAAGCTCTGTTGATTGACATGTCTCCACTGCCATGGCCAGGATGAGATCTCTCATTCATAGTAACTGCCTGTGGGTTGCTTCATTTGCAACGTATACCTTCTGTCCATTCAGAATGGCCATTACATTTGTCTGGTCTGCTGCTGAAAGACTCAACTTGTTCTGGTAGACACGTCTGCACTCTGTGCACATGCTAATCCACAAAGCAACTATTGGAATTGCATAGTCCTTTCTATTAAGCTTGATAGCAATGCAATAATCTACATCTCAATTTACACCAAGGTAAAGGTTTTGTTTCTACAGGAGGCGGAATGTGTGTAGCCATGGCCACGGATGAATGAAGGATAGGTATGGAGCTACTCACCTGAATTGATTTGCAGTGCTCCAACCTTTGTCTGTGCTTAGGATGTGAAAGAAAAGAAGGGCCTTCTTGGTCTTTGGAATTATGTGGTTTGACTTCTGACACCATGTTTCTCATGTTAATAACGACAACAGCCTGGCATTCAGTTCAAAGCCAGTCATGTTGTATGCTGCTGGAAAAATACACTGAACAAAATGCTGGTGCTGACTTGCACTGATGACATCGCCATGTGCTGCACCAGCCCATCAACTAACATCTCTAACAGTTCTTTCCTGTTTGCACTCAAATAGTTGAGAAGACTTCATAAAGCAGAAACAACTAGCTGATGCAGAGGTTTCTGTGCATGGTCAGCTGTACTTGCAGATGCAGGGTTGTCTACCCGCCTGCATGCCCGCTCAGACAGCCAATAACAGCAAGCACCTTTCTGCCCACACATGTTTCATTAACTTGCATTGGGCATCTGTTTGGCATCAGTAGCAGCTAATAAAGGTGAAAAAAGAAAAATATACAAGTTGGTGTTGCTGCTGTCAAGGTACAACAACAACATTTATTTATAAAGCATGTTTTCATACAAATGATGTAGGTCAAAGTGCTTTACAAGATGAAGAAAGAAAAAAGAAAAAATATAAAAATTAGGCAATACTAATTAACAAAGAATAAAGGTCCGATGGCCAGGGAGGACAGAAAAAACAGTAAAAAAAAAAAAAACCTCCAGTGGACTGGAGAAAAAAACTAAATCTGCAGCGGTTCCGAGGCCATGACACCTCCCAGCCCCCACAAGGCATTCTACCTAACATAAATGATCTAAATCAGTTGTCATGGTTTTCAGGCTTCACGTGGAAGAATTAGACGATGATGGTCTTCAATCCATCAATGTAGGGACTGCATGGCGCCTTGATCAGGTGGTGGTGGCACATATCGCCACCACAGAGAAATGGAAAAAGAACAGTGGAGAAAGTTGGGTGTCACACATGTGCGCATGGGAGGCAGCTAAAGGGTCTAAATGAGAGTAATTCCACACCAGACCAGGGGGTGGCGGAGTTGCACTGACCTTTTTTCTTCCTTTCCTGCAGGACCATTCACGGGAAATTCATCACTTCCAGTTCTGACCCTTTTAATGATGTCACTTCCGGGTCTGAGCCTATGGAGGAAGATCCTTCCAGATCTGGTCCCTGTTGACATCATATCCTGTTTTGGCCTTTAAAACCGCCATTTAACAAATAGTTGATCAGTTCTGTTTTGGACACCGTCCTGAGCTAGCAATTTACCGTTTTGCAGCCAGTGAATATTGTATGGGTGGCTGCCCCAAACCCATTTGTGATTCTTGTATCTACTTTTTGTGACAAGGCGTTAGTACGGATTTTGGAGCCATGAAAAAAATGACAATTAAATGCATATGCAGAATATCAGGGTTACACTAAAATGAAGCTATGAGAAAGCCATTTTAAAGTAATGGGTTTTAACAGTTTTTTTAAAGTGCTCCATTGAATTAGCCTGACGAATTTCTATCGATAAGCTATCCCAGATTTTGGGTGCATAACAGCAGAAGGCTGCCTCACCACTTCTTTTAAGTTTAGCTCTTGGAATTATAAGCAGACACTCATTTGAAGCTCTAAGGTTACGATTTGGAGTGTAAGGTGAAAGGCATTCTGAGATATAGGATGGATCGAGATTATTTAAGGATTTGTAAACCATAAGTAGTGAAAAGTCAAGCAAAATGACACCTTTTATTGGCTAACTAAAAAGATTACAATATGCAAGCTTTCGATAAACCATAAGCAGTATTTTAAAGTCAATTCTAAATGGCATGGGTAACCAATGTAGTGACATCGAAACTGGAGAGATGTGCTCAGATTTTCTTTTCCTAGTTAAGATTCTGGCAGCTGCATTCTGCACTAGTTGCAATCAATTAATGTCTTTTTTGGGTAGTCTTGAGAGGAGTGTGTTGCAGTAATCAGGTCGACTAAAAACAAAATTGTGAACTAATTTTTCAGCATTTTGCAAAGTTATGTTATAATTTTTACTATATTTCTTAAGTGAAAAAATGCCATCCTAGAAATCTGATTAATATGTGATTTAAAATTTAGGTCAGAGTCAATAATTACCCCTAAATTCTTTACCTCTGGCTTGACTTTTAAGCCTAATGGATCAAGTTTACTTCTAATACCCTGTCGCACACGTGTGAGTAGGAGGACGTTGTGTGGACCAAGTGAAGGTAATTCCATGCCAGGCCAGGGGGTGGCGGGGTGCACTAAATCTTCTCCTGTGATCTCTACAGACCAGCCGCGGGAACACCTGTCTGACTCAGTATTGAAGACGTCACTTCTGGTTGCAGCACCTAGAAGAATGTCACTTCCGGTTCCGGCACCTAAGATGATGTCACTTCCAGTTCAAGTGCCTCGACTGACATTAGAAGAGGGTCACTTCTGGTTCCCCTATGTCAGTTCTGTTCTGACTACTTAAAACCAACATCTTTACAAACCCTCATCAGTTCCCATCTGGACTCCAAACAAGACACTTCTTGTACAAAATTAACCCATTGTAGCCAATATATGGGTGGCTGCCCCAAACCTTTTTAAGTGTATCGAGTTTGATCTTTTCAGAACCCTCATGATATCCATGTTTGCCAGTCACTAAGATTTTCGATTTCTCCTTATTTAGTTTGAGAAAATTACTAATCATCCATTCAGAAACACAAATAAGACGTGTCAGTGAACCAAGAAAGTCGGGGTCATCGGGCGCTATTGATAAATACAGTTATGTGTCATCAGCATAGCTGTGGTAGCTCACATTATGCCTTGAGGTAATCTGATCTAATGGAAGCATATAGATCGAAAAGAGCAGTGGACCCAGGATAGATCCCTGTGGAACACATCATGTGTCTTTGAATTACAATTACCACAACTAACAAAGAATTTTCTACCTGTCAAGTAAGACTCAAACCAATGTAGGACACTGCCAGAGAGGCCCAACCACTGACTAAGGTGATTTATAAGAAATTTGTGATCAATGGTATCAAATGTGGCACTCAGATCTAAAAGGATGAGAAAAGAAACAGTATAAGGCCTCTGTCTGCATTTACCCGCAAGTCATTTACATTTACTGTCCCACATTGCATTCAACACTTTAGAAATTTTAATCCTGTAACTGAGCAGGAAGTCTTGACTTTAATTTCTAAAATGAAACCTACTACCTGTTCTCTAGATCCGGTTCCAACAAAACTAGTAAAAAGTGCAATGGATGTTCTTACAGTGCCTAATCTTAGCATTATCAATAGTTCATTATTGCGTGACACAGTTCCTGATGCACTAAAAGTGTCAGTCATCAAACCATTACTTAAAAAGTTGGACCTAGACCCACATATACTTCATAATTATAAACTCATTTCAAATTTCCCCTTTCTCTCTAAAATACTTGAAAAAGTAGCTGCCAATCAGCTTCAGTCACACCTTATGCATCACAATTTACTTAAGAAATTCCAGTCTGGTTTCCGCACTGGTCATAGTACAGAAACTACAGAAACACTAACACGTGTTGTAAATGACATTCTGATATCCTCTGATGAAGGAAATTCCACTGTAATTATGTTGTTAGACTTAAACGCAGCGTTTGACACCATTGACCGTTTTATTTTACTGCACAGGCTGGAAAGTGATGTTGGGCTTACAGGCACCATCCTTGCCAGGTTTTGTTCTTATTTATCAAATCGATTCCAATACGTACAGAAATGTGCTGACAGCAGTCCATCATTATTCACAAAACTGAGATATGGTGTCCTGCAAGGCTCAGTACTGGGACCTTTACTATTTTCACTTTATATGCTTCCACTGGGATCTATCACTAGAAAACATAATGTAAATTTTCACTCATACACAGATGACACCCAATTATACCTTTCTTTTAGACCAAATTAAGTTTCTCCAAAGTTATCTTTAATTAGTTGTGTTAGTGAATTAAAGGAGTGGATGGATGAGAACTACTTATCTTTAAACACAGATAAAACAGAGATGTTAATTATTGGTAATGACGTTGATCACAGGAATATTTTGTCATCATTTAACTCAGTTAGAGTCACCATTAAGTTTACTGAATCAGCCAGAAATCTAGGAGTTATCTTTGACTCCAGCATATCATTTAAAGTGTACATTACAAAGTTGTTTAAATCATGTTTCTTCCATCTTAAAAATGTTGGGAAATTAAGGCATTTTCTAAATAAGCAGGATTCTGAGAAATTAATTCATGCATTTATTTCTAGTAGGACTGACTACTGTAATGCAGTGTTCACTGGATGTTCAAACTGTTCTTTATACAGTTTCCAATTAATCCAAAATGCTGCTGCAAGAACTACAAGAACAAGAAAATATGAATACATAACACCAGTTCTTAAATCATTACACTGGCTCCCGGTTAAGTTTATGGCAGATTTCAAAATCCTCCTTTTAACATTGTCACACACGTGTGCATGGGAGGCAGCTAAAGGGCTTGAGTGAAGGCAGTTCTGAGGCATGCCGGGATGTGTCAGAATGCACTGACTCTTTTTTTCCCTCAGTCTTGTTCTGGACTCAGTTGTATGCACATCAGTGCTGTTTATTGATAAACAAAAAAACACAACTTTGCAGCCAGGATACCATATTATACGGGTGGCTGCCCCAAACCTTTATCTGTTTATGTCTCATTTTTGTGACATTGGCGTAGTCGGCAGGATGAAGAAGTCCTGGAAGAGAAGGGGACAGGACCTTCAACACATCCAGGTGGGAGCGTACCGGGGCCGAGTTTCCAGGCGGGGAGGGTGTCCCGTGTTTCGGAGTGGCCCAGTACAGGCTCTGCCCCCGGCATGCTCCACTAGGCAACCTAGGCAGGCCAGGGAGTGTGTGGGAGAGGCTCACAGAATTGGGCTGCTTCGGAAGGGGGAGGCAAAGAGGGCTGTTTATGCTCTCTCGGAGGAGAGTGCCTGCCTCCCTGTGAAGCCAGAGCCCCGATTTCCACCTAGGGGTGCCCCAGACTGGCAGGTGAGTAGCCTGAAAACCTGGAGGTTCGACCCAGAACGGCCAACCCCTCAAGAAGCCTGGTCACTATGGGCAAAGGTAGGGTTGTGGCTACGGCCACAGGAACTCAAGCCCTTTCAAGTAATAGAGCGGGTGGCTTGCTATCTGCTTCTGGACACACTACCCCAGGGCTTCACCCAGCCGGTCTGGGGTAGACAATTCAGAAACATGGCAGAGCTCATAGAGCTCGTAGAAAGACAAAGGATGGCCTCACAATCTGGGGGAGCTGAACCGTCCCTTGGCCGAACTCAACCGGAGTACGTCCCAAAACCTAGCCCCCCGTGTACAACCCAGAGCTTGTGCCGACGTCCCCGAGGCCGCGGGCGTGCAAACCGCTTGGGAATGAGGTGGAATGCAGGTGTTGGTGTGCTCTGACAAACCCGTTGGCGGTCCCACACACAGGCGTGGTGATCGTTAACGGGTATAAAACTTCTGCTCTGTTCGATACCGGCAGCAACATTTCCATTGTTGCCCGCCGATTTGTGCTACCGCAACAGTGGTTGAAATTTAAGTCCGGTATAACCTGTGTCCACGGAGAAACCCGTTGGTACAGAACCGCCGTTTGTGTCATCAGCTATGGAGGATCAGTTCAGAAATTAACCGTGGCGATCCTCCCTGATCCTCCACACCTGGTGATACTAGGGCGGGACTGGTCTAATAACAAAAGCGGTGTGACACATACCACTCCTGGGGTTAACTTGGGCCTAGTTATGGACGGGGATGAGCCGTCTCAAGCTGCCTCCACGCCGTGTAATCAGCCGGCAGAGAGAGACAAAGCAGCCGTCCTGAGTGACGTGGCAACTCCCGGGCCGTCACGTGCCGACACGTCATCCACCAGTGCCGCGGTGGAGCTGGAGGAAACCACGCCTCTTGAGGTTGGTCCAGACCCTCTCTCCCTTTCACGGTTCCAATTTAGAGAGACGCCGGCTTCCTTTAAAAGGGAGCAGTGGAGTGACGATTCCCTGAAATTTGCAAAAAATGTAGTGGTCCTTGTCAACAGCCAGCGCACTAACCAATCAATGCCACAGGGTCCTCACTTTGTATTAGACAACGACCTTCTCTATCGCGTAGCAATGCATGACGTGCAGGAGAGAAGGGTACTGCTAATCCCGTGAACCTTCCGGTGGCAGGTCTGTGAGTTAGCACACACCCACCTCCTAGGTGGCCACTTGGGCACCGAAAAAACCCTGGAGCGGATCAAGCTCTGTTTCTACTGGCCGGGAATCAATGAGGAGGTTCGTCGCTTTTGCATTTCCTGCCGGAGTGTCAATTGCGACAAATTCCAACGAATTGGGGTCAATATAGTCGGACCTCGTGGATTATGCTACCAAATACCCCAAAGCTGTTCCGTTGCGCTCAGCCACTTCTAAAGCCATCGCACGGGAATTACTAGGGGTCTTTGCGCGCGTGGGTATCCCCAAGGAAGTCTTGACGGACCAGGGGACACCTTTCACCTCGGAGACGTTCAAGGAGACTGCCAGATTACTGAAAATAAAGCATTTAAAGACCGCGGTGTATCACCCTCAAACCGACGGTCTAGTGGAGAGGTTTAATCAGACTCTCAAACAAATTCTGCGTAAGGTGGTCAGCGAGGATGGAAGGAACTGGGATCAGCTCCCCCCCCCCTCGTCCTTTTTGCCTATCGGGAAGTCCCACAAGCCTCCACGGGGTTTTCCCTTTTTGAATTATTGTATGGGCGGCAACCCCGGGACATATTAGATATCCTAAAAGAAGGATGGGAAGAAGAGGCTCTTCCCTCTACAAACACTAGAATATATCGTGCAATTACACGATAGATTTGGAAAGATTCGGCCCCTCCTTAAAAGTCACATGGAAGAGGCCCAAGCAGCACAGGTCCATTGTTACAACCGCGGCACGTCTCTCTGGGAGTTCCAAACGGGAGATTGTGTCATGGTCCTAGTGCCTACCTTCCACTCTAAGTTGCTTGCCCATTGGCAAGGCCCCTACGAAGTTAAGGAGAGGAAGGGCCTCGTCGACTATTTGGTGAGTCAACCCAATTGGCGGCTGAGGGAGCAGGTTTATCATGTGAACCTGCTGAAACCGTGGAAGGACAGGGATCCCGATCCCTCCTCCGGCCAGCCCTGCTCACTCTTCGCTCACACGGCTAGCCTTAACTTTGTTGCGGATTTAAGTCCTAGACAACGGCAGGAGCTGGAAACAGTTATCCGGTCTGTTCGGGAGGTAGTCAGTGAGAACCCTGGAAGGACCTCACTGGTTGACAACATAGTCACAACATAGTGACAGAGCCTGGGGTTATTGTCCGAGAATGCCCGTATTGTCTTCCCGAGGCAAAAAGGGCTGAAGTGGAGCTTGAGATCAAGCGCATGCTGGAACTAGGTGTGATTGAGGAAAGTTATAGTCCCTGGTCCAGTCCCATTGTGCTGGTCGGTAAGCCTGATGGGAGTTGGAGGTTTTGCAATGACTTAATCAAGTCTCCCAATTTGATGCCTATCCAATGCCACGAGTGGACGACCTCCTTGAGAGGCTTGGGCAGGTTCGATATTTGACCACACTGGACATGACAAAAGGGGTACTGGCAGGTTCCTTTAAAGGACTCTGCGAAGGAAAAAAACGCATTTAGTACCCCTAGCGGACACTGGCAGTATCGTGTCTTTCCATTTGGGTTACACGGGGCTCCAGCAACCTTCCAGCATCTAGTGGACAAAGTGCTCCCGCCTCATGACTCATATAGTGCTGCCTACCTGGATGACGTGGTCATTTATTCCAGCACATGGAGGGAACACCTACAGCATGTCCGAGCGGTATTGCGGACACTTGGTGAGGCCGGGCTCCGGATTAATCCCAAGAAATGCTTCTTTGGATTGAGCGAGGCCAAATATTTAGGCTACCTGGTGGGTCGGGGTACCGTAAAGCCACAGTGTTCCAAAGTAGATGCCATTTTGAAATGGCCCCGTCTGCGAACCAAGCAGCAGGTCCAAGCCTTTCTTGGGTTAGCGGGGTACTACCGCCGGTTTGTACCCCAGTTCTCGGAGAGAGCGGCGCCCTTGACTGATTTAACAAAGAAGAGGGCCCTGAACATTGTGGTATGGACTGAGAAGACAGGTGCTGCATTTGGTGACTTGAAGCAGGCCCTTACATCCGCACCTATTTTAATAGCACCTAACTTTTCTCTGCCTTTCATCCTCCAGACGGACGCTTCGGACACAGGCCTGGGAGCAGTGCTGAGCCAAAGTGTCGATGGTGTGGAACACCCCATCATGTTTCTGAGCCGGAAACTGTTGGACTGGGAGACCAGGTATGCAGCGGTGGAAAGGGAGGCTTTGGCGATTAAATGGGCGATCACTCAGCTTAGGTACTACCTGTTGGGCCGGGAATTCACCCTTGTCACGGACCATGCACCTCTACAGTGGATGGCCCTACACAAGGAGTCGAATCCGCGGGTCACCCGGTGGTTTCTTGACCTACAGCCGTACAAGTTTTCGCTCGTCCATCACCGGGGCGCTCTCCATGCCAACGCTGATGCTCTTTCTCGGGTTCACGACCTGTCGGTTAGGACCGCCCGACCCAATGGGTCTGAGCTAAGGCGGGGGGGGGGGGGGGGGGGGGGGGGGCCTTGTCACACACGTGCGCATGGGAGGCAGCTAAAGGGCTTGAGTGAAGGCAGTTCTGAGGCATGCCGGGATGTGGCAGAGTGCACTGACTCTTTTTTTCCCTCAGTCTTGTTCTGGACTCAGTTGTATGCACATCAGTGCTGTTTATTGATAAAAAAAAACGACTTTGCAGCCAGGATACCATATTTTACGGGTGGCTGCCCCAAACTTTTATCTGTTTATGTCTCATTTTTGTGACAACATATAAAGCCTTAAATGGCTAAGGTCTGGCTTACTTATCTGAACTTATCCTGACTTACAAACCATTAAGATCTCAAGATGCTGGAATGCTTATGATTCCAAGGATTAATAAAATAACAGTGGGAGGTCGAGCTTTTAGTTACAGGGCCCCTTAACTGTGGAATGGTCTGCCTGCTACTATAAGAGATGCCCCTTCAATTCCAGCTTTCAAATCCCAGTTAAAGACTCACTACTTCAGTTTGGCAAATCCTGACTAGAGCTGCTGATTAACTGTACAGACTGCATCTCTGTTGTTAATTATTAGCACTAAAACATAAGTAATATGATAGTTTAAATTTGTTACTAACCCTCACCTATTCTGTTGTTTTGCCTGCCTAAAGTAAAGTCATCTTTGACGGAGAATCGCAGGAATCATTGGGTAGAGGGGTTCTTTCATCAGATTGGCTGGCCCAGCAATGACTTAGCTGTGGAATGCCCAATAAGGGGGGCAGCTTGATGGCTGAGGTGTCCAGGACTCTGAACAAATCCAAATTGAATTATGTGATATCATCTAGTGTTGAATTCTGCACTGTACTTGTAATATTTCTATTGCACTATTATATTGTATTAAGGATTATTTGTGTTCTGTTCTGTGTATTGTATTGTATTACCCCTTTTTATTTGACACCCACTGCATGCCCAGCCTACCTGGAAAGGGGTCTCTCTTTGAACTGCCTTTCCTAAGGTTTCTTCCATTTTTTTTCTCTACAAGGGTTCTTTGGGAGTTTTTCCTTGTCTTCTTAGAGAGTCAAGGCTGGGGGGGTGCTGTCAAAAGGCATGACCTGTTAAAGCCCATTGTGGCACTTCTTGTGTGATTTTGGGCTATATAAAATAAACCGTATTGTACTGTACTTTAATGAGTGCAGGTTCTGTACTGTGATTTGTTCTAAAACCTCACTGAAACTTGTCAAGAACAGCATGTTTATTCAAGTGATCATTTTGCTCCGTAATGACTGCCTTTTCTAGGATTTTACTTAAGAAAGGCAGAGGTGTCCTGAACTGGAAGTGAATGCTGGCGTTTCTGTCTGCTGCTGCTTGCCAGTGCTCTGTTTGTGTACTTTTTGTAGTTGTTTTTTTACTTGTTTTTTGCCTTTTGCATTGGATTAAAAACTGATAACACACATTTGCGTCCCTTGCCTCCTTCGGCCTTAACATGAGCCCTCGTAGAACTGTTCTTTGCTGGCTGCAACCTGTGTGAGTAAGTGGAAACTTTCTCACTGATTCTCTGCTCAAGTAAATAGCTTTGATGAAGAGGTGGTTGAAACTGCCCCTTGTCAATTGCCGAGTACTTGTGGAAATCCCAGTGGTGACAGTCTACTGGCTAACGTGTTATTTTAACTGGGCCGAGTAGGTACACAAAGGATACATTGGTTTGCTTCCAATCTGGAGTTTGCTTGGGTGATTTCTGGAAATCTACTATGATAAACCTCAATTTTTTGTCATGGATTACTATGTCTACTTTGCTATCTAATGCAGTCACATCTACAACACTAAAATACTCACCAGATGAATTGTATCGACTTCGAACAAACTATGAAATGCCTGCTGATCTCCTGCTGCACCATGGCATTCTCCGATGACCAAAGTACATTCACCGGGGCTCTCATTATCGTTTTTGTCTCACCAGGAGTAACAGCGTGTCTATTCCTTCACTTTGGTCTGAAGGACGCACTTGTCCACGTATTTTTGAGTGACGGGTTGATCATAACGTGCTAATTCCTCTGGTAAAATCACCGGAATATACATCCATAGATACTTTGAAGTTTGGATTATTTAATACTCGATCTATCTCTAACAAAGCTCTGCTGATAGGTGATTTTATTACACATTACGCATTTACAAAACAAAAGATGCTGATGGTAGAGGTGTGAAGGGATTTAAGGTAGGACGGGATTACAAGTTTTTTCATAAGCTTCAGGAATTCTGGTGTTAAAAGATGTTTTGGCACTGAAGATATCAAGCAATGAAGTGTTTCAGGTGTTATTTGGTCCCATTCTCCCTGTCTTAAGGTGTGCAACAGTATGGAGTCATCGTAACATTTTTATCTGTAAAATATGTTCCATCACTGGGTGAACCCTGGACACACTGAAAGCTGTTGTAGAAAAGAGGATGGTGCTAAAAGTGGATGCCATCATGAAAAATGTCCTGCATCTCCTCCAGGAAGCGTTCTCTTGGAGCACTTTTAGCCATAGACTCAGTTCCACCATGGTGTACTAATAAGGGTCTCCAGTGGTATTTTCTGCCCACTGCTATCAGACAATTCAATGCTTCCTTCCGGGGCACTTGTTAAGTTCATTTTGAAATAACATTTTGAAATATCTGCACAATACACATTTCTTTATTTATTTTTACTTATCAATTCATAGATTGGCTGTATTATTTGTCCTATGTATCCTTGTTTTTTTATGTCTCTGCTGCTGTAATCCCCATGGGATTAATTAAATTTACCTAATCTAATTATGATGCCACTTCTTAACCCAAATGGGGTGGCAAAGGTGTTGGCTGATTTTCAAAGCTGCCATTCACTGGATCTTCAGGGCTCAAAACGGATGTGTCAGATACAGTTGGTCCCTCACAGAATTTCAATCTGTTCATGGGTGCTGATGGCATGTTATCATATTATTGTTACTGACCAAATTAACATATACGCAAAGCAGCTGTTACTCAGAATCTCTGCTGTGGGGTATCTTATAAATTTAGTATTGAAGCAAAATCTGTATCAATGTATTACTAAAATGATTAAAAGCATAATTTAGACCAAGAGTCAAAATTAGATCCTCCACTAGGGTTTCCTGTATTTTAATTCAAATTAAAATAAATATAACACCACTACAGAAACATCCTTGCAATTTAAAATGCTGCCCACTAAATGTTCGCTCTATTGGAAATAATATAATTTACCAAAGCACCTTTAAGTACAAAACCCAATTTTTGCTTTCTCACTGAAACCTGGCTTATTAAATCTAACACTATTCCCTTGGCTGAGGAATCAGCAACCGGTTATACAGTACATTCCTTCAAGATACTGGTTGAGGAGGTGGCCTTGAAATAATTCTGTGATGAACTACAAACTGCCTCTAAAAATTGAGGTGAATTCACATCCTTTGAGGCACTCATATTAGATATTAAAACAGATTCCAGCACAACCAGTAGAACCAGTCTACAAGACCACCAGAGCCATATTCCATGTTCATGACTGAATCTGGCAACCTTTTATTCAATTTAGCCATAAATTTGGATGATGTAGTGTTAATGGGAGATTTTAATGTACATACTGATGTGGAAACTGACACTTTCAGCAAATGTTTTACTTATTTGTTAAATTCAGTAAGATTTTGCCAGATTGTCAATGTCTCAACACACAGACATGACCACACATTAGAATTATTACCGTACTTACAGAGTTGAGACTCAAATTTTAAACATGATACTACTAAGTTATTTCTAATCTCTACTTAATTAAGTTTGACTTCACTTTGCCCTTACCATTATACTCACAGATTAAAACAAGGACAAGGCAATATCAAGATTATGACTCTTCATTAAACTTTGTAGACATTTTGAGAAACTTAAGTATAATTGTTGAAAACTATTTGAATCAACTAATAACGAATTGTAATCAAACTTTGAAAGAGGTTTTGGATACATTAGCTCCCAACAAAACAAATGTGATTAAAGCACACAAAAACTCACACTGGTTTAATGAGAAATCTAAAGCTCTTAAATAAGAATGCTGAAAACCGGAGCATAGATGTGGCTCAATAAAGCTAAAGGTCTTTAGAATTGCTTGGACAGAGAGTGTTAAAGAGTATAAAAATACAGTTTGGACTACTATTCTAAATTAATAGTAAATAACAGTAATAATTCTTGTGAACTGTTTAGAACAGTGGCTAATCTAACATTCTAGGCTACAATGCAAAACACCTACAGACATTAGCAGCAGAGACTTTATGAACTTCTTTAAGGAGAAAATTGACAATACAAGATCCCAGATTTCATTGTCATCTCACAATATTATTACTACATCAGCTAACCCTGTCTCAGTAATTAGTAATTTGTAATTTGAATTTGATAACAAAATAGAAAGTCATAACTTTAATTTCTAAAATGAAACATACTACTTGTTCCTTAGATTCTGTCTCAGCTAAACTAGTAAAAGGCTCAAAAGATGTTCTGGCAGCACCTATTCTTATCCTTATCAATAGTTCATTACTAAATACCTAATGAACTATTCAATTCAACTGAAATTGTCAGTTATCAGACCATTACTTAAAAAGCCAGAGCTAGACTAACATATGCTTAATAATTATAGACCCATTTTAAATTTAACCTTTCTCTGTAAAATGCTTGAAAAAGTAGTTGCCATGCAGCGTCAATCTCACCTTACACATCACAATTTGAGAAATTCCAGTACAGAAACAACACCAGCCAGTGTTGTAAACAATATTCTAATATTATCTCATGAAGGAAATTCCACAGCAATTATGTTGTTAGATTTAATCACAGTGTTTGACACCACTGACCATTCTATTTCACTAGAGAGGCTGGAATATTACATTGGGCTCACAGACACTGTGCTTGCCTGGTTTAGTTATTTATTAAATCGTTACCAGTATGTACAGAAATGTTCCTGACAGTACTCCTTCATTATACTCAAAAGTTAAATATAGTGTCCAGCAGGGCTCAGTTACTGTATTCACTTTACATGCTTCCACTGGGAATTTGGAATCATTAGAAAACATTCATTTTCACTCATATGCAGATGACACCCAATTATACCTTTCTTTTAGACCAAATGATGTTTCTACATTGCTGTCCTTAATTGTGTCAATGAGTTAAAGGCGTGGATGGATGAGAACTACTTGTCTCAGATACAGAAGAAACAGAAGTGGAGGGAATAATGCTAACCGCAACAACATTCTGTCACTCTTTGGAATTTGCACAAAATTTAGGTGTTATTTTTGACACTACCATGTCATTTTAAAACAAACATTACAAAACTATCCAAAGCATATTTTTACAGTCTTACAAATATTGAAGATTAAAATGTTTTCTAAATATTCAAGATACTGAGAAATGAATTCAGGAATTTATTTCTAGTAGTATTGACAACTGCAATGTGTTATTCACTGGCTGTTCAAATCATTCTTTATGCAGAAATTCAGTTAATTTAAAATGCCGCTGCAATAATTATTACACAAACCATAAAATATGAACACATAACTCCAATTCTTAAGTCCTTACATTGGTTGCCAGTTATGGTTTCCCAGTTATGCTTTGGGCTAGTTTCAAAAAGCTCAACTTATAAAGCCTTAAATGCCCAAGGTCTTGCTTACTTATCTGAGCTTATCAATACCTACATACCCGAATGCACATTAAGATCTCAAGATGCCAGCCTACTTAAAATTTCAAGGATTAATAAAATAACAGTGGGAGGTCAACTGCCTGCTAATATAAGGGATGCCCCTTCAGTCTCCACTTTTAAATTCAGGCTGAAGACTTAACTACTTTGGTCTAGCATACCTTGTCTAGAGCTGCTGATTAGCTGAGCATACTGCATTTCTGTTTGTTAGTCATTTGTACAGAAATATAAGTATGACAATATTTTTAAACTGTTACTAGTCCTCCTCTGTTCTGTTTCTCTTCTTGGTATCTGGATGTGGCACTACTGCAAACTTAAAAGTCATCTCGGGGTGTTGGAATCATTGAATGGAAAGAAACTCTCATTAGATAGGATGGCCAGCATAGACTCCACTATAAAAAATCCAGGAGTGGGTAGGCGGCAAGTTGGCCGTGGCCTCCAAGACTGCGACTTTATTTTTTGACTTTCTTTTGTACGTTTTTAATCTCAACAACTGTCAACACCCCAAAGTTCATCAATTAATAGTCAGATATTATTGATTTCCACTGATGTCTAATCAATTTCTGCCTTATTCTCTGTTTTAAAAGATCTGCATTTATATATGTATCAGTTTATTATTTAGTAATTAGTATAACACTATGTAACACAATTTTTGTTCCTGGCTTCCAAGAGTTATATTTCAACTGCTTATGTCTAAAGCCTATGGAAAAATGACTACATTCAGCACAAACTTTGATCTTATGACCACAGCCCAGAAAATTTCATATGTATAGTGACAAAACAAGGGAATTTTTATCTTTTCGTTCATGCGGTCTGATAAAGAACAACACTTGCATGGTAAATAGACAAAGACAGTCAAAACCACTCAAAAAGGTTCAGAAATGAGGAGGTGTTCTAGATTTGCGACTGTACTGCAAATCGCTTTCTCGAAGAAGCCCCCAAATGTAGTCCCCCATCATGTTTTCGTTATACTGTCCTTGGTAACGACGTTCAAAGTCCAGTATATCCTGATGAAAGCGCTCGCCTTGCTCCTCTGAGTAAGCTCCCATGTTCTCCTTGAATTTGTCAAGATGAGCGTCAAGGATATCTGCAATATCTTCCTCGCTGTCTGACTTGCTGCTGTCTCCTGAAGATGGCTGATCCCTCTTCGGAGGAGTGGGAACGGGCAGCTCGGGGCAGTGTGGTACTGGGGCAATGGAAGAAGGAATGTCTGGATAAACGATTTGAGGCGCATTCTTGCCAGTGTGATGTTTGGTAGGATCCACCATGCAGAAGTAGCAGTTGCTTGAGTGGTCAGTCGGTTGCCGCCAAATTTGCGGGATAGCAAACTTCATGGCTCTCTTTTCTCCCCTGTACCAACCTTCAAGAGTTTTCTTGCAATATTCGCATGTGAAATGAGGTGCCCAGGGCTTGTCTTGATCCCCGACAGGCATGCCGAAGTATGCCTTGTAGGCCTCGCACATCTTACGACATGCTTTCACGGAATATTTTCTCGCTCTTGTCTTTATAAATTGTCCACAGACGTAGCAAAATACATCTGCTGGGTGCAAGCAACCTCTTGATGCCATCTAAATCAAATAAAAAAAATAACATAAATCGAATTGTTGGTTCGAGTCACCTGTGCTTCTATACTTGTATGACTGCTGTTGGACAGTCCGAGAAAGTTCTAGATAATTCTGGAAAATTCTAGAAACTTCCGGACAATTCTAACAGTTCAAGAATATTCTAGAAGACTACTCAGTATTGAATGCGAATCGAATTTTCTCGAAAACAGACACATTTCAAAATATCATTGTCCTGATCACAAAAGCAAAGTTTTTGTGGAACAACAGCTATTTTCTATTTTTTTTTAGGCATAACGGGTTAGGAAAACACACTTTGTACCCAGGAACAAAATAAAAATAAAAATTTGTTACATAGTGTAATCTATATTTGTATTTTAAATGAGAATTCTTCACAGTGCCTGATACCTGCATACTAAAAATAATTTGGTGCCAGAATAATATTTTAAAATATTTACACCTTCCCACTCTCAAAACAGATAGTTGAGAGATCATGGTCTCTTTTTTCTTAACATCTGATTCATCATATAAATGTTTGCAATGGGCTAGTATCCTGTCATTTAGAAAATGCTGGATAGAAATATTGCTATAGTCTCATGGTGATTCTATTATAAAATTAAACTGAAACTAAAAATGAATAACAGTAATGGGTCCTACAGCATAACAACCCCACAATGAAAACAAAATATCCCAGAATTTCAGGAAGATTCCTTAAAAAAAAGGCTTCTGGGGATTTTGCACACTCTACTGGTAAGGTTATATTCCATGGGGGTATTTTTCGTACATTGCTTAAATCATCCGAGATCAGATGCCTCATCTTGGATGAGTTAATGCCGGTGAAACTCACCCGGGATAAGTCTGTTTTTCAAACACAGCGGTGTAGTAGATTAGTCTAGCTGGATCTAATCATCTGAGATGTTTGCACGCGCCCACGCTGAGTGAAAAGCCCATATATATTGAGTCTAGAAAACATGATTAGCAAGTCTTTGATAGGCTGCAACAAAATGACGAAAGAACGGGAGCATTTTTTTTTTTCACACAAGCTGTGCGTGTGTGTTACTCGAAGGATTTCAAGATTTAATATGCACAAGGGGTAACACTGCAAAAGCAGTCCAAACCAGAAAAGACGGCTGGCAAAAAGTGGCTGACAAATTAAACGCATGTGCATTGTACTTACTGAATGCAGCGTTTCATTTCCTATGTATCAGATTAATTATTATTTAATATGTCATAATTCCAGATCACACGTGAGCACAAGGAGAACACGGGAACAGGTTAAAGTGAAGTACAAGAATATACTTCAAACTGGTAAATATTGGTATATGACTATTTAAAGAATTGTTGACATAAAGAATCATATATAATATAAAAAACATTAATTTTAAAGCTAATAAGAAGGCAGACAAGCAAAAAACAGGCGAAGGTCCACGCAGTCCAGACCTAACCCCTGCAGAAGAATTGGCTCTCCAGCAAAATGTCCATCGCCCTGTTTCTGAGGGCATTCCAGGGGGAAGCTCCTCCTCAGAACCAGTGGCAGGATGCAGTGGTCACTTCATTTCAGGTAAAGGATGGTCATTGCATATATTTGTCCTCAATGTGTGCCATAGGTATGTTCCATATAGCCCTCTTTTTTTGTTGGGTCAGTTGCAGGGAATGTCATATCCCTAGAACCTGTGTCTGACCAACGAGATATTGACAAAGATCCAAGTATTTGATGAAGACATTGTGTCTGATTATTCATCAGGAGGAGAGGTACATTTTCCAAATAATGTTTGATCAAACTCCACTCTGATCAGTCCCATGTGCCCCAATCACATTTGGAAACCCTGGGTAATGAGAATGTTGGGCTGATTGTGAGATTCTTTATGGAACTGTGGGTGTTTTTACCTGTGTATTACCTACCTGCAATGGCATGAAACGCCTCTTTTGTCAGCACACGCAGGTGTCCAGGAACCACTATGAAAACCCGAAGGAAATATTTCAGAGCCAAACAGACTTTACGAATTGCCTGGCAAACTGCACTTTTAGATAGATTTTCCACATCGCCTACAGTATAGAAAAAAAGTGCCGCTTTCAAAAAACCTCAAAGCAATGCATACTGTCTGTGTGGTTGTGAGAGCCCGACTTCGCCTAGTTTGACTTCAAATATAAGGTCCTAATAAATTTTTGAGGTATAATATTCTCCCTCTGCTAAAGCGTTATCTTTCGAAAAGAATTTCCTCCGGGAGCAATAAAGGATCTTGCCGATTGCGCAAACCCTTCTCTATATGAAATTCTCTTCTTGTAATTTGCGTACCGATATCAATTGCTCGCTCATTTCTGAACGGCGAACTCATGACTAGATGAATTCCACGCACGGACACTGATTAAGTGTGTGCGCTAATCCATGTTTACATAGAACAAACCTGCATTTGGATGTGATGCTATGACAACACATCCAGCAAGAGTTTCTAAAAACCGACAGATCCAGGATCAGGCCAAATCGTCAACAATTACATCCGGCTAAACGAGTAATCCACGTATGAAAATACCCCCCATGTCTGCTGGTTTTTGAAGCAGCCATTTTTTTAAGCAAATGAAAACTTTTTGTTTTGAAGTTGTGTAACAGAAGAGTTGTTGGGTGGGTATGAGGATACTGACAAATTCCTAGTTGAAAGCTATACAGTTGAAGCTTGAATTGATGGATAAAAGCACTGCCTCAATGGCAGATATTGTTTTTTGAAAATGTGCTTAACATCTATTCAGAGTCAGTCAGTCATCATCCAACCCGCTATATCCTAACACAGGGTCACAGGGGTCTGTTTGAGACAATCACATCCAGCACAAGGCAGGAACAAATCCCAGGCAGGGTGCCAGCCCACTGCAGACTATTCAGAGTGTTTAACCTTTTAGAGAAAGAGAATTTGTTATAAAAATATGCATCAAGTACTATATCAGAGTGAAATTTTTTTTTTACCTTGGACCAAAGCTGTCCTGATGAGAAGCTGACTGCTTGGGTCAGAAATAAAAAGCCTTTTAATCATTTTGTCACCTAATATAATTTAAAACTTGGTGTGTAATGGTATTAAAATAATGCTTAAGAATGAAGAAAAATGAATTGATTTAAAGACTGCACAAAAGGCATTTGTTTTCTGAAACTTACAATTTTTATTTAATGCTATTTCACTTTGTTCCTGTGTATTTGTTACATTAAACATTTTGTGACAATTGGCCTTGAATTAGTTGCTTAATAGAAAGCAGTAGCCTTCTGACTGATACAAATGGCTGTGTTTTATGGTTTTATAAGATGCTTCACTATAACTTCACCCAAAGGGGTGGGGTAAGGTCAGTTTCTTACTGGTTTCACAAGAGTGGATCACTATGACCCCCATCACCTGTCCACTTCTGGATGTGAAGCTGTAGTTTTTCTTTACATTTTTTTGGGATAAATTTTTGTTTGCATTAGCTTCATTAGAAAATTGTGTTTTTCATGTCAGAGAAAATGTGAGTTTGACTTTTGAAAGTCATTTTGAGAAGTAAGAAAATTACCATCTTTATTTTTTATTTACTTTGATGCCAATTTGTGACTCGATATTCAGTTTTTGGCCCACGTCCCCTATAAGTGGCAAGAAGGTTAGGTGTGAGGTGACTGTGGTTACTCTGATGAAGGCTGGTTTCCATTTTATCCTTCCTGTAATGCAGAGAGACAGCAGCTGCAGTTGAGTCATCTGACAATGAAAGGCACAGATTGTAATATTGTTATCTCCCCTCTGCACAGGTATATGTGTGTTCATCTTCCCTTATTTCCCCCATGATGCCCTTTATTCAACTCTATTTCCTTCTACTGCTGGAATCAGAAGGCACAAAAGCCACATACGCCTAACACGATAAATTCTGCTGCCTTTCTACGATTTCCTTTTGCTCAGGGTTCTTCTTCTGTGTAACATGGAAGGTCCAAGCAATGCCTTAAAAAGGCATACAGGAATCTCTGCTTTTAACAAGAGTGAAAGGAGGGTGTTGTTTGAATGACAAATGAATCACACTCCTATGTTTCTTTGTTAAAATCAAACCCTGGGTACTAAGGAATAATGCAGATTTTGTACAGTATGACTATAAACACAGCTGAATATATTATCCTTAAGTTCCATGGCATTTTCCTTCAAGTGTATTTATTTCAAATTAATTAAACACTATTGTTAGGCTATTTATAAACTAAACTGAGCAATAGTCAATCATGTTTGAGTAAACTATATAAAAAAAGCTGTATGTTAGAAAGTGCAAAGTTTTCAGTATAGGAAAATGTAAGCTGAAAAACAAAGAAAAAACATTTCCATAAGCAAAACATTAACAGAACAACCATTAACCTTTACGAGGAAAAAAATAATACCCAGAAACTACACTATGTGAATAACTTTAATAAATAAAACTGACATTATTCAGTTAGAATAACATTTTAATCAATACATAATGTCTACTTCATGATGTTTCATAGCTTTTGTAAGAATCTGAGTACTAGATCTCTTAAGGTAGATCGCAAAGACTCATTATTGTCACATATTATGTGTGTGGAGTCATCCTCTAGTTGTATCAGGGTATCTTCTTCCTGTAAGTGGAGGATATGACCTTCTGAAGTATCTTCCATTTTCACTTCTGTTATTCCATTCTGTGAAATATAAGAAACAAAATTTGTTTTATAAATTGTCACTCTATAAAGTATTGTGAATTCACATTCTGCTTTAAAACACTTTCAGAGCAAGACTGGTATTTTTTTCCTTCCCCAAAAGGACTTTCCAAATATGTAGGAAACTAAGGATATACTAGTCTATTATTATACTGTGGTTTGACTATATCCAATTAGACCAAAGAATTTATTCCATAAAGGTGTAATTAGTCAGAAAATAAAACTGGACAAAATGCCACTGTCACCAAAGAGGAAGTTCTGGGTTCCTCCTAAAAATCAGAGTTTTGAACATTGAGGAGGTTGTTGACTGCACTACTGACTACATCAACTTCTGTATGGACATTGTAGTTCCAGTAAGAACTGTACGCTGCTATGCTAACAACAAGTCATGGATTACAAATGACATCAAGGGCCTTTTGAACCAGAAGAAAAGGGCTTTTAAAAGCGGTGATCAGCATGAGCTGAAGCGCGTGCAGAAGGAACTCTGAGTCCAGCTCAGGGCGGCGAAGGAGCAGTACAGGAGAAAGCTGGAGCAGAAGATGAAGAATAACAGCATGAAGGAAGTGTGGGATGGGATGAAGATCATCACTGGCTGCAGCTTGAAGCAGGGTGCCACCATCGAGAGAGACGTGAAGAGAGCAAACCAAATGAACAACTTCTTTAACAGGTTTGACCACCCTAACCCACTGTCACCTCAGAGTTCTGCGACCTCCACACATCCTTCTGCTGATACCAGCATAGGAGAGACATCCTCACCCATAATTACAACAGCGCAGGTGAGCAGAGAACTGAGCAGACTTTGTGCCAGCAAAGCAGTGGGTCCAGATGGAGTATCGCCACGACTGCTGAAGGTCTGTGCATTGGAGTTGGGGGGTCCTGTACAGCGCATCTTCAACCTGAGTCTGGAACAGGGGAGAGTCCCAAGGCTTTGGAAAACATCTTGCATCACCCCAGTCCCAAAGGTATCACGACCTAGTGAGCTGAATGACTTCCGGCCTGTTGCTCTAACATCACATGTGATGAAGTCCATGGAGAGGCTGCTGCTTTACCACCTGAGGCCACAGGTTCAACACGCCCTTGACCCTCTGCAGTTTGCATATCAGGAGAAGGTGGGAGCGGAGGATGCCATCATATATATGCTACACCGATTCCTCTCCCACTTGGACAGAGGCAGTGGTGCTGTAAGAATTATGTTTCTAAACTTCTCTAGCGCCTTCAGCACAATCCAACCTCTGCTCCTTAGGGACAAGCTGACAGAAATGGGAGTAGATTTATACCTGGTGGCATGGATCGTGGACTATCTTACAGACAGACCTCAGTATGTGCGTCTTGATAACTGCACATCTGACATTGTGGTCAGCAACACAGGAGCGCCACAGGGGACTGTACTTTCTCCGGTCCTGTTCAGCCTATATACATTGGACTTCCAATACAACTCGGAGTCCTGCCACGTGCAAAAGTTCGCTGACGACACTGCTATCGTGGGCTGCATCAGGAGTGGGCAGGAGGAGGAGTATAGGGACCTAATCAATGACTTTGTTAAATGGTGCGACTCAAACCACCTACACCTGAACACCAGCAAAACCAAGGAGCTGGTGGTGGATTTTAGGAGGCCCAGACCCCTCATGGACCCTGTGATCATCAGAGGTGACTGTGTACAGATGGTGCAGACCTGTAAATACCTGGGAGTGCAGCTGGATGATAAATTAGACTGGACTGCCAATACTCATGCGCTGTGTAAGAAAGGACAGAGACGGTTATACTTCCTTAGAAGGCTGGCGTCCTTCAACATCTGCAACAAGATGCTGCAGATGTTCTATCAGACGGTTGTGGCGAGCGCCCTGTTCTATGCAGTGGTGTGCTGGGGAGGCAGCATTAAGAGGAAAGACGCCTCACGCCTGGACAAACTGGTGAGGAAGGCAGGCTCTATTGTTGGCATGGAGCTGGACAGTTTAACATCTGTGGCAGAGCGAAGGGCGCTCAGCAGGCTCCTATCAATTATGGGGAATCCACTGCATCCACTAAATAGTATCATCTCCAGACAGAAGAGCAGCTTCAGCGACAGACTGCTGTCAATGTCCTGCTCCACTGACAGATTGAGGAGATCGGTCCTCCCCCAAACTATGCGACTCTTCAATTCCACCCGGGGGTGTAAACGTTAACATTATACAAAGTTATTGTCTGTTTTTCACCTGCATTATTATCATTCTTTAATTTAATATTTATTGTATCATTATGCTGCTGCTGGAGAATGTGAATTTCCCATTGGGATTAATAAAGTATCTATCTATCTATCTATCTATCTATCTATCTATCTATCTATCTATCTAACTCTAGTATGTACTCTTAATTGTTATACAGTATCTCAATGTTAACCTTCTCAATTTTCTAAGAAAAAACGACCATGTACTGTATAACATTTTGCTGTCTATTTCACAGCGCATCAGGCACCAGCTTCTTGCGTCCGATCATACTCACTTGTGCCTCCCGTGTGTATTTCGTAGCTTTTATATTTTTGTGAAATCAAGTGCATGACAATGGCCCCTAAACACCACCAAGATAAGTCTATGTCAGGTCAGGTAGCATGCACTGGTAAAGCGCATTGCCGTACCTACCACACAACGAAGCAGCTCGGGATCCTGGTTGGCAGACACATAGTCCAGTCCCACCCTCCGGAAATGTCCTGGGTATGATGTTAAACTGCATCTGTCCATGCAAGTGATCCTCCAACATACAGGGAAAATTTGGGGGTTGGTGGCAGGATTGGCATTCCAGCTACCGTAAAAACTTCACACAGATCTGAAATGGCAGACAGGACTCCTTTCAGCTTACCACTGGAGTAGCTCTGCTACAGCTGCCCTAAGGAAAGGCTGCTCACATTATGAAAGGGATGGGGGAAAGCCCTTGGGAGCCTCATCCCCGGAAAAGTCGAAATAAGTCAATGAGGTCAGGATTGTTGGGGATTAGAACTGGTGTGGTGCTGAGGTGTCCCCACCTATATGGTCTCAATTTGAGGGGCCCTATCTGGATAAAATGTGGACCATCTTCCTAAGTCTATAGAGGATTCAAAAAACAAAAAAAAAAGATTATCAAACAAAACTGAAGTGGCAAAATGGTGAATGCAAAGGAATGTGACTTTGGCTGGTCCCACTCTATGAAAAACAGTTTTGAAAAACAAGGACAAGAACTTGAGTATAGTAAATAGTATCTGTTCTTCAAGATTTGCTTGATTTCAGCCTTTTTTTTCAAGCAGAAATCACTCTGTACATCCATAGTAGTTCCTTTTATTGCTGGGATGTTATCTACTTCCACATATTGTATGTGAAGACCTCATAAAAATGTGAGTTTAGAACATCTGATATTTCACTGTCCAAATTTTTGTTAATTCCTCTTTACTATTCCTGATGAACTTCAACACCTCTTTGACTGTTCTTTTATTACTAAAATACTGAAAGAATCTCTTTGAATCATCTTTCGCCTTATCTGCTATATACCTCTCTAACTGCCTTTTAGCATCCCTAATATCCTTCTTAATGGTTGGCCTCAAGTTCACATAAGTTCTTCGATTCACTTTGGAGTTATTAGTCTTATACGTGTTATACAGCTGTTTTTTCTTTGCAGTTTTTTTTTTTTAAACTATTAACCAAATGTGAAGTTTTTTTACAATATTTTCTAACTAGCAAAATACCCGCGCTTCGCAGTGGAGAAGTAGTGTGTTAAAGAGGTTATGAAAAAGAAAAGGAAACATTTTAAAAAATAACGTAACATGATTGTCAATGTAATTGTGTTGTCATTGTTATGAGTGTTGCTGTCTTTTATATATATAATATACACACACACACACAAACATATATATACATATACACATCCACATAAATATATATACACATATCAACATATATATATACACACATACATACACACACACACACATATATATATATACACACACACACACACAGACACATACTGTATATATACATATATATTTACATATCTACATATATACACATATCTACATATATATACACATATCTACATATATATATATATATCTAGACATACATACATACATACATAGACACATATATATATATATATATACACTAGCAAAATACCCGCGCTTCGCAGCAGCGAAGTAGTGTGTTAAAGAGGTTATGTAAACATATATATACATAAACATATACACATATCTACATATATATATACATATACACACACACATATATATACATATATCAACATATATATACACATACATATACACACATACATATATATACATATATCAACATATATATACACATACATACACACACATACATACATACACACACATACATACATACACACACATATATATATATATATATATATATATATATATATATATATATATATATATATATATATATATACAGTGGTGTGAAAAACTATTTGCCCCCTTCCTGATTTCTTATTCTTTTGCATGTTTGTCACACAAAATGTTTCTGATCATCTAACACATTTAACCATTAGTCAAATATAACACAAGTAAACACAAAATGCAGTTTTTAAATGATGGTGTTTATTATTTAGGGAGAAAAAAAATCCAAACCTACATGGCCCTGTGTGAAAAAGTAATTGCCCCCTTGTTAAAAAATAACCTAACTGTGGTGTATCACACCTGAGTTCAATTTCCATAGCCACCCCCAGGCCTGATTACTGCCACACCTGTTTCAATCAAGAAATCACTGAAATAGGAGCTGCCTGACACAGAGAAGTAGACCAAAAGCACCTCAAAAGCTAGACATCATGCCAAGATCCAAAGAAATTCAGGAACAAATGAGAACAGAAGTAATTGAGATCATTCAGTCTGGTAAAGGTTATAAAGCCATTTCTAAAGCTTTGGGACTCCAGCGAACCACAGTGAGAGCCATTATTCACAAATGGCAAAAACATGGAACAGTGGTGAACCTTCTCAGGAGTGGCCGGCTGACCAAAATTACCCCAAGAGCGCAGAGACGACTCATCCGAGAGGTCACAAAAGACCCCAGGACAACGTCTAAAGAACTGCAGGCCTCACTTGCCTCAATTAAGGTCAGTGTTCACGACTCCACCATAAGAAAGAGACTGGGCAAAAATGGCCTGCATGGCAGATTTCCAAGACGCAAACCACTGTTAAGCAAAAAGAACATTAGGGCTCGTCTCAATTTTGCTAAGAAACATCTCAATGATTGCCAAGACTTTTGGGAAAATACCTTGTGGACTGATGAGTCAAAAGTTGAACTTTTTGGAAGGCAAATGTCCCGTTACATCTGGCGTAAAAGGAACACAGCATTTCAGAAAAAGAACATCATACCAACAGTAAAATATGGTGGTGGTAGTGTGATGGTCTGGGGTTGTTTTGCTGCTTCAGGACCTGGAAGGCTTGCTGTGATAGATGGAACCATGAATTCTACTGTCTACCAAAAAATCCTGAAGGAGAATGTCCGGCCATCTGTTCGTCAACTCAAGCTGAAGCGATCTTGGGTGCTGCAACAGGACAATGACCCAAAACACACCAGCAAATCCACCTCTGAATGGCTGAAGAAAAACAAAATGAAGACTTTGGAGTGGCCTAGTCAAAGTCCTGACCTGAATCCAATTGAGATGCTATGGCATGACCTTAAAAAGGCGGTTCATGCTAGAAAACCCTCAAATAAAGCTGAATTACAACAATTTTGCAAAGATGAGTGGGCCAAAATTCCTCCAGAGCGCTGTAAAAGACTCATTGCAAGTTATCGTAAACGCTTGATTGCAGTTATTGCTGCTAAGGGTGGCCCAACCAGTTATTAGGTTCAGGGGGCAATTACTTTTTCACACAGGGCCATGTAGGTTTGGATTTTTTTTTCTCCCTAAATAATAAAAACCACCATTTACAAACTGCATTTTGTGTTTACTTGTGTTATATTTGACTAATGGTTAAATGTGTTTGATGATCAGAAACATTTTGTGTGACAAACATGCAAAAGAATAAGAAATCAGGAAGGGGGCAAATAGTTTTTCACACCACTGTATATATATATATACACACACACATACAGACACATATATATACATAGATATATGTGTATGTATGTAGATATGTATATCTATCTATCTATCTATCTATCTATCTATCTATCTATCTATCTATCTATCTATCTATCTATCTATCTATCTATCTATCTATCTATCTATCTATCTATCTATCGTCAGTTCAGCACTCCGGTTGGAATATGACCAAGCCGTGCAAGCTTACTGTTAAGGATGCAACGTATAGTTGTACAGGAGAAAAGCAATCTTGCCTCAAATCAATGGCAACCTTTTGTAGGTCTATGAACTTAATTTAAACTTTAGGTTTACACGGTGCTCTGTTTCCATAGTACCTTTACTTATGAATATATCTGTATGTGTCAGTTGCTGAAATCCCCGCGCTTGGCACCGGTGAAGTACTGCTTTTAAATTTTTATTAAGAAGAAAAGAAAACCTTTTTAAATTGAGGTAAAATATACCACTAACAATTTGTTAAGGATCTGTTTTTTTGTGTAGCTGACTTCACAAAGCCTCTCCGCTGTTTTATAAACGAACGTCATATAAGGTCTTCCTTTTTCGTTGCTTCGCCAACGGAAGCAGCCTTTTTATTTAATCCTGTTTTTACGACTGTTCTGTTTGTATACCAGTTTGTCAGTTCAGCACTCCGGTTGTAATATGACCAAGCCGTGTAAGCACACTCTTGAGAATGCAACGTATAGTTGTACAGGAGAAAAGCAATCTTACCTGAAATCAACGGCAACCTTTTGTAGGTCTATGAACTTAATTTAAACTTTAGGTTTACACGGTGCTTTCATTCCGAAGTACCTGCACTCATGAATATGTCTGTATGCGTCAGTCACTCAAATCCCCACGGTTCGCACCGGCGAAGTTCTGCTTTTAAATTTTTATTAAGAAGAAAAGAAAACCTTTTAAAATTGAGGTAAAATATACCAATAACAGTTTGTTAAGGATCTGTTTTTTTGTGAAGCTGCCTTCACTCGAGTGATCACTTCGAGCTTTAAGCCTGAGAAATCACCCCGTAAATGCACACGTTTAATTGCACATCTGTTAATATGTATGCTTACACAGTATTAAAAGACACTCAACAATTAACATCATTTACCTTCGTTCCCGCGTTTGACTCGTGCTGTAAATCTCTTCCTTGTTTTCACTTCACGTGATTACGTAGGAGGCGTGATGACGCGATACGCGACTCCGCCTCCCATGGCCATCGAGCTGCACTCCATTACAGTATATGGACAAAAAAGAGGTTCCAGTTATGACCATTACGTGTACAATTTCGAAATGAAACCTGCCTAACTTTTGAAAGTAAGCTGTAAGGAATGAGCCTGCCAAATTTCAGCCTTCCACCTACACGGGAAGTTGGAGAATTAGTGATGAGTGAGTGAGGGCTTTGCCTTTTATTAGTATAGATTTCCTACTAATTTCAAATTTATGTATGTACCTGTCCTGCATTATATGTTAAACATTAGTAAACCTGTTCCACTGCTCCTTGACTTTTTCCACACTTGAAAGTTTATCCTGGTTTATCCTCCTTAGAATTTGCCATATCTGCTCACATACCAAAGTTAAACTTAACGGTTTTAGTCTTCGCATCTCCACCCTTTGAAAACACTGAGAATTGTATTATATTATGGTCACATGACCCTAGTGGTTCAATCACCTTTATACTCTCAATTCTATCCTGATTATTGCAAAATACTAAACCCAAAGAGGCTTCCCCCCGCACTGGTACTTTAACATACTGCGTTGAAAAACAGTCACTAATAACATATAAAAACTCCACCTGTGATCCTCTGCTTATAAGGCTAACCCATCTATTAATCAGGTTATTAAAGCTCCCCATGACTATAATATCCCTCTCTAAACTTTCCTTTTTAATAATTTACAAAAAATGTTCATTGAACTTAATGTTTGCATTAGTGAATCTATAACACACTCCTAAATTAAAGCCTCTATCCCCAATACTTTCTAGTTGAATTCATGCGTCCTAAGATGTGATATAATCTTGGATAAGGTTTAAAGTGTAGAAACAGTCAAAGAGCATTGGAACATGTTTAAAAACCTTTTACATATGATTTAGGACAGACTAATTCCAAACTTTGGAATTAGTAAGAAATTAAGTAAAACACCACAGTTTGTAAATAAGGAAACAATAAAAAACTACAAAGGAAAAAAAACAGCAATATATGGAGTATAAGGCTAATAACTCCAACACTAACCATAGGGCGTATGAGAGCTTACAGGTAACCATTAAAAAAAATATTAGGGTGAAAGATAACCCAAAGAGATTTGTTAAATATTTTAGTAGTAAAAGTTCAAAGTTATTTCTTGACGATCAAGGTATACTGTATATTGATTTCCAATGTGAAACTGTGCTATAAAGAGAAGTGTTTTTATAAATTTTACAAATACCTAATTTGTTCTTGTATTTTACAATGGGGTAGCATGGGGAAAGCGTAGCAATATTTAAAGGTGAAAGAAAAAGCCCCAAATACATTAATTTTGAAGACACAAAATTTTGATTTAAAAAAATGTAGTTTGTGAATATTTCTGCATAGGAAACTAGACAAAATTATTTTATCACAGATTCTTGGAACTATTTTCATGAGGGTGCGTGACCCCAAAGTCAGCTTCCAGAAAGAGAGAGGTAGTGATAGTTGGGGACTCAACCGTTAGGTTAGTGAAGCGCAGGTTTGTTCCAGAGACAGATAGTTTCGCACGACGTGTTGTCTTCTGGGTGCACAGGTGGGGGACTTCCCCGGAAGGGTTGATAGGGACTCCTTTTGGAACAGATGGGACCTGTTCCATCGCTACGGGTTACATGTGAACCTGAGGGTACCAGTGTATTGGGGAGGCGTATGAGAAGGCTAGTTGAGGATTCTTTAAACTAGGGAATGGGGGGACAGGCCAGATTTAGAACTATACATGGAGGAACAAACAACAGTGTAGAAATAAAAATGCGTAGTAATGAAAATTCTAACCTATTTAAATGTAGAAGGAGTAACACATTAAAAACAGCTTGCCTTAATGCCAGACATATAAAAAATAAGGCAAGTGAGATGGAGCTGTATGCAACAGAGCATACAGTCATATGAAAAAGTTTGGGAACTCCTATTAATTTTTTGGATTATTGTTTATCATTGGCTGAGCTTTCAAAGTAGCAACTTCCTTTTAATATTTGACATGCCTTATGGAAACAGTAGTATTTCAGCAGTGACATTAAGTTTATTGGATTAACAGAAAATATGCAATATGCATCATAACAAAATTAGACAGGTGCATAAATTTGGGCACCCCAACAGAGATATTACATCAATACTTAGTTGAGCCTCCTTTTGCAAATATAATAGCCTCTAGACACCTCCTATAGCCTTTGATGAGTGTCTGGATTCTGGACGGAGGTATTTTTGTCCATTCTTCCATACAAAATCTTTCCAGTTCAGTTAAATTTGATGGCTGCCGAGCATCCCATAGATTTTTGATGATATTCAAGTCAGGGGACTGTGATGACCATTCCAGAATATTGTACTTCTCCCTCTGCATGAATGCCTTTGTAGATTTCGAACTGTGTTTTGGGTCATTGTCTTGTTGGAATATCCAACCCCTGCGTAACTTCAACTTTGTGACTGATGCTTGAACATTATCCTGAAGAATTTGCTGATATTGGGTTGAATTCATCTGACCCTCGACTTTAACAAGGGCTCCAGTCCCTGAACTAGCCACACAGCATGATGGAACCTCCACCAAATTTGACAGTAGGTAGCAGGTGTTTTTCTTGAAATGCGTGTTCTTCTTCCACCATGCAAAGCGCTTTTTGTTATGACCAAATAACTCAATTTTTGTCTCATCAGTTCAAAGCACTTTGTTCCAAAATGAATCTGGCTTGTCTAAATGAGTATTTGCATACAACAAGCGACTCTGTTTGTGGCGTGAGTGCAGAAAGGGCTTCTTCTCATCACCATGCCATACAGATGTTCTTTGTGCAAATTGCGCTGAACTGTAGAACGATGTACAGATACACCATCTGCAGCAAGATGCTCTTGCAGGTCTTTGGAGGTGATCTGTGGGTTGTCTGTAACCATTCTCACAATCCTGCGCATATGCTGCTCCTTTATTTTTCTTGGCCTACCAGACCTGGGTTTAACAACAACTGTGCCTGTGGCTTTCCATTTCCTGATTACATTCCTTACAGTTCAAACTGACAGTTTAAACCTCTGAGATAGCTTTTTGTAGCCTTCCCCTAAACCAAGATACTGAACAATCTTTGTTTTCAGATCTTTTGAGAGTTGCTTTGAGGATTCCATGCTGTCACTCTTCAAAGGAGAGTCAAAGGGAAGCACAACTTGCAATTGACCACATTAAATACCTTTTCTTATGACTGGACATACCTGTCTATGAAGTTCAAGGCTTAATGAGCTAATCCAACCAATTTGGTGTTGCAAATAATCAGTATCTACCAGTTACATGCAGTCAAATCAGCAAAATTACAAGGGTACCCAAATTTTTGCACAGCCAGTTTATCACATTTGATTTAATTTCATACAACTGAATACTGTGTGGGAAGCAGCCCTGACACAGACAGACGGACACCGTTATGTCACCCAACACACGTTTATTTTACACTATGTACAAATATTAAAGTGCATAACCCAGTGCCACAGCACCAGTCACCCCACAAGTCCAGGCCAACACACAATGCCTTTTCTCTCTTCAGGCCGCCGCTTTCCTCTCCCAGACCTCGTCCTCTTCCACCCGACTCCAGCCCTGAATGAAGGGAGGCAGCCCCTTTTATTGTCCCCCGGATGTGCTCCAGGTGTGCTCCGGCAATCTTCCACTGACACGCCCCAGTGTGGAAGAAGTGCCGGCTGCATCCCCGGCAGCACTCCGGGTGTTCCTGCTCCTCTTCCCCCCAGCACTTCCTGGTGTGGCGGAAGTGCTGAGGTCCAGGGCTCTCCAGGCATTGGGGTGCCCCCTGGTGGTGACCACGGGCCCCTACATGGTTGAGCTTCAAAGCTCTGTACCCGTGGTCCCCACAGCAACCAGGGCGGTCGCCCCCTCGTGAACTGGAGGAGGCGTGAGCCCTCCTCCGGTCCTCTTGGGTGTCCTGGCTGGGTACCACCCCCAGCCGCATGCCACAACTGCTTCACTAAAAATCTTTGTTCGGAAAACACCCCACTACTCAGATGTTCCTAGGAAATGAAAGACATATGTTATCTTTTTTGTTCAAATTAGAATAAATTATTATGCAGGCTGAGAGGGGTTTCCAAACTTTTTCATTTGACTGTAATTATGATAAAGTATCTATCTATCTATCTATCTATCTATCTATCTATCTATCTATCTATCTATCTATCTATCTATCTATCTATCTATCTATCTATCTATCTATCTATCTATCTATTATAGCAATAACAGAAACCTGGCTAAATAACAAAGAAGGGGCGAGTATAACATATCTTTAGGAATACTTTTAGCATACACATTTTTAGGAAGGACAGAGAGAACAGAAAAGCTGGTGGAGTTGCTGTTTATGTCAAACAGAACTTAAATGCAAGTTCTGTTAAGTTGGACGATGAGTCCCATCTTAGTGAGGACATGTGGCTTCGCCTGAAAAGCATTAGGGAAAGAGGCATTATTTTAGGAGTGTGTTATAGACCACCTAATGCAGACAGTAATATCAACACACATCTTTTTAGTAATATTAAAAACACAAGTTTACAGGAGGATATTATAGAAATGGAGGACTTCAATTATCCGAATATTAACTGGGATAACCTTGCAAATTGAGGAGCACATGAGCAGGAGTTTTTAGAAGTAATCAGTGACTGTTTTTTTAAAATAGTATGTTAAGGCACCAATGTGGGGTGAAGCTTGTCTGGATTTAGTACTTTGTAATAATCAAGACAGAATTGAGGTTTATTGAACCACTAGTGTCAAGTGACCATAAAAAAATACACTTCTCAATGTTTTGTAAGAGTGTAGATGCACACACTAACATTGTTAAGTTTAACTTTGGCAAGGCAAATTCTGAACAGATGTCTAAGTGGGATAAGCTTTTAAATGTGGAAACAGTTTAAGGAGCAATGGAAAAGGTTTAAAAATGTTTTACATGTAATGCAGGACAGGTACATATCTAAATTTGTAATTAACAGGAATTTAAAAAATCACCACAATGGGTTAATAATGAGTTAAAAAAGAAGCTGCAAAGAAAAAACAGCTTTATAAGGCATACAAGATTAACAACTCCAAAGTAAATCATAGGGCGTATGAGAACATGAGGGCAACCATTAAGAAGGATATCAGGGAGCTAATATAGCGTATAAAACAAAAGATGACTCCAAGAAATTCTTTCAGTATTTCAGTAGTAAAAGAACAGTCAAGGAGGAGGTGAAGTGAATCAGAAATAATAAAGGGAAATTAAAAGATAGACACCAAAATAGCAGATGCTCTAACCTTGTCTGAGGTCTTCACAAATGAGGAAGTGGATAACCTCCCAGCAGTAAATGGGACTACTAAGGAGGTACTTAAGGATTTGGAAATTGTAGAGGGAGAAGTACTGCTCAGATTAAATAGGCTGAAATTAAACAAATCACCAGGAACAGATATTTAAACTCCAGTTCTTAAGGAGGCTAGTGAGTACATATATAAACTCTTGACACATATTTTTAGGAAGTCACTGCGCACTAGGGACATTCTGAAGGATTGGTAAATGTCAAATATTATCGCGTTACATAAAAAAGGTGACCGGGCAGATCCAAGTAACTATAAGCCAATAAGCTTAACATGCATCACAGGAAAATTAATGGAAGGAATTATTAAGGATAAGCTTGAGCAGTACATGGCGAGTTTTGTGAACCGTCAGCATGGGTTCAGAAGAGGGAATTCTATGAGGAAGCAACAAAAGGATATGATCAAAATGAGCATATGATATTATTTATCTTGATTTTCAGAAGGCATTTGATAAGGTGCCACATGAGAGGTTGGGCATCAAACTAAGAAGTGGGAGTTCAGGATGATGTTTTTTGATGGGTGCAGATTGGCTCAGACACAGGAAACAGAGGGTGATGGTGCAAAGAACCTTATCAGAATTGGCTGATGTTAACACTAGAATTCCTGAAGCCTATGAAAAAACTTGTAATCCTGCCTCACCTTAAATCCCTTCGCTCCTCTCCATTAGTGCCTTTCGTTTTGTCAATGTATCGATCACCACAAGCAGCCTGCTGCTCCATCCCCACCTTGACAGAGCTCAGCTCGTGTAAAAAGTTCTCCCAGTTCAAGCCAAGGCTCCTTATCTGCATGTGAGGTGAAGTACCTGAAGTTGTATTGGGTAAATAATACAGTGTATCGTTATTTGGAATACATGCATTTCATGTGTGTTCTGTGCCAGTGTAGGATGAAAGGAAATGCGAGAAATGCTGAACACATACCTAAAGCAGAAACTTTTTCCATGTTATACTAATAATGACGTGAAGTGTACAATGTATGAAGACTTTAGTCCAAATATCAAATAGACATGTGCACTTTTATTCAAGAATATAACCAAAGGAAAAAAATAGCATTTGATTTACATGTAGCTGTCAATGAGTCAATCAAGCTCAAATGTCAATCGTCAGGGAGTTTACACGTATTCTTGAATGGTAGAGGTAAGAATCGCTGATTTATAACGGGAAGGTCCCGGGTCAAGACTGGCCGCTCCACGTTTTGAGTTGCTATTATTATTATTTCTACAATATAATAAGCAGAGTTGTGTTACAGTACAGCAGTGTATTAGCCAGTGAAAAAAACTGTAAAGAAGCTGTTTGTTGTTACGTTTTTGCCTTTGTCCAGAAACAGCCCCATAAGCTTTACAACTACAGACTTAGAAAGTCTTTGCCCTGGGTTGTAACTCAAAACACAGCTCTCAACAAAACGTTGCCAGATGTACGAGATGGCAGCAAATCTGTCGATTTTCACACGTTCTGCACAGGTGTCTTTGTTGTCCATGTGCAAATGCAGAATGATAGTCTGATCGCGGTCACGGGACATTGTATCTTTGATTGTCAGTACAGCAAATTGTTCTGAGCAGGCATCAACCACACCACCAACTATGGTCTTCGCTGCTTTTGTGAAAAGAATGGAGATAAACGTGATCAGCTCAGAGAGGGAGAGGCAAGTTTGTTGTTTGCTGTACCATGCCAATATCACTGACAGAATAAAACTGAATTAAAAAAAAAAACTTTTACAAGTAGCCAAAATTTACACTGGGTGTGAGACTCAAATCAAATGTACATTTTTATTATATTATAGTAATAATAATTGCAGCTCACTACTCAAAACGTGGAGCGCCCAGACTCAAACCCGGAACCTTTTGGTTATAAGGCAACATTTCTTATCTCTGCACCATCCAAGAACACATATAAACTTTCTGTAACTCATTGACAACTTCATGTAAACTGAATTATTTATTTTTTTTTTACTTTGGTTAAATTCTCGTATAATAGTGCATGTGTTCATTTGATATTTGGACTAAAGTCTTCACACATTATATATTAATAATGACATGAAGTGTAACATGGAAAAAGTTTCTGCTTTAGGTATGTGTTCAGCATTTCTTCCCTCGCATTTCCTTTCATACTACTTTCACAGATCGTTGTAGAAATGGAACACACATAAAATGTATGTAATCCAAATAACGATATATTGTTTACCCTATACAACTCAAGGCACCTCACTCCCAGATAAACAGACTTGAGCTGGGAGAACTTCAGCAGCATCGGTGGGGGGGATAGGATAGCAGGCTGCTTGTGCCGACTGACACATTTACAAAACAAAGGCACTGATGAAGAGATGCGAAGGAATATAAGGTGGTCCATCATTACAACTTTTTTCATAGGCTTCAGGGATTCTAGTGTTAAGGGGAAATTTTGCACAAACATTAAAAAGTTTTTCTTTAGACAGAGAACCATAGACACTTGGAAAAGGCTAGCAAGTAGTGTGGTAGATAGTAAGACTTTGGAACTTTCAAAACTAGAGTTGATGTTTTTTTTAGAAGAATTGAATGGATAGGACTGGCAAGCTTTGTTGGGCTGAATGGCCTGTTCTCATCTAGATTGTCCCAATGGTCTATTGATTGTGAAGAAATAACTTCCTTAAACATGGGAAAGGTGCTATATAAATAAAATGTATTATATTATTAACTTTGACTTGAAAAATACTGAAATTACTGTTTAAGGAGGAGGTGAAGTGTATCAGGAACAGTAAAAGGGACATAAAATGCAGACAGTGCAATAGCAAATGCTATAAACCTTCTTGACGTTTTCATATGTGAAGAAGGGGATAATCTCCCTGCCGTAACAGGGACTATTAAGGAGGTACTTGGTGATTTGAAAATAGCAGAGGGAGAAGTACTGCTTAGAATAAATAGACTGAAATGTAACAAATCACCAGTGCTTAGGGAGGTTAGTGAGTAAATATTGCCACGCTTGGGTCACAGAATTGCACAGAAACACAGGAGATTGTAGAGACAGGAACTTTATTCAAACACTTCAAACAAACATGTCTCTTTCAGAAGCAAAACGAGTGCAGTATGCAGTTAGTTCTTGATTAAAGAATAGACAAACATCATAGAGGAGCACAACGGGAGCGGAACCCCCAACAGGAGCAGAGGATGTCTGGGGGAGAGAGAAACAAAGCAGTCAGCCAAAAGGTGCTGTTCAGGCTTTTAAGTATGCGTACCACCGTGCGAGAAACATATCACGCGACAGAGCAGCCGCAAGTAAGCCCAGCAAGTAAGGGAGCAAAGTGAAGGTACTCTATCAGTGTTAAGAGGGTTTTTTTTTTTTTTTTTTTTAGGAGCGTCCGTGTCTCCTAGGGGTGCATTCAGCCCCCCTGCTCACAATATATAAAACCAGGACACACATTTTTAGGAAGTCACTGCACAATGGGGAAACTCCTACGAACGGAAAATGGCAAATATTGTCCCAATATATAAAAAAGGGTGATTTTGCAGATCCAAGCAACTATATGCCAGTAAACGTAACATGCAACACAAGTAAATTAATGGAAGGAACTATTAAGGAAAGTATTAAGCATCACATGGCAAGAACAGGGGGTTTACTTAGCAGTCAGCATAGTTTCAGATGGTCATATTTTACGAACATGCTGGAATTCTACAAGGATGCAACAAATGGGTATCAGAGTGGTGTATATAATATTATTTAATGATTTTCAGAAAGCACATCCTATACAAGAGGTTGGGCATCAAACTAAAAGAAGTGGGAGTTCACCAGTGTAGTGTGTAGATGGGTGCAGAACAACCTAAAACACACAAAACGTAAGGTTATGGTGCAATAACCTTATCAGAATTAAATGATATCAACAGTGGTGTCCATTAGGGGTTTTTAACATATTAACGGGTTGGAAAATGACTGACTATATATATATATATATATATATATATATATATATATATATATATATATATATATATATATATATATATATACACATACACACACACACGCCCCCTGCTTGCTTTGCTTGCCAACCCCTTAGCCTCTGCTACGCGCTAGCCTCTTTGCGGTTCTGCCACTCTCATATGGGGATGCGGATGTACAATTTAAACAGATTTTTATTTTCATGGGATTTGTTACATATGCATCAACACAACGTATAACTGCCAGTGATTGAATTTCGTTTGGCTCTGAGATTTGTTGTCTTTGCAAAAGCTATTCTAATGGGAAACTGTTAAAGTTTTAATTTGAATGGCATATCAAAATCTCCTTTGTTTTGTAATGTTATCCGCCGAACATGTACTACATTATCTTTCTTGGATACATCCTTCTTTCTCCAGTAATTCATGCGTTGGAAGATAGGACGTTGCTAATGGTTGTAGATATTCTTCGGGATATTGTAAGTTGTTGTTTTCATCTTCTGCATGATCACCACCGTTTCAGCACAGTCTATTGAAACGCATTTAACCAATATGCCATGTAACCGATGTACATTTTTGGATACATTTAACCTTTTTGCCGTGTAACCGATCGTCATTTTTGGTGTTAATTCGTTTGACTCCCTCGTTTCTCAGTGCTAGAGGACTATGGTCTTGTTTGAAAATGTTTGAGAGGAGGGCGTGACTTGAAAAAATCTCAAGGCAAAAGTCTTGTCTTGCAGGACTTGAAAAAATCTCTCTTCAAAAAAGTCTTGTTGAAGGATTTTGTAATATTATATATGTATATATATATATATATATATATATATATATATATATATATATATATATATATATATATATATATACACACACACACACACTAGGGGGCTTAACCCCTGCTTGCCAACCCCCTTGCCTACTCTGCCATGCCGCATGATCTGCATCTCGCGCAGTACTTTGAATGTTTAAAAGCCTGTACAGCAGCTGTCTTTGTCATCTACTCTTTGTCTTTTATTTCTGGACCCGGGCGTGGTTAAATCTGTTGGCACAAAGTCTCATCTTGCGGGATATGAGTTTTGATATTTTTTAGTTTATAATTTAAAAACAGAATAAGAATCTGAAAATCTAACAACATCATATTAAAGTTTGATAAATTCTGAAAAGAATGATGCCAAACATATATATGTAGGTTTTAAAATAAGCCTGATTTAAATTGTGACAAAAACATCACATAAAATTGTTGCACTTTTAGGCTTAGGATTTTATATTGGATAGGAATATAAACAACAAGTGGGTTAAGTTTACAGGTGATACTAAGCTAGGTGGATTGATAACATTATACAGAATCCACTGAATCATTACAGAGGGTAATGATTGGACAGCATACAGGCTTGGGTAGATTTGTAACAGATGAAATTTAATGTAAATAAAAGTATTATACACTTAGAAATTAAAATCATTAGATTTGATTTAATGATGCTCCGATTGGTGGTCACCAATCTAAATCAGCCTAAGTTCATAAAACCCAATATTTTTTATCTACTTTGCTTTCTTTTGGAACGGCAAAGAACAGCAAGGTGGACTTTATCAGAGAGAGAGAGACAGAGAAGACTGGAATACCAGCCTTTACATTAAAGAATGTGGAGTGAGAAAAATGAATTGGAAGAGTCATTCTGTACAATTAGATAAACAACAATAAAAGCTACGTTACTGAATCCTGACCTTTTAATATTGTCCTTTAATTAAAACTGACACTGCCTGTCTGAGCTTGGATGGTGAGTTTGTGTTTAGTACAGAAACATACTTTTTCATTTAGAAAAAGATAAAGAACTTCAAATTACTATTTAGTAAATAATGGCTTGTTGACTTAAAAATCAAAATGTGTCTATTTTACTTGTAAACTAGTAAAGCAGGTTAGTGTTGTATCTTCTTGATCAGCATCTTAAGAACATATGATAGATTTGTGGCTTTTTGAAAAGGTTTTTTTACTGTGTTTATTATTTGTTTGTGTGTGCCATACAGTATAGGGGTTGGTAAGAAACAAGTACTACATAATTAAAATGGTAATACATATTTATAACTACACCTCAAGAATTTGGCATGCTGAATGTCTAGCTGGTATACTGTAAAAAAAACAAAAAACCTGTATAAATATAATAAATGTATATTTTAACAGCAAAAAAGCTGTAGTGCAGTTAATGATTAAAGTTGATTCAAAACTGTAACTGCATGTATATTTACATTGAAGCAGTGTTAAATGCCAATATAAATTAACTGAATGTACGAGAATATATTTTATTTTATATATATATATATATATATATATATATATATATATATATATATATATATATATATATATATATATATATATATATATACACACACACACACACACATACATACATATTTGCTAGACAAATACTGAGCAGATTAAAATTTTTAAAAATTAAGTTTTGTTTAGATAAGCACATTACAAAAAAAATAAACAATATGGGAGATTGTAATTATAAGAACCATTTTATTTTCTTTTATGCCATATGTATTGTGAATAATCATTTTCTGTACAGATTTTATTATATAAATAGTATGTATGTTAAGGTCATTTTATTTTAGTATTTGTATGTTCACTGTACAATAATAAGCCTACAGAATTTCATTTTGTCAATAATAAATTAACAGGTAACACCTGTGATCTATAGTTTAAATATAAAAATACCAAAGTTAACACTTTAATATTAAACATAAGACATCTACATGTCTGGTTATGAGTAAGTTTAGTGTAAAAAGTTTTTCATAGGCATTGGAATTGGACAATTCAGTAATAGGAAATCTGTGATTGGTATTGTCCCTAAGAAACAAATTATTCTGTTTCTCTTCCACGTAACCTTATGTGGCAATTGGTGCCATTGCTCTACTTCCAAGTGTTTTCCCGTCTATGGAAAATTAAGATGAAGCAGCACTTTAATCATTGGGTAGAAGGATCCTTTTATTAGATAGGCCAGTCCAGCTCTGACTCTGCTATGGAATAGCCAGTAAAGGGGAGGCAGCTTATTGACCAAGATCTCCAGGACACTGGCTGGGTCTGGTTTGTGTGACTTCTTTTTTACAATTTAGCCGTGGTTCTACAATTTACTGATGGTCAGATATTGCTGATTTTTATTTATGTTAGTAGTTTCTACTTTGTGTTTGATGTATTTGCACAAATATGTATCCTCATATGTAATAGTTATATATTTAGTGAGTGGTATAATCTATTCTTGCAGTTTTCCTTGAGAGCTCTCACAGCACTCTGCACCTGCATTTGGAGAGGAATTGCTATACAATTGTGACCAAAGTAATTTGTACTATTGTATTGCGAAAAAAGACAATTTACCAAGAAAGAGAGACAAACCATTATAATCCTTAAAGGTGTCACTGCTTTAGAGAAACTGCAAATAAAATCAAGCTAAGGGACACCTGGGCAAGACTGGCTAATTTTGTACTTCAATGCAGGCTAGGCACCACCTCTTGTAGTTAGTTCAATAACCCTAAACTCAAGGTGTTGGATTAGATGGCATCTAATGCATATGTTCACCTGCTGAACACAGGCCTTGTCAAAACCAACTTATGAAAACAACCACATCATACAGAATGCTGATGTATTTCCTTAAGTCTTCACGTCTTTTCACACTGCTATTTATGCACTTTAATGTACCTTAAATGTAGTAAACTTTCCCTTACTTCTGTTTGTTTTCCTAGGTGACTATCGTTTTTTTTTTGTTTTTTTTTTATTTTCTTCCATGCATCCTTTTTAGCTCAATGCAACTATTAATACAATACATTTAAATGTTTTCTGCACCCTTAACACACAAAAAAAGTCGTAATCCTGGTCCACCTTAAATTCCTTCACACCTCCTCAATCAGCATTTTTGTTTTGCAAATCTATGAGCTCAAGCAGCCTGCTATCCCATCACCCCCACATTGACACAGCTGAAGTTCTCCCATCTCAATTCTGTTTATCTGGTTGTGAAGTGCCTAGAATTGTATAGGGTAAACAATATATCATTATTTGGAACATATGCATTTCATGTGTGTTCCATTTCTACAACGATCTGGGTAAATGTAGGATGACATGAAATGCAAGGCAAATGTTGAACACACAAGTAGAACAGAACATTTTTTCATGCTATAGAACTAATGACAAAATGTTGATGTTTTTATTCAAGAATATAACCGAAGAAAAAGAAATTGGGTTAATGTATGATGCGAACACAAATGTTCAGCTAGTGCAGAGGTAAAACGTCTGTCTCATAATCAAGAGACTGTGGGTTCAATTCCGGGTCCTTCCTGCATTTATTGTTTTGAGTAGTGAGCTGCTCTTATTGTTACTACTATAGAATAAAAACATGCATTTGATTTGAGTCTGTAACAGTCGGTGTAAATTTATGGTACTTGTTAAGGTTAGTGTTTTTTGTTTTTTTTTATTATCATTCAGTTTTATTCTTTCAGTCATGTTCATGCTCCCCCCGATCTGACACTGTTAGTTTTCAAATGAAGACTTGGTGTAACAGAGGTGAACTCTCGAAAAAACATTCAGTCACACATTTTAGAATGCAGTTGCACCAGGTGTAAAGGCAAAAGATGGCATCTGCCACACACATGTCCTTCAACGAAACAGCAGGGCTTACAGAGCTCGCCAAGGAAATGCATATGTTCCAAATAATGGAAGAACTTTTGTCCGACTTGAGCTGCTCTTGGGATAGGATGGGATAGCAGACTGCTTGCTACTTGTGCTGATTGACACATTTGCAAAACAAAGACACTGATGAGGAGGTGAGAAAGAATTTAAGGTGGCCCAGGATTACAACTTTTTTCATAGGCCTCAAGGATTCTAGTATTAATTGTGCTCTTTGGCTTTGCTTCCTATTGCAGAAGATCACTGGCTTGAGTGTGATTGTTTACTAATCAAGAAGTGTTCTTTTTTCATACTTTAATGTACTCTTTGTTCTGAAAAACTTAAATAATTACTATCAGCGGATACAGCACTAATTAATTATTTACTTACTATCTGAACTCTTCTGCTGCACTACGCCTGCTGCTGTCACAGCTGTGGTTGCTTTCAATTATCTGCACACTTTTCAGAGTTTAAAACACACCCTCCACTCAAAATGTGCTTTGCTCTTGAACAGTTAAAAAAACAGCAAAACAGCTAAAAGAGACAACAAACTGTAGAAAATACTGCATGGTCCCTTAGTGATTAACATAAGCAAAGTTATTAGGTATTTTAATTAACATTCACACTGAAGTAACATTTAACATTCAGGTCTCAGGTCAAACAACCAAATAAGCATGAGATCAGCATGCAGTATATAATTTATATGTTTCTAATGATGTGCGTCTACCACTGTCAGCCAACAACTTGGAACAGCATGACACCAATACTTCTATACACTTTAAAAACTCCTGAAAAGGTCATCTGTGTGTTGCACAGTTTAAAAGAATGGCCAAGAGCCTAAGATGGAAGTTGCTATATAAATAAAATGTATTACTATTATTATTAAAGAGGATGAACACATTTCCAGCCAAATGGGATTACAAACATACAATATACTTGGAAACTAAAAATTTGAATTATATTAAAGGAGTTACAAAAAATATAGATACCTTATGCAGAGTAGCCAGAAACAACTCAACTGGTATTGTTCCACTAAGCAATGGTTTAGGTGCTTTGAGTTCAGTGGATTCTTCAATCACACGCTTTCTCTTCTTAGAAAGTGGGGGAACCATTGTTTTAAGAGGAGGCTAAAATAAGGGATACAATTATTTTAACAGCAGTCCGGCAAAATGAATTTTATATTTGAACAATAAAAAAAAATTCTTAAAAGAAAACTCAATGACTTTTGCAGTTTATAATTCAGAGTATTTTACCTGTGGTTTACTAAATGAAGCTTTCTACTATATACAGTACAAGTGCACTTTAACACTTACAATTTAAGACAAACAATATTCTTTTAGAACTCTTGCAGCAGGCATTTCATGGTTCATAAAAAGTATATATTTTGGACAGAACGAGTTAAATTAAAAGTGTAATTATGAAAGAGTTAACAGTCCATGAGCACTTGTGTATGACACACAGACTGTGTAATGCTGATATTCCAATATGTGACTAGATTCCTTCCAGAAACTACAAATATTAGCTAAAAAGGTAAACTTAGGAGTTATTCTTATAACGAACCACATATCACTTTGACATATCTAGGCGATTTGAAATCCTTTGCAGTTCTGATACAAGATGTTACATTATAATCAAGCAAAACTTTTGAATTCGTAGACTTCATTCAAAACTGAATTTAGCAAAAAAGTGTTTTCAAATTAGAGGGCGGCACGGTGGCGCAGTGGGTAGCGCTGCTGCCTCGCAGTTGGGAGACCTGGGTTCGCTTCCCGGGTCCTCCCTGCGTGGAGTTTGCATGTTCTCCCCGTGTCTGCGTGGGTTTCCTCCGGGCGCTCCGGTTTCCTCCCACGGTCCAAAGACATGCGGGTTAGGTGGATTGGCGATTCTAAATTGGCCCTAGTGTGTGTCCTGCGGTGGGTTGGCACCCTGCCCAGGATTGGTTCCTGCCTTATGCCCTGTGTTGGCTGGGATTGGCTCCAGCAGACCCCCGTGACCCTGTGTTCAGATTCAGCAGGTTGGAAAATGGATGGATGGATGGATGTTTTCAAATTAAGATTAACTTGTCTTCACTTAAATATTCACAGAGGCAGCATTATAAATTCTGTTTTTTTAGGTTTTATTTGTTCCAAAAAATACATCACAAAAAAAGTGTTACCATATGACAATGAAAAATACATTTCAGTAAAACAAAAAGAAGGAATTTAAAAAGTCTATTCAATCAGAAACACAAATAATCCCATATACCATATATACTCGCGGATGAGTTCTCCCACGGATAAGTCGGGACTTGATTTTACAGTATAATTTCTTGTATTTTATAATGTCGGTCGTATAAGTCGAATGCAGAAAACGCACGATATTGGTACAAGGGATTATGATATGCTAACGCCCACCTGAGAAAGTAACCACGGAGCACACTGCCTTTTTTTCTATGTGGGTGCAGCAATGCACTGTATCAGCGCGTACTCCTAGCCTCTCTTTCTCTCTCTATTGTGCCAATGTGACCACATGGTAATACCCAAACTATTCCAAAGCAACATCTGCACTGTTTTGTGTTTTATGTATCTCACACCCTCATACACCTTTATCATAAGAGCATCCCTTATCTACGATGGAGGATTCGATCAGAAGAAAATATGCAGCTGGTTTTAAATTAAACGTTGTTGAAGCAGCGAAAGAAATTGGTGACTGCATTGCTACAACAACATTCGATGCGTCTGAGAAACTGATGTGAGATTGGAGGAGGCAAGAAGATGTGTAAAAAAAAAAAAAAACAAACAAAAAAAAAAAAAACTGTTGCATTTTTGAACGGACGTACAAGTCGGGGTCTGATTATATGATTGATTTTTTGGGTTTCAAGACCCAACTTATACCTGATTATATATAGTATCACAAAAAACAATTATAAAATATTACATGTTCAGATCATGGGTAAATCTGCATGAACAGTGAGTTGAATGGGACAATCATTCCTGGAGTGGGACAGGGAGTTTGTCTATTAAGGGGCTTATAAAGGCATCCACATCCATGCACGGTAACATTTTATAATCTTTTGTAAAAAAAAACATGATTTAAATCACTTCACACAAACACACAATAAACAACAAAGTCATTCAGCTGGAGCAGAAACCTTGACTACATTTGAAAAATATCTGTATAAAATATTGGGACAGCTTAGCTAGCCGCTAATGTGATGAGCTTGATGGACTGAATTGTCTCCCCCTGTTTGTGAAACTTATGTTCTTACTATTGCTTAATTTTTTACATTCAAGATTTCTCACTTAAAGGTTTACCAATGTTTTTTCTTGTCCTAATGTGTATATAAACACAGGGAACTCCAGTTTCTGTATTACATCTTGCCTGAAGAAGGGGCCTGAGTTGCCTCGAAAGCTTGCATATCGTAATCTTTTTAGTCAGCCAATAAAAGGTGTCATTTTGCTTGACTTTTCACTACATTCATAATGGCTAAAACGGTACAACACTCTAGTACTACAGACATACAAGACACCGAAATGTACCGCTACTACATGGAATTGAAGACCTGGTGGAAGAAACTGGCACACATGGACAGCGACATCTTCTTCTTAACGAAATGCAAAAAGGAAAATCTTATCTTAAGGCATCATGACAAGGAATCCAACCATACACATAATTAGTGTTGGGAGGTATACCGGTTCATACCAAAAACTGTTTATTATTTTTTTTATGATATGGATTTTTCTTATACCGCAACACCGGTTTAAATTGCCTAAACGACGTTCGGAACGTGGCGCAGCGGGAAACTGTTCAAGTGGGGACCTTTTTCACTGCTACACCGCTAAACACAGATTTGTTGCACTAGGGCTCTTTTTCACTGCTACACCACCAAATAGTGGGCGGTAGCATAGGTATGCCGCGCGGTGAAAATGGACAGAGAGCCGAAAAAAAGCAGTTACATCTTGTCGCCTGGAAATGCTTTAGTTTTAAAAGGTCAGATGTGTAAATACTGTTTCTATACTACTGGATAATACTGCAAGCCAAGTTGTACTTGTTTTATTTTTCAATACAGTGTAATGTACCTGGGTACTGTGTAATATTGTGACGACATGTTGACCTTATTCTCGTACTTTGTCATTAAAGTAGAACATCGTAAACTAAACTTCATCGTAAAATGAGTATTTAATTTACTAGATTTTCTCAAACCCCGTCATAAGTTATATAGCACATTAAATGCTTTGTGTTAAGTGTTCCCTGAGCTTCTTAAACTGACTTCCTCTGCACTAAGAGGAGGCAATGGCAGCGATCGCCGCACAGAATCCATTCACATGATATTTATGCTCTCTGAACATTTAGAATGCCAAGATAAATACTTGATATAAATTCTAAATTTTCAGAGAGCAGGAATATCATACAGTGAATGGATTCTGTATGGTGATCGCTGTCTATTAGTGCGGAGGAAGTCAGTTTAAGGAGCGTAGTGAATAACAACTGGGTCGAGGAACACAACACAAAGCATTTAATGTGCTACATTAACTTATGACGGGGTTTGAGAAAATCTAGTAAATCAAACAATGATTTTAGGATGAAGTTTAGTTTACGACATTCTACTTTAATTATACAGTAAACTATGAGAATAGAGTGGAAATGTCGACTTTATTCTCGACGTATAGTTTTTTTTTTTTTCTTCCCTGTGTCTGTATTTTTTTTTTTCTTCACAGTGGCCCTAATACGATTCCGTAGGGCTATACCACAAATACAATTATAAATGCAAGTTGCAGTTGTATTATTTATGTATATAGCTTAGCTTGAAGCAAGGTCCATATTAATGCAGTTTGCCTAAATGATAGTTAAGTTGGTAAAGATGTCATCACCAAGGTTGCACTTGTTTTATTTTATTTTAATTTGGTGAATACTGTGTAATGCACCTGGGCTTTTGAAGCCTTGAAGTAATAGTGCAACTATCAGTAATAATACAATTATTTATTTTATTGTTATTATTTATTAGTTTAAATATTATGCAGTTTAATGATGGTAAAGTTGTTTAAAAAGTCACTTTAACGTGTCAGTGGACAGAGATTGTTAACATTAACAGAAAGTGTAGTTGTTTTACAAAAAAAATTTATTTATTCCTTTTCTAAGACATGTTCAGTGCAATACAACTTTTGACAAGCACGTCTGGATATTTTCCTAAGTCTAAATACCTATTTGGATGGTTGAAAATATGTTGTCAAAATTATAATTTAAGTTTTTTGCAAAATTTGTTAAATAAAAAGGTTCTATATTTTGACTGCATCTGTCATGCAATGTGATTTCCTTCTCTTCATTAGTGCCACCCCCTTGAAAAGTATCACTTTATGGGGCAATGCAAACCTGTATTAATACTTGTGTGCACATTAAAATGTTTTTTTTGTACAATGTACAATGCTCTTGACAGTGGAATAGGTTATTCTTAGCTAGTAATTGCAGTGGAAAATGTGTTTAACATCCACTCATGCATGGGAAAAAAATACCGTCAAATACCGTGAAACCAGGATAATTTAGAAAAATACCGTGATATAGAATTTTGGTCATACCGCCCACCCCTACACATAATACTCGGTTTGCGGAGCAACTTTGTTTTAGGACATTTGCAAGGATAAGAAACCACTTAGTCCAAATTTTCTACAACATCAAGAAGAACACGCAAAGAGAGATCCAAGACCTCATCCTGCTCTTTGGAAATGACAGGTAGGAGATGGTAAAGGAGCTCCATCTCTATTACAAAAGAGTCCAGAAACTCCTTATTGTCAACAAAAAGAAAAAGCTGCATAGACTACGAGAGAAAGCTGGACACTTAATTGCAAAAAACAAAGAGCAACAGACCTGCATTGTTAATCTCTCCTCTTATACACCAAATGAAGTAGAGATTTCAGTACTTACAAAGGGACTCTCATATTGTCCTGCAAAGCCCATTGACAACATCAGACTCTGCAGTGATATAGATAGATAGATAGATAGATAGATAGATAGATAGATAGATAGATAGATAGATAGATACTTTATTAATCCCAAGGGGAAATTCAGATACTCCAGCAGCAGCATAATGATACAAAAAAACAATATTATGGAAGAATTCTTCAGAAAACTCAAAGAATTTTTCCACAAGAAAGAAAATGGTAACACACAGGAACCAACAACAAGCAGTTACAACAACCCCACCAATAAATCCACATGGACATCAGAAGCTGGCAGAAACTCCACCCTGGATAATTATATAGACTGCTTCCAACAAAGAGTGAAAACATGGTCTTAAACAGGCAGCAAAATCGGATAGAAAACATTACTGGGGATGAGCAGAGAGCCATAGACTCACTAAGGGAAAATACAGAAATCATTATCAAACCAGCAAACAAAGGGGGTGCCTTAGTTATTATGAACACATCAGATTATATACAGGAGGCACAAAGACAATTGTCCAATACTATGCATTATTACAAACTACAAGAAGACCCAACAGATCTCTACAAAAAGGAACTAAAAAAGATAGTAAGTAGCTCTCCTCTTGACATCAGGGATCATGTAAACAGTTTAATTCCTGAGAACCCCAAAATGGGTTACTTCTAGATGCTTCCTAAAATCCACAAAGAAGGAAACCCAGGAAGGCCTATAATCTCAGGAATTGGCTCCCTTACAGAAAATGTTTCAGGTTTGGTGGAGCACATCCTTAAACCCCTCACCTGCAATACAACCAGCTATATCAAGGACACCACTGACTTCTTAAAAAAAACCTCTGATATAGGCCCCTTACCTGAGGGAACCTTACTGGCCACAATGAATGTTGAGGCACTTTATACAAACATCCCCCATGATGATGGCATATTGGCATGTGAAACGTACATCAGACAACATGATTTACCCACAAAATCAGTAATGGAAATGATAAAATTCACTCTGACACATAACTTATTCTCTTTTGGACAAGATTTCTGCTTACAACAAATGGGGACTGCAATGGACTGTCAGTTTGCACCTCACTATGCAAACATATTTATGGCAAAATTGAAGGAAGATTTCATGTCAATGTGCATCTTAAAACCAATGTTGTATCTCCATTACATAGATGACATCTTCATAATCTGGACTGCTAGTGAGAAGGACCTCCTCCATTTTCATAACGAATATAATTCTTTTCACCCCAACATAAAGCTGAAGATGAATTACTCAAAAACAGAAGTCAGCTTGCTTGACACCACCGTTCAACTGAAAGACAACACCCTTGTAACTTCTGTTTTTCACAAACCAACATACAGACGGACCTATCTAAGAAGTGATAGCTTCCACCCCAAGCATATAAGGTGCTCCATTATTTTCAGCCAAGCAATATGGTACAATCGTATTTGCTCAGACCTGACAGACCGGGATAAACAACTGCAGGAGCTCAGACAAGATTTCATCAGACAAGGTTATACTCCCAAAACAACAGACACTCAAATAAGAAGAGCTACTGCCATACTCAGAGACAACCTTCTGGAACATAAAAACAAAGACAACAAGAACCGCATCCCACTTGTTGTCACCTACAACCCACATCCTGAAGCACTTCAAAAAATTATAAAAGAACTTCAGCCAATGCTAAACAATGACCAAACAGTGAAAAATGTATTTCCTGAAACTCCCCTCATGGCATACAGACAACCACCACACCTTCAGCAACTAATTGCCCAAAGCTCCCTAAGTGAACCAACAGAAAATGGCACATCTTCCTGCTTACAGAAAAGATGTAAAACGTGTGCCCACATTTATAATACAGACCGTTTAGTTATACCACACTACCGACTAGAAAACCACATAAAGGGATCATTTTCCTGCAGATCATCTAATGTGGTGTACCTAATTCTCTGCATGAAATGTCCTGACACTGCACTCTATGTGGGAGAAACTGGACAAACACTCTGCCAGAGAATGAATTTACACAGGTTCCACATTAAACGTGGCAACACAGATGTTCCTGTAGTGGCCCACTTCAACAGCCACTGAAAACTGTGAGAGGGACTTTAAAGTCACAGTACTTATGGGCAACTTCAGAACACAGCAAGAAAGAAAAGAATGGGAAGTTAAACTCATGCTAAAATTTAACACATTGCAACATGGTTTGAATAGAGACAAGAGTTTTATGGCCAGGTATGAGGACTGTTTGCATCTCTCAGACTGACACAGACAACCTGACTACAGATCCACATTGTATTGAAAAACTCATTAGAAACTTCAAAAGACATTGTTGGACAGTTATCTTATCTAAAGATCTTAACTATACATTGTTCTTCTCTCTTGTTAAATGAACCCTAGCCTGAAGGAGTCTATTAATTTTTTACATTTAAGATTTCTCACTTAAAGATTTACCAATGTTGTTTCTTGTCCTAGTGTGTATATAAACACAGGAAACTCCAGTTTCTGTATTACATCTTGCCTGAAGAAGGGGCCTGAGTTGCCTAGAAAGCTTGCATATTGTAATATTTTTAGTTACCCAATAAAAGGTGTCATGTTGCTTGACTTTTCACTACAAAAAATAAGAAGAAAGACTAATCGGGCACAGGACACCATATTGAGTAAACTGTGATTTTGTTTTGGACCAGCTCTGTTAATGCATAACAAACCTCTCACATTTACCTGAACACCAAATAACTTAGCTTGTAAGCTATGAAGAAACAAGTGCACCTCTCCAAACCTTCTTAAGTAAGCATTTTCAACTCAGCCTCATTTTCATCTGTTTTCTGTTACTTTGATTTAACTAGCTGTAACTTCACTTTCTTTCATTCAACATTCACATTCCACCACTAAACATAAAGGGCACACATTTCTCTTCCAGAGTTTTTACAGGAAATATAGTTTTGTTGTACATGTATGTTAGAGCAGAATAAGCTGCAAAATTCAGTAATATTTTACTAAAAATGCACAGAATGTTATTCTGGTTTCCCTAAATGTTGGAATAAGCTTCCAAACACAACAGAAGTGTCAGTAAATGTGTCAGAAAAAAAAAACAGGAAAAAATTGATACACATCTACTGGAAATATGTCTAATTTTACTGTTGAACAAAAACAGAACAAAAAAAAAAAAAATCGGAACTCTTCAGGTAGCATGACCCAGAAAGAAAGCACTTTGACCATACTGCCTTCACTCAACTGAACTATTTGAAAACAAAGTCCATTTCGCTAATCACTAACACATTACAGTGGCAGGTAGAATGACACAGAAAGAAAGCAGTTAACACACCTCACCTGAACTATTACACACCTTTTGCCAATTGATTGCTGATTGCTGAATTACGGTGGCCCTGAAGTGCAATGTGCAAAAACAAACTAAATCATGCAAAAACAAATCAGAAAACAGAAAAACAAACTGGAAACACAAACACAAATCAAAAAATGCAAAAGCAAATCAGAATGTGCAAAAACAAACTGGAAACGCAAAAACAAATGAGAAAACAAAAAAAAAACCAAACTGAATATGCAGAAGCAAATGAGAAAACACAAAAACAAATCAGAAACTGCAAAAACAAATTGAATGTGCAAAAAACAAATGAGAAAATGCAAAAACAAACTGGAAAACACAAAAACGAATCAGAAACAACAAATGCAAATGGAGCAGAATGCAAACAAAATGAGGACTGTACAAACAAATTGAGAACCATGAAAACAAAAAGAGAAGCGCATAACCCAAATGGAGGCAGAAAAAACAGTAAAAGCTGAAGTTCATCACGATTTAATCCCAGCTTTTCAATGAGTGGTGTGGTGGAAGCAAGAATGTTGTAAGATAAAAGAGATTCATCTTTTGTTGGTATTTTTATACTTTGGCAGAAATTATAACGTTTGCATAACTTTGAGCACTCTCCACTTGAGCAGTGTTTAACACTAGAATCCATGAGGCCTATGAAAAAACTCGTAATCCTGGGCCACCTTAAATTCCTTCGCACCTCTCCATTAGCATCTTTTGTTTTTGAAATTTGTCGATCAGCACAAGCAGCTTGCTATCCCATCCCCCCAGTGCCGCAGTCAACTCGGGTAAAAAGTTCTCCCAGCTCAAGTCTTTTAGCTCAGTGTGAGGTGCCTAGAGTTGTACAGGGTAAATAATATATTGTTATTTGGAACACAAGCATTTCTTGTGTGTTCCATGTATACAACGATCATGTAAATGTAGGATGATAGGAAATGCAAGAAATATTGAACACATACCTAAAACAAACTTTTTTCATGTTACAGTACTAACAAAAAAATTTTGACATGAAGTGTATAATGTGTGAAGACTGGAGTCCAAATATCAAATAAACACTTTAACAAAAGGTACACGTAGAACAAGACAAGTGCACTTTTATTCTATAATATATTCAAAGAAAACTAAATCGGTTTAGGGTATGATGCTGACACAACCGCTTAGGTAGTGCAAAGATAAGAGCTGCTGACTTATAATGAAGAAGTCGCGGGTTCAAGCCCGGCTGCTAACCAGAATTACCATTTTGAGTAGTGAACTGCTCTTACTGTTAATATTATAGAATAAAAACATACATTTGATTTGAGTCCTTAACAGCCAGTGTAAATTTATGGTACTTGTAAAGGTTAGCTTTTTTCCCCCCCAGTTTTATTCTCTCAGTCACATTCATGCTCCCGCCGATCTGACACTGCTATTTTCAAATAAAGATGCGCTATAACAGGGGTGAACTCGACGGTTCCACATCGGAGAAAGAGAACAGAAGCTCTCCCCGCAAGAAATGTCCACTCACACATAAGAACAATGCAGCTGCACCAGGCATAAAGGCGAAAGATGGCACCGTTTGGATGCAGCAAGAAGTCGGGCGTCGACCTGCCAGTATATATTATTAGTCAATCTGCCATGCATGTCCTTCAACGAAACAGCAAGGCATGCCGAGCTCGCCAAGGTATTGTGCAAAGTTCTGTTTGTGATGGTCTTTATATGAAAAACATTTATATGTTACTTATATAAAAACTACATCAAATGTTATTTACCTTGATTTATTTACTTATCTCCTTACAGTGTAAAGTCACAAGTAGACTGCAGAGCTTCCAGTGTTTGATTGACACAGGCATGTTCACAAACTACAATGCTATTTTATTACATGAATGACTTTAGCTGCAGGTGGAAGCTCCTGTTGCACTTTACGCAACTGTTTTTATGGTTTCATAAGCATTATGACCTTAGTCTTGGAAAGTCTTTCTCCTGTGGGACGACTGGGATCTTTTCCTGAATAAGGAGTAGCAACAGGAGATTCCACCTGTAGCTAAAGTAATTTGCGTACTGAAGTCAAACACAGGAAGCTCTGCAGTCTACTTGTGACTTTACGCTGCAGGGAGATAAGTAAATAAATCAAGGTAAATGGGTAAATAACATTTGATGTGGCATTTATATAAGTACCATATAAATGTTTTTTATATAAAGACCATCACAAAACATAATCACAAACAGAACTTTGCACAATACCATGGCGAGCTCAGCATGCCCTGCTGTTTCGTTGAAGGACATGCGTGGCAGACTGACCAATAATATACACTGGCAGAACGACACCTGACCTCTTGCTGCATCCAAACAGTGCCATCTTTCGCCTTTACACTTGGTGCAGCTGTGTTGTTCTTATGTGTGAGAGGATGTTTATTGCGGGAAGGCTTCTGTTCTCTTTCTCCAATGTAGAACCTTCACCCTCATCTGAGTTCACCTTTGTTATAGCATGTCTTTATTTGAAAACAGCAGTGTCAGATCGGAGGAAGAGTGAACGTGACTGAGAGCATAATACTGAAGAAAAAAAAAAAAATCACACCAGCTGTTACAGACTCAAATCAAATGAATGTTTTTATGTTATAATAATAACAATAAAAGCAGCTCACTACTCAAAATGGTAATTCTTGTTAGCGGCTGGGTTCCAACCTGCAATCTTTTGATTATAAGTCAGCAGCTCTTACTGCTGCACCACCCAAGTGGTCGTGTCAGCATCAAAACCGATTTCTTTTTCTTTGGTTATATTTTTGAATATAAGTGCACTTGTTTTGACTATGAGACAGTAGTTCTTAACCTCTGCACCAGCCAAGCAGACATGTCTGCCTCATGCCCTAACCCATTCTTTTACTTTGGTTATATTCTTGAATAAAAGCACACTTGTTTTGTTATACCTTTTGTGAAAGTGTTTATTTGATATCTGGACTTCAGTCTTCACACATTATACATTTCATGTCAAAATTTTGTCATTAGTACTATAACATGAAAAAATGTTCTGTTTCAGTTATTTGTTCAACATTTCTTGCTTTGCATTTCCTGTCATCCTATATTTACACTGATCGTTGTAGACACGATAATAACGATATATTATTTACCCCATACAATTCCAGACACCTCACACCCAGATAAACAGACTTGAGCTGGGAGAACTTTGTGTCTGACTTCAGCTGCATCAGTTGGGGATGTGATAGCAGGCTGGCTGCTGCCAGTGCTGATTCCACACATTTGCAATTAAAAGGCACTGATGAGGAGGTGTGAGGAAATTTAAGGTGGCCAGGCATTACGACTTTTTTCATAGGCTTCTGGGATTCTAGTGTTAAAGAATGAGATGAGACTTTAAGGTTAGGGGACAAACAAGCTTACAGAGAAGCACTAGGGAACCTCAAGAGAGGCATCAAAGATGCTAAGTGCAAATATAGGCATTACAACGAAAAAAACACTTTGTAAGAATCACCCCTGCAGTATGTTAAATGGAACTGATGGATTACAAGGTCAGCATTCTGCAGTTTAGCAATCACACCAAAGTATCTGATGGTCTGAAGCGGTTCTTTGCCCGTTTTGTCACTCTAAAGGCCTAACTGCTCCATATGCAGTACTGATTCTATAGAATCGCCCAAGGATATACACAATGAAGAAAAATGTTACCAGTAAAGCAGTGGGCCTAGATGGAGTTCCCAGACGGACATCAAAGGAAAGTACAAATCAACCTTTCATTACAATAAGCTAATGTTTCAACATCCCTTAAATCCCCCATCATCACTCCAGTGTCCAAGAAGTCGGCGGTGAAGTGTTTAAATGACTATCACTTGGTTGCTTTCAAACCAATAATTATGAAAAGCTCAGAGAGATTGGTGTTCTCACACATTAGATCCATCAACCCCTCAGATATGGACTATCACCAGTTTGCCTAGCATGCAAATCACTCCACAGAGCAAGCAGTCTTAACTGCACTTCATATAATAATAATAATAATAATAATTTATTACATTTATATAGCGCTTTTCTCAGTACTCAAAGCGCTATCCACACAGGGAGGAACACTACTAAAACTGCCAAACACAACAGAGCGGAGTGGTGGCTCTGAGGCTAAGGATCTGTGCTGGTATCCAGAAGGTTGCCGGTTTGAATCTCTGTCACTGCCAAAAGAGATCCTACTCTGCTGGGCCCTTGAGCAAGACCCTTAACCTGTAATTGCTCCAGGGGCGCTGTACAATGGCTGACCATGCGCTCTGACCCCAAGGGGTATGCGAAAACTAACAAATTCCTAATACAAGAAATTGTATAAGGCGAAATAAAGAACAAAAAAAAAACAAAAAAAAAAAAAGAAACACCTTAGTGAGGATTTTATTTGTGGCTATGCATTTAACACCATAATCTCCCACAAACTTGTCAATAAATTGGGCAACCTACGTTTGGACACATCTCTGCTCTTGAGTCATGAACTTTCTATTTCAAAAGACCATGGCTTCTCAGGATTGGGAACCACAATTCTACTCTCACCTTGAACATGGTAACCCTACAGGGTTGTGTGTTAAGCCCAATGCTCTTTACCCATGACTGCACTTCCATTCACCTATTATTAGTACTCCAATACCATAATCAAATTAGATGCTGACATCAAAATAGTTGAAATAATTTCAGATGGGGAAGATGTGGCCTACAGGAATGAAGTGGAACATATGGCTGAGTGGTATATGGGCAACAAACTAGTTCTAAACACCACCAAAACAAAGGAAAAGATCATAGACCTCATCAGAACTAAGACAGTAGACCATCTCCATTTCTACATTTATGGAGAAGTAGTGGAATATGTGTAGAAAGCTGGTCCCTTTTGGTTTACATAACAAAAGAGCAGACAAGGTCCCTTAACACTTCTTACTTGATGAAGACTAGCGAAGAAGGCCCAACAGAGACTCTGCTTTTGCAGGAAACTGAAACGGGCCCAACTTCCTCAGCAAGTCCTGGTGAACATCTAGCAAAGCACCAATCTAATCACTGAGTGAATCGCACACACTCACTCACACAATATAACATCCAAAGGCTGAACCTATTTACTTACGGCTCATTATTTTACTGTTCTTTCTTTTTTGTATACAGTATGTAAAATGTGAGTTATTTTCATTTGATATATTGTTGCTTTTATGAGAGATGACATACCAGATTTTGTTGTAGGCAAGTGTAATTAATAGTAAAGATTTCTATTCTGCTTAAAATGTTACTGTCATGCACTTCTCTAACCTCCTCTTAAATATAGGGATTAGATTTCTTCTTTTCCGCTCCCTCTACAAAACAAAAAGATCTTCTGTTAAGCACTATGCCTTAGTGCACAACAGGTTGCATGTGGAGTGTTCTTAACGGAACAACAAATCTTCAATTGGGCACAGACAGTCCCTTTGATCTGGAGAGGGACTGGTTATTAAACTATCCTCACAATTAATTAGTCCTCTCCTCACCCTCTTTCTTCCCTTGGGCTCCCTAAAATTTAAGTTTCTTTTCCCTACACTTGAGGCTCTCATTTCTTATGCCCTTTGGATGATGCATCAGATTTGAAGACACCTGGGCTTTCATCCAGTCTGGCACTCCCACATTATGATTTGTGATGTTCTTGCATTGGTAAATTGTTAAGATAAGCGGAGTTTCACTATTCTCTTCTGTTTTCTTCCACCTTCTCTACAAATTCTTATACTCATTTTAAGTCCTGACTTTTATACTATCTTGTGAAAAACTGATTAAAGGCCCCTGACAATAAAGTCAGTTTGGAACCATGAACTCCTACCCTCAGCTCCTAGGTCCTAAATAGTTCTTCAAAAATTCTGAAACCTAAAAAAAAATATTATTGACACTCCGTCTTCTTAAAAGCAGGTTATGGACCATTGTTTTTCCTCTCTTTGCTCTGTGGTCCTCTCCTCTCAGATGTTAGGGTGTGTATTATCAGTTCTGTTTTAAAAGTTGTCATGCTTGTGTAGTGATTTTTTTTTCGACTCATTATAAAATTTTTCTCCATTCACATACTATTGTCTTAAGAGTAGACTGATATTTTGCCACCATTTTACATGCAAACTCCAGACATGAGAATTTTACAACCATCTTCCTGAAGTCTTTTGATTGTGCTTTAGAGTATTACAATAACCTGTGTGGTTAAAGCCAAATTAAATTATTTTCTTACTAGGGGGCTCCGCCCCCCTGCTCGCTTCGCTCGCCAACCCCTGGTGTTGGGAATGACAAAGAGCGTGATGTATGAATGAGATCTAGAATAGTGTGAAGGTGTAGATGATGCAAATAGAAAGCAAACAATAAAGTGTGTGGCACAGTGTAAAGGTTTATTTGAAAATTTCTTTGTACACACCGTTTAAGTGTAAAAGGTAATTCCAGGTCAGAACTTGTAATGTCAATGAAGATGGTTATTGTTGTGATCAGAGTCAAGTTTGTCAGAGCTTAGAAAGAGTTGTGTCTCTTCAGGAAGTAATGGAATGACTTGGGTATTTATGTTTTCCACATTAATATTTTTTGGACGTAATATAGTGCGTTGTCTTAAAAGGGGCATTTGGTCTAATGAGATTGCTGTTCCAAATCTGTCTGTAACTAATTCTTTGAAAGCAATGCCAATTGTCTGCGTATTTTAAGGTGCACTGAACAATAGCTGATCGCATGGCATGTGGAAGAATAGCTAAACACTGTCTAAAATCTCCTCCTAATAAAAGTACCTTTCCTCCAAAGCGAATATTATTATTCATAAACGTTTGTAGAAGTTTATGAATGGTGTTGATTAAGTGACTGGATGCCATTGTACATTCATCAATAATTAACATTTTTGCAAGACGGATGTCACGTGCAGTGCCACCGTTAATGTTCATAGTGGATACCGATTTGTAGGATCTAATGCAGTTGATAAAGATTTCACTTTCAGGTACATCGTTAGTTAGAAGCTTCTGTAGATATTCAGGATATGAATGTAAAGGAGGCAGTCTAATTTGACCCTTTTGACAACAACGTGTAAATGTATTACTTGTATTGCCAGTTGTTTCTTCAGGGAAGTGAACTGAATGACAATGATTGCAAATGACATTCATTAATCCGAATGAATTTTCCTGGTGTATGTTTTGCTTGTGCTGTTTGAGAGGCGTGTTGTTGCATGTGTAGTATTTGGGACGTGTTGTTTTGGAGCTGTAATCGATTTGCCTGTGCTGTGTGAGAAGCCCGTTGTAGCCTTCCTTGCCGTTAACGTATGTCTGAGACGGGAGGTGTTTCGTTTTGAATCCGTGCCTGTTGCGATGCAGCACTTTGATTGATAGATTGCGTCATGTGGATCTAGGATGTAGATTTGTGCATATTTGCGTTGTTGATTTGTTTCAGGGTGCACTGTTCCAATGCGATGCAGTATTTGTGCACATATGCGAAAGCAGTATGGGCCATTGCCTTTTGTTGGCCTGATATTTACTCCGGTAGATGCAAAAGCAAATGAACTATTGTAGGATCTAATGCAGTTTATAAAGTTTTTACTTTTAGGTACATCGTTAGTTAGAAGCTTTAGTTGAGCTTTGCGTTTTTGGAGCCGAGACATTTTTTCTTCTAGAAATATGGATAAGTAATAAGGAGTATTGCACTCACTGTTAATATGGAGCCTTTTCTGCGGTTGAACGGTTAATAGTGCCTTATTGTAATGAGATCCACCTATGCTGCATAGTGTGAATTGTGTTTGGTCCCGTTATCCGAGCGGTATCGTTTTGTACCTGTGATCGTGAATTCATGACTTGTTTGTTCTTGAGCGTGAGAAATATGGATAAGTAATAAGGAGGATCGCACTCACTGTTAATATGGAGCCTTTTCTGCGGTTGAACGGTTAATAGTGCCTCATTGTAATGAGATCTACCTATGCTGCATATTGTGAACGTGTTGAGATGACGTATGTTTAATACGGACGGTTCATTTAGAAATGGGGCTTTGTGTGTCATTTGTTATTTATGTTACTGTGGTCGTGGGTCTGAATCGTCGTTTTTGTGTACGTTTCGTGTGCTATGTCCGTAGTCTGTCCCGTTTCGTGTCCAATGGGCTTTGTGTGGTGCTCGCGGCTTCTTTTTTTTTGTGTGCTTGTGGCTTGTTGAATCCTCCTCTTTGTGTGCGTCCCGTTTCGTGTGCAATGGGATTAAATCCTCCTCTTTGTGTGTGTCCCGTCCGTTGCTTGTGTGTGTGTGTGTGTGTGTGTGTGGGGGGGGGGGGGGGGGTTGTGGGCTCTTTTTTTTTTGTGTGCCAGGGGCTTGCTGAATCGTTCTCTTTGTGTGTGTCCCGTCCGTTGCTTGTGTGTGTGTGTGTGTGTGTGTGTGTGGGGTGTTTTGCTCGTGCGGCGCTGTGTGCGTCGCCTGCGTTTGACTCCTTTTTTCTGTGGTCTTGTCCGCCTCTCGCGGCGCCTCATTTCTTGGTGCGCCTGCGCAGTACGTCTTTTTGCGGTTACGGCCCATGGCCGGATGTCCCTGCGTCCATCCGGTTTAGCATTCTCGGTTAGTAATATGGATCTTTATATTGAAAAGAGGCTCTCACACCATTGGTGATTGCTTTTTTCAAGTCAAGTTGGGGAGCATGCACTGGAACAGTGCATTGCTGCATCCACCACATGACAAAACAGCTCAGGATCCCGGTTGGCAACCCCCCAGGCAGAAACATGGTTCAGTCCCACCCTCTGGAAATGACCATCTATCTGCCGCAGCCAGGTGTTATGTGGGCGACCTCTGAGCCTAGTCCCTCCACTCGGGTCCTCAACAATGAGGATCCTGGGAGCTGGATCACCCTCAGGGAATCGCGCTACATGGCCATAGTGCCGTAACTAACGCTCCCTCACAATGCAGGTAACGTGCCTCATTCGGGACTCCATAAGCAACTGCTCCTTTGACACAAAGTCAAACCAGCGGTACCCAAGGATTCTCCAGAGAGACACAGTACCATAGGAGTCCAGTCATCGTTTCAGCCCACTGGACAGCGTCCCATGTCTTGCAACCATATAGCAAGACAGGAAGCACCAGGACTCTAAAGACTTGGACCTTCGTCCTTTTGCATAGATATTGGGAGTATCACCACACCCCTTTCCAGTGACCTCATGAACCCCCCGTTCGCTCTTCCAATCCGTTTACTGGCTTCATAGGAAGAGTCACAAGAGACATGAATGTCACTGCCAAGGTAAGTAAACCTCTCGACAAGGTCGACACTCTCTCCGCAGACAGACACACTGCTGATGGCTATGCCTAAGAGGGCTTGGTTTTTATCCAGGACGCTTGCAAGCCCAGACACTCAGACTCCTCGCTCAGTCTCTCAAGAGCCTCGATTAGAGCCTCTATTGACCCCATGAAGATCACAACATCATCAGCAAAAATTAATTAATAAATTAATTCTTACTCTACTGTTTTCTGTTTATTATTCGCATATATTTTTTCTAAAAATGCACTAAGTATGTGAATACCCCCCCCCCCCCCCTTTTTTTTTTTAAGAATTTAAAGATACATGATTGGGGTTTCAAAACTCTTATGTGGCACAGTTTATGATGAATCCATATTTATAGGTTAAATGTAAGTACAGTAATACTTTGAACTAAATCAAAAAATAAAATGCAATATCTATCTTTCCAAAAGCATACTTCAATTAGTTTACAGTTGTTTTAATGGCTTTAAACAATGCTTACCTGCAAGACATGCTTATTGTCCTTTGAGTGCAGCGTAGCTGAGATGGTTGCAACAGAAACGCCAGGCTTCATTTCAATTGGCATAAGTGAATCTGCAAGCTGAAAGTGAAAAAAACAAACATTATTTGCTAGAAAACAGTATAAATTTATTTTGATATAGCTCAACTCCAACTGATATGTTTTGAGCACACCTTTGAGACCTACCACAACATGTCATCAGGTCTTAAAACAATTTCAGTCTTTGACTTCATATTACTACTGCATGCAGAAGGACAGGAAGGCTCTACAGGGAGTGGTGCGATCAGCTGAACAAACTGCAGAGTATGAACTCATTAACCTCCAGGACATCTATACCAAGCAATGTCGAACCAGAGCTAAAAAAAACTTTCGTGACACAATTCATCCCAACAATGGGCTCTTTTCTATGCTGTATCAGTTAAACATCACTGCTGCCAAAAGTCTTGTTCAGAGTGAGAGAAGAGAAGCTTTTTCCCAACAGTCCATCCACATGTTGAATAAGTTAAGTGTCTAGAAATATATGATGTCCTATTGTTAACTCTGTACCATTTGTTAATAAAATCATCTATTTAGTTGAATGAAGAAAAAGGATGCCTTCATGATGCACAGGTGGGAGACTTCCTTGTAAGGCTTGACAGGCTCTTGGCAAGAGCAGGGGTGGATCCAGTTATCATTATCCATGTTGGAACAAATGACATACAGTAGGGTAGCCTATTAAAGAGTTTAGTGCCAGGGCGAGGAACAAAACTGACAATGTAGTCTTCTCTGAAGTTCTGCCTGTACCATGCACCCACCCCAGGTAAGAGTGAGGAGATTAGAAGGCTGAACATGTGGCTCAGATCTTGGTGTATGGTATAATGGTACAAGTTTATATACAACCTCTTCACTCACAATGGGTTGCATCAGAATTGGAGGGGCACCAATGTGTTGGGGAGGCAGATGAATAGGTTAGTCAAGGGTTCTGTAAACTAGGGTATGGGGGACAGTGAGTTTAGAACAGGCCAGGTTTAGAACTATACATGAAAGAACAATAGTGTAAAAATAAAAATGCATAGTAACGTTAATTCCAGCCCAAAGTCTAAGTGAAAAAGTAAAACAAGTAACACATTAAAAAGTTTGCCTTTAGAAGTATCAAAAATAAAACAAGTGAAGTTGTATGGAGTTGTATGTAGCAGAGCATAATTATGATATTATAGCAACAAACTGACAACAGGCTAAATAACAAAGACAGGGATGAGTATAACAAAGTGGTATACAGTAATCCCTCCTCCATCGCGGGGGTTGCGTTCCAGAGCCACCCGCGAAATAGGAAAATCCGCGAAGTAGAAACCATATGTTTATATGGTTATTTTTAGAATGTCATGCTTGGGTCACAGATTTGCGCAGAAACACAGGAGGCTGTAGAGAGACAGGAACGTTATTCAAACACTGCAAACAAACATTTGTCTCTTTTTCAAAAGTTTAAACTGTGCTCCATGACAAGACAGAGATGACAGTTCTGTCTCACAATTAAAAGAATGCAAACATATCTTCCTTTTCAAAGGAGTGCAAAGCAAGCAGTCAAAAAAAAAATCAATACGTGCCCTTTGAGCTTTTAAGTATGCGAAGCTCCGTTCAGCATGTCCTTCAGGAAGCAGCTGCACACAGCCCCCCTGCTCACACCCCCCTACGTCAGCGCAAGAGAGAGAGAGAGAGAGAGAGAGAGGGAGAGAGAAAGTAAGCTGGATAGCTTCTCAGCCATCTGCCAATAGCGTCCCTTGTATGAAATCAACTGGGCAAACCAACTGAGGAAGCATGTACCAGAAATTAAAAGACCTATTGTCCGCAGAAACCCGCGAAGCAGCGAAAAATCCGCGATATATATTTAAATATGCTTACATATAAAATCCGCGATGGAGTGAAGCCGCGAAAGGCGAAGCGCGATATAGCGAGGGATCACTGTACACATTTTCAGAGAGGATAGATAGAACAGAAAAAGAGGTGGGATGACTGTTAAATTGTATGATAAGCCCAACCTGGCTTCATCTGGAAAGTATTAGGTAACAAGGCTTTATTTTAGGAATGTGTTATAGACCAGGGGTCCCCAACCCCCGGTCCGCGGCCCACTACCGGGCCGCAGCTGTCTGACAGCCGGGCCGCGAGAGAACTGCCGGCAACGGAGACTCACTCAGACTTTTCAGAACGCTTGTCGGGCGGGGTTTTGCAGTGGCGCAGAGAGAGGAGAGAGACCGAGGTGAGAGAGTATTACAACAAAGTACTGTATTTTGATGGTCCCGACAGTTTCCTCATATGACACGAGTGTATAGAAATCTCATTACTATGAAGTACATTCGGCAGATTTACATTTACACTTTCATTACAACGAAGTGACTTTGAAATGCTTGAATGAATCATCCGCAGAGCAGTTAGATCTGTGGTCGCAGCTCAGATGTGCACATTTGCACAATGATCCCCAAACAGAAACATTGTAAAAAAAAAAAAAAAAAAAAAAAAAAAAAAAAAAATCTTTCTTTGAACTTTCCTTGTACTGTTTTTTTTTTTTTTTTTGCGGTTTTTGTTTTCTGTGGTTTTCAGTGATATCTTTTGCTTATTTCTTGTCAACATCTGAAAAACATCCATTGGAATTTAACTCATTGTCACCCTCCTATACAAATGGCAGACACGAAAAAACGATAACAGTGTTAATGTTTGTGATGTGCAATGCATAGGTCTTTGTTATATGCAAAAAAAGAAGAACAATCTCGGGTTGCAAACGTATGCGAACTGCTTAATAACTTAATAGAAATGTAAATTGTGTATAAAATTGCCCTACGAACCTGCCCTGAATCCTCAGAATCCCACCCCCAAACCCCCACCCGGTCCCTGGAAAAATTTGCTTCTAGTAAAGTGGTCCTTGCTGTCAAAAAGGTTGGGGACCACTGTTATAGACCACAAATGCATACTGTAATTTCTATGTATATCTTTTTAGTAACATTAAAAAGGCAAGTTTACATGGGATATTATAGCCATGGGGCACTTCAGCAGTGAAACAGGTTTAAAACATTTTACATGTCATGAAGGAGATTAGGGAGGCTAAAAAGTAGTTAGAGGGGAATACAGCAGATAATAATAATAATAATAATAATACATTTTATTTATATAGTGCCTTTCCCATGCTCAAGGCAAAAGATGACCCAAAGAGATTGCTTTAGTATTTTAGTTGTAAAAGAACAGTCAAGGAAGAGGTGAAGTACATCAAGAACAGTAAAGGGAAATTAAAAAATACAGACAGTGAAATGGCACATGCTCTAAATTCGCATTTCTTTGAGGTCTTCACAAATGAAGAAGTGGATAACCTCCCAGTGGTAAAAAGGGTTACTGAGGAGGTACTGAGTAATTTAGAAATTGTAGAGGGAGAAGTACTGCTTAGGTTAAATTGGCTGAAATCAAACAATTCACCAGGACCAGAAAATATTTACCTTCTAGTTCTTAATATTTTTAAGAAGTCACTGTGCAGTGGGGAAATTCCAAAAGACTAGAAAACGGCAAATATCACATTATATAAAATGGGTGACTGGGCAGACCCAAGCAACTATAGGCCAGTAAGTTTAACACTAGAATCCCTGAAGCCAACAAAAAAAAAGCCGTAATGCCGGGTCATCATAAATTCCTTCGCAACCTCTTTATCCGTGTCTTTGTTTTGAAAATGTGTCAATCAGCAGTGGCAGAAACCCTGCTATCCCATCCCCACCGGCGCAGCTGAAGTGAGACTCAAAATTCTCAGAGCTCAAATCTGTTTATCTGGGTGTGAGGAGTCTTGAATTGAATAAGGTAAATAATATATCATTATTTGGAAAACATACATTTCATGTGTGTTCCGTGTCTACAATTATTTGGGTAAATGCAGGATGATAGGAAATACAAGGCAAGAAATTTTGATCATATAACTAAAAGAAACTTTTTTCATGTTATAGTAACTGACAAAATGCTGTCATGAAGTGTATAATGTGTGAAGAATGAAGTCCAAATATCAAATAATCACTTTCACAAAAGGTATAATAAAAGAACTGCGCTTTTATTTAAAAATATAACCAAACAAAAAGAAATTATTCAATTTACATGTTGCTGTGAATGAGTAAAAACCAAAGTCCCAATATCAATTGACAGAAATTCAACATGACTGCTTGGCTGGTGCAGAGTTAAGAACTGCTGCCTCGTAATAAAAAGGGTGCGGGTTTTCCCCGTTTTGAGTAGTAAGCTGCTATTATTACTATTATATAATAAAATCATACATTTGACTGGAGTCTGTAACAGCCAGCATAAATTTTTGCTACTCTAAAAGTTACAGCTGAAGGGATATAAATAGACACACAAACGCTGGTAACTTGTTTCGTTATGCCTTTGCAAAAGTGTTTATTTTGTATTCCATTAACCACCTGGATGAATTCAAATCTGTCTCTGCCTCTCTGCATACACACATCCATGCATGAAAACGTCACTATCTGAAAATATGTCATTTGAACATCTTTTTTTTCTCTGATCATGCCCAAACTCCACGTTATAGTGTATGGTACTGAGAATGCAGACAGACTTCTTATCTTTGGGTGCATATACCGTCAGCATGGCACTGCCAGATCTAAACACTAGCGTGGAGTATTGTTTGTGTACTAAAGTGACTTTAGTTGCCGGTGGAAGTTCCCATTACACTTTATGGTGCAGCAGTCTATTAGCCAGTGAAAGCAACGTGAAGAAGTTGTCTTTTGTTACGGTTCTGCCTTTGCCCAGAAACGGCTCCATAAGCTTTATGACCACAGTCTCTGAAAGTAATTCTCCCGTGGGATAACTGGGATCTTTTCCCAAATAAGGAGTGGCCTTATACATGTACTTTGTCTCCAAATCTGCCACAATCCAAAACTTAATGGCACATTTTTCAAGCTTGGTTGAGATGTATTGCAAGAAAGAACAACGGACCTTGGTTGGAAACAGTTGCTCATCAACAGTAATATGTTGCCCTGGGTTATAACTCAAAATGCAGTTCTCAACAAAATGTTGACAGATGTCCAAGATCGCAGCAAATCTGTTGTTTTCAACATGTTCTGCTCAGGTGTCTTTGTTGTCAAAGCCTGATAGTGGTCATGGGGCACTGTATCTTTTGATTGCCGGTACAACAAATAGTTCTGACCAGGCATCAACCACAGCACCAACTGGGGTCATCGCAGTTCTTGTGAAAAGAATGGAGATAAATGCCATCAACTCAGAAAGAGAGAGACAAGTTTGTTATACCATGTGATATTTGGACATTAGTCTTCACACATTATACACTTCACGTCAGCATTTTGTCATTACAGTAATCCCTCGCTATATAGCGCTTCGCCTTTCGCGGCTTCACTCCATCGCGGATTTTATATGTAAGCATATATATCGCGGATTTTTCGCTGCTTCACGGGTTTCTGCGGACAATGGGTCTTTTAATTTCTGGTACATGCTTCCTCAGTTGGTTTGCCCAGTTGATTTCATACAAGGGACGCTATTGGCAGATGGTTGAGAAGCTACCCAGCTTACTTTCTCTCTCTCTCTCTTGCGCTGACTTTCTGTGATCCTGACGTAGGGGGTGTGAGCAGGGGGGCTGTTCGCACACCTAGACGATAGGGACGCTCGTCTAAAAATGCTGAAAGATTATCTTCACGTTGCTATCTTTTGTACAGCTGCTTCCTGAAATGACATGCTGCACAGTGCTTCGCATACTTAAAAGCTCGAAGGGCACGTATTGATTTGTGCTTGAAAAACAAACTCTGTCTCTCTCTCTCTCTCTCTTTGTCTGCTCCTGACGGAGGGGGTGTGAGCTGCCGCCTTCAACAGCTTTGTGCCGCGGTGCTTCACATACTTAAAAGCCAAACAGAGAGAAAAGCAAACAAATCAATAGGGCTATCTCTGTGACAGTCACTGCTCCTGACACGCACTCCTTTGAAGAGGAAGATATGTTTGCATTCTTTTATTTGTGAGACGGAACTGTCATCTCTGTCTTGTCATGGAGCACAGTTTAAACTTTTGAAAAAGAGACAAATGTTTGTTTGCAGTGTTTGAATAACGTTCCTGTCTCTCTACAACCTCCTGTGTTTCTGCGCAAATCTGTGACCCAAGCATGACAATATAAAAATAACCATATAAACATATGGTTTCTACTTCGCGGATTTTATTTCGCGGGTGGCTCTGGAACGCAACCCCCGCGATGGAGGAGGGATTACTGTAGTACTATAACATGAAAAAAGTTTCTGTTTTAGTTATGTGATCAAAATTTCTTGCCTCGTATTTCCTGTCATCTTACAGTTACCCAGATCGTTATAGACATGGAACACAAATGAAATTTGTGCATTCCAAATAATGATATATTATTTACCCTATACAATTCCAGACACCTCACACCCAGATAAACAGACTTGAGCTGGAAGAACTTCAGCTGCCTCGGTGGGGGAACAGGATAACAGGCCTCTTCTGCTGATTGACACACTTGCAAAACAAAGACTCTGGTGAAGAGGTGCGAGGAAATTTAAGGTGACCTGGCGTTACAACTTTTTTTGTAGGCTTCAGGGATTCTAGTGTTAACGTTCATCACAGGAAAATTAATGGAAGGAATCATTAAGGATAAGATTGAGCAATACATGGCAAGAAGAGGAGTTTTACTGAAGAGTCAGGACGCAGGAGAGGGAGGTCACGTGTTACAAACATGCTGTAATTCTATGAGGAAGCAACAAAAGTGTATGATCAAAGTGGAGCATATATTACTCATCTTGACATTTAGAAAGCATCTGATAAGGTGATATAGGAAATGCTGGGCATCAAACTAAAAAGTGGGAGGTCAGGGTGATGTTTGTACATGGGTGAAAAATTGGCTCAGACACAGGAAGCAGAGGGTTATGGTATAAGGACTCTTATCAGAATTGGCTGATGTTAAGAGTGGTGTTCCACAGGGGTCAGCGCTATGGCCGTTGCTATATTAAAAAAAAAAAAAAAAAAAAATTATATATATATATATATATATATATATATATATATATATATATAAATAAATGATTTGGATAAGGAATATAACTAACAAACTGGTTCAGTTTCGAGATTATGCTAAAATAGGTGGATTGGCAGATAATGTAGAATCCACTGAATCATTACAGAGGAACCTGGACAGCATACAGGCATAGGCTAATTTGTGGTGGGGGAAATTTAATGTTGGTAAATGTAAAGTGTATGTATGGATGAAATAAAAATGTTAGGCCTGAATACATAATGGGAGGTCTAAAAGAGCTGAGCCTTTTCAGTTTAAGCAAAAGACGATTAAGAGGAGACATGATTGAAGTGTTTAAAATTATGAAGGGTATTAGAAGAGTGGATTGAGACTGTTATTTTAACATGAGTTCATCAAATACATAGGGACACAACTAGAAACTTGCTAAGGGTAAATTTCAAAATAATTTTGAATACATTTTGAAATAATCATCAGGAAACAGCCAAAAGAAACAGAAAACAGAAAAAAGGCAGTTATAGGGCAATTTCAGCAAAGCAGAAAAACATATATTACAGAAAAATATATTACAGATTTAAAAATGAGACAACATAGATGAAAACAGAACAGACTGTTTTTTCCTCCCCAACACACAATAATCCCCTATATGTGTGAATAGAAATATATACAGTGGAATACACACCAGCCCCTTCTGAAGTTCACACAATAGTCCAATATTCAAGTTGACAGTATACTGGGGGTGAATGAAGTGTAGAAATCAGCCAACCAAAGAATCTGAAAATTTCAATGCAAAATGTTTCCTGAGTCACTACTGCACCATTATAATAAAACGGAGTCAAACAAGCTCAACCAAGTCCACTAGTTAGAAGAATGATGACCTTCGTCTATCTAAACAGATCTTTGAAGCTGTAGATGCTTTTTACACAGCCAATGCAGACATTGATTCGTTAGAAAGAGATTTATGCAAATTTCTTCTACAACTGGATGTCCAGCCTTCAGGCTGTCAATCACGTGTCTATTCCTAAAACAGGATGTATGGTCTATATTCATGCACGCACAAGCAGACAACAGGGAAACTCGTGACATTTTCTGTGTGATGGCACTACAATGACATTTCACTATGTACAAAGTTCAAGTCTTATAGAGCATCAACCAAACAATCATTATGCACTCTCACAGTTTTATGCATTGTAACCACAAGGGGGCGCAAAGAGACCCAAACCATAGACTCCGTACAGTACCACGCTGGTGTAAATACCATGTAAGTACCATGCTGGGTAAAATAAAACTACATTCATTCCTTCATGAACACCTTTCCACAGATCTCAATCCAACGATCTGCCAAAACACAAATATTACTTCATTTTCCTCCTTCCCTCCACCAGTTGAGTTTTGCCTGTTGCCTCCCAACTATGACTATTCCCATTTGTGGCAGCAGATTTCCTTTTTTTGCTGGACCTGGGAATGCTTCTGGTGCCATTCTATCTCCTCTAGGAAGCACTTTCGGGCAATAGACAAAGTGGGATGGTCCTTCCCGGAAAGTGCCCACTACCAGTCCCAAAGGACCCCTACAGGGCTGTACTTTAGGACTCTATTTCCCTAGCACCCCTGCAGGTGTCCCAACTGGGTTCTCATACTAGGACCACTGTCACCTAGTGCATGGGGAATGGAACCACTCAAATGTTCTAGCTTCAGCTGGCCTATATTTATTATTTTATACCAGCTTGCCAGAGAGTTATCTTTCTGCCTAGCCGTCCAATCAGTCCATTGTTCCTCTCAGGTCTCCCATCTAAGTAATAACCCTTTCTCCTCCTATAGTGTATTCATTCCCCAAGTCGCCTTACTTTTTGTGCAGTCCTAAAAGTTAATAGCTCACAATAGCTCACATAGCCAATTGATAAATTAAAATGTATTGGAGTAACTTCACATTTTAATACTATAAAAACAGGAATTAAAATGATAAACAGTTTAAATTGCTGTATGTTTTAAAAGAAAAAGTACAGTCATAAGCTACTTGAGTAATAATAAAAGAAGTGCCTAACATTTTATAATTTTTGAGAATTTTGGTTGTTAGTCATGAGTCTGATACTGTAAATCTATGCTCCAGCTCTCGCATCCCTAAATTGGTTAACATGGGTAGAGAGGATGGATGGAATACTTAAAGGTTTTATATTACTAGATGATATAGGGAATAATGAAAAAGTATGACAATATACATGTTATACTGTTAAATTCTGCTCTGTACTTCCAAAATTTATATTTTTTATTTCTTACTATATTGAGAAATTGTTCTGTTCTGTGTACTGCATTGTATTGTATTGACCCCCTTCTTTTGACACCCACTGCACGCCCAACCTACCTGGAAAGGGGTCTCTCTTTGAACTGCCTTTCCCAAGGTTTCTTCCATTTTTTCCCTACAAGGTTTTTTTGGGAGTTTTTCCTTGTCTTCTTAGAGAGTCAAGGCTGTGGGGCTTTCAAGAGGCAGGGCCTGTTAAAGCCCATTGCGACACTTCCTGTGTGATTTTGGGCTATACAAAAATAAACTGTATTGTATTGTATTGTATTGTATACAGCATACCTTTTTAGAACAGCCCTATGAATGACACCTTTCTGACTTGCCATTCATGTCAAATGTAAAATGTCGGGCTTGACATTAAATTAAAAAATATTGATATCCAGTTTCAAAAATACAATATTAAATTTAAAAGCTTGTTTAAATTTATTCATTTGATGTGTAAAACAGTCCAAAATTTGAATTTTAAACTTAAGCAATTCAGAAAATTAAAAGCATTAATTTTAGAAGCAGAGAAAAGTACTTGATGATTTCATCAAACAACTACTCTGGGTAGTAGCCACATTCCACATATGCTTATTTGCAAACACCTGCTTTTGCACATTCTGCAAAATGTGGTATATTTTTTCAATGTGCATTGTGTACATGAATGGACTGGGTTTACACGTTACACCTTATTTTTATCAAATTGCAGACCTAGTAGAAGAGGCACATTTACGGTCACATGTAGGTTGTAAATTATTAGAATAAGGTCATCGTCCTACTAGTACTTTGTAAAAGATGGCAGAAGGAGACTGGTGTCAGTAAAGAAACACATTTTTTAAATCTGTGCTGTAATATCCCCCCTGATGAGTTAATAAAAGATAGTAGTTACAAAGAATGTGGATGATACACCCATTGCAACCCATGGGAAACCCCACTTCCTTACTTTAAACAGTAAGCTGAGTAACCTGTACAATTATTTGATGATCCTAAACTTGATGAACTGTGGGGAGGCTAGCTAGTTTACAAATGAGATAAAAGAGATTCAAAAAGTAACAGGCATGATGAACACAGTATAAGGATTTTGAACTTGGAATACTTATCACATGCAATGGGAATACTGTGTGAGGTGTTGGAAACAGAAATAGAGTGAACGTCCATCCATCCATCCATTATCCAACCTGCTGAATCCGAACACAGGGTCACGGGGGTCTGCTAGAGCCAATCCCAGCCAACACAGGGCACAAGGCAGGAACCAATCCCGGGCAGGGTGCCAACCCACCGCAGGACGCACACAAACACACCCACACACCAAGCACACACTAGGGCCAATTTAGAATCGCCAATCCACCTAACCTGCATGTCTTTGGACTGTGGGAGGAAACCAGAGCGCCCGGAGGAAACCCACGCAGACACGGGGAGAACATGCAAACTCCACGCAGGGAGGACCCGGGAAGCGACCCCAGGTCCCCAGGTCTCCCAACTGCGAGGCAGCAGCGCTACCCACTGCGCCACCATGCTGCCCTAGAGTGAACGTGTGCTGTGGAAAAGGTGCAAAAATGCTTAGTGGGGAACAGTAGAAGGTACAAGGGGAACAATTACAGCATTGTGCGGTTTTGTGTACTTGTATCACAAAAATGGTCAGAAAAAGTGGTGGTGATGAAGTGGAAGAGTGAGCAGTGAGTAGTTTTTAGGATGATGGCTCGTAACCAAATATTTTTTTTGGTATTTGGTACACTATTAATCCGTCTTTATGCATGACCTTTGGAGGTCAGAGCACAGGGTCAGCCATTATACAGCACTCCTGGATCAACATCCAGGTTAAGGGTCTTGCTCAAGGGCCTAATAAAGTATGTTCCCTTCTGGCATGAATATAGTCTCAGTATATATCCCACAGGTTGGCAGATGTGATGAAGAGAAACATGAGTTATCGGACAGGATGATGAAGGTAACATATGGGGTATCTAAGGGAGAGGTGATTATAGTGGATGTGAATTAACTGGGCATGCTAAAACCAGTGCTAATGGTTATGAAGGAGAACACTGGGAGTTTTAGCTTCAGTAAAAGGAATGTTCAAGATGAAACAGGATGATGAGATGGAAATAGTTGTATGTAACACTTTATTTAAAGAGGAGTAAAATTATTTATTGAAAAGGGGAGTTGACCAGGGCATTGTGAAAAATGTGAAACCAATAGAACATTGTGTATCACCAATATCACTTGATCATATGAGATGCATTAGTAAGGGAACAAAGTCAGAAAAGTATATACTGAAACTGAAGGTCTAAAAATCTAAGAAGGGTAGTCTTAAAAGCAAATCTGCTCAAAAACTGCTAGCAAAAGATAACAAGGTTCCATGAGCATCAGGTGTGAATGACAATGGAGGAAGCAATAAAAATGTCTGGTTGAAAATAAAATAAGTCAGTGGTTGGTCAACGATACTACTAAAACACAAGGAAACAAACTGGTGAAAAGCTGAGTTACAGATGGCAACTGAGGAAAACAGAAAATGCTACAAGGAGTCATGGAAAACAAAGACAGAAGGCAACAAGGCAATCTTTAAGGAAGTGAAGTAAAATGTTACAAAATAATGAACTGCCATAGTCTGGATCATTCTCATAAAGACGATATGCATGATGTTACATATGCCATATTGTACATCATAAAACAACATACAAAATGTCAAATGAAGTCCGAAGAAAATATATTTTTCACAACCACAAACTTTTATAACCTTCTAAAAACAGTTTCTAAAACTGTTATTTTTACAAACCTGGGGTAAAATTTCAATTCGCTCAAAGCTCCTCCTGAAAGGTAAGGTGAGTACACTGCAGCGTTTATAAGCCATTAAGGGCATCTGAACATCCAGCATCAAATCAGAACGATGAACCTGTGAAGGTGGAGGCTGAGTGTACTGTTCTGGGCACACCAGATGAAGGGGCTAAAAAAAAAAAAAAGCAATAATAATTGTCATCAAATAGTGTAAGCACATTTACAGAGAGGCAAGAGCGTGTCAATGCAGTAATAGGTTAAAAAAATCATAATTTCAAAGAGTAGTACTGATGCAGTGATCTTATTTTGTCTACTTACAATGCAAGTTCTTTTGGGGCATCAGAGCAAACATGGAAATCTTAAAACGTATATTAGATAAGTGTGTATTTATATTGTTATTGGAAATACAACTTCCCCAAACTCACTTCCTTCCCTTCTTCCCTGAACCGCCAGAGGTGTGGTTAGTGTTGGCTAGCTACTTGAGAGCTGCATTTGTAAATATGTCTTGATTATAGCACTCTGGCTATAATTTTTTTCAGTAAAACGATTTACAGGATTTAGATAAACAAGCTCTCATTTTATACAACCGATATGGTTGGCTATGAAGAAACATTTAAACTCACTGCTGAAGGTAATATTTATAAGCCAGAATACAACAATAAGGAGCTGCAACAGACTAAAGATGAGAGAAAAGACAAAGACGAAGACACATAAGGAAAATGTGCTGCCCAGGTTGGACTGTGGAAATTGCATGTAGATGTTTCAAGCTTTCTGAAGGACTTCAGTTCTGGTATTTATATCTAATATAAGCACTATGGTGATGGGGTTGAAGTATATATATTCCATTTTTTTTTATTTTCACATCGAAGATAAATCATTTTACCTGAAAGGAAATGACAGCCACAAGCTTTACTTTGTCATTTTGTACTCCAATTGCTTTGACTGTGAAAAGGAAAAGTGCTGCTAGAAATCTGCGGCCTATTAATTACTTTCATCTTTGTGTTGTTGTCATAAACATGCCTCTGAAATGTGGATTTTTTTTTTTAAATAAAAACCTCTTGCTGTGCTGAAATAGAAATATACAGTAAGTTTTAAAGTATTTTTCAAATCTGCCCAGGTGCCCCACAGACTAACACTGTAAGCTATTGGAAGTAAGTTTTTTTTAGTAGTGCTTCTTTTAGCACACATTTCTGTAATAACATTTTCAGATTTATAATTCCAAACAAAATACCTTACATATTTTAAAGAAAGTTTTTTTTTCTGTAAGCAAACTCTAAGTTTAATTACTGCATACAATTATCAGTGATTATCAGCATATTATTATATGCTTTCTTCTTTAGTCTTTTTTTATTGACCTAAGTAATATTAGTTGTTGAAATTGCTTTTGTTCATTGCATGGATGCCAGCACTTGGAAAAATATTCAACTGAGTCCAAAAAACTTGACTTACATAATGCTGTAAATCTTTAATCAAAATTTGTTACCTGAAGTTCTTTGAGTAATTTATTCACTTGGATAAAATTAAGACGAGTATCAATAGGACAGTACACACATTTCATGGCAAGTGGTTGAAAAGGAGCCAAAGCATCAACATAGGAAAAATCTGGTTCTGAAATAAACCAAAATAAGCAGGTTCAGTACATGAATAGATGAATGAAGAAATATCTAAACATAGATACTATAGATGGAACCTTTGTTTTAAACACATTAATAGCACACTGCAATTAGTTATATCAAATTACAAGTCAGTTAGTATTTTAAAAAATGATTTAGTGTTCTGCTTACATTTACTGTATAGAATTGTTAGCTAATGAGCATGTAATCTGTGACAGCCTTTTCAATTTTATTTTTATTCTTGAGGTCATTCTTAATTACTTTATGCCACTGCTATTTTAGTGAATCTAAATGCAAGGCTAAAAACTGGATATGGTGTGTATGAAATGTGTGCTGTCACAACAAAAGGATGCCACTATTGAGTGATGGTAGACATTTTTATGAAATAAACTATTTAGAAGTTAAAACTGAGGGCATGAGACTGGATGGGAAAATTCTAAGAGATAATACTGATTAAATATCTTAATTGTGTAACTCATTAAAAATTCAATCACAGAATAAACTAGTATTTTCATCAGTGTGTTTTAGGAATAGAGTGAAAGATACTGAACAAAAGACTTGATGCTGAAAGAAAATAAAGCTAATATTGCTGTTTTCCATTCAGGAGCTCAGTAGCACAAGGCAGTTGAGTCATAATAATTAATTTGCATGTTGTATTATGCGCTTTGACGGAGACAGACAGACAGATCACTGTGGTAACTAGGCTCCACAGATTTGAGAAGAGCCTACTTCTGCTACAATATCTTTCTGTCATTTTAACTACTGCATCACTACATAATGAAACAGTTCAAGCATTGTGGTCTATGGATATACAGTCCAATGTGTTAAAACACTGCAGCTATTTAGTCAAACTGATGGCATGTTTGCATTTTAAACCTAGACAGTAATGTTACATTTATTTAGTTATTTGTTTAGACATGCACTGAAAATATAGACGTTTTCTAGTGTTGTTAGGCAGATTTGTTGAATCGGGTGCTTTGAGTACTGAAATTTATATCTCCTATGGCTCTTCGTTATTAGCTCTTTTACTTCAACTGTACATTTTTCAGTTCATATTTTCATAAATATAGCTGCCAATTCTTTCAAGATTACATTGATGCCTGCACTATTATCATTATGATGAAAAACAGAAAGCACACACAGCACCTGCGACAACACATTGGTCAAGTTTACTATCTATATATTGATGTCATTGAATGGCAATATATAATCTGATGCTACAGAAAGGTTTTGCCTTGCATCAGGTAATATTTTTAAAATGGATATTTATTTTTAAAACGTGTAAAGTGCTTTTGCACACACAACATTCTGTCTTTTTTTTTTTTTTAAGAATATTTTGACTGTGGATGGGTTATTGTAAACATAAGCTTCTTGTATATCGGGCACCTCTGATTTCTGCAGTTCAAAGTCACTGCCTCTATGTTGAGCACTTCCTTTGTGAGGTGTTGGATTGGTTTCGAAATATTACACTCAGTGAGCAGTCTTATTGTTCCCAGTTTTAAGCAAAATTCACTTGTGTTTGCCACCATAGTGTACGTCTGGCTTTAGTGAGACTAGCTCCAAAGTGAAGTTATTTTAGAAGGCCATATTGCACAGGTGAATAACCACTTTTCCAATGCTTTGTAAGTGTTAGTAACATGAAAAAAAGCCTTTGTTAATGACTTGTTACATAATAATAAATGACCAAGAGGTGCATTTTTACAGTACCTACTCTAAAGTGTTACTATGGCCCTTTTAACTTTCTTGTATACATAGTATAGACCACAGGTGTCGAACTCCAGGCCTGGAGGGCCACAGTGGCTGCAGGTTTTCATTCTAACCCTTTTCCTAATCAGTGACCAGTTTTCACTGCTAATTAACTCCTTTCCCTAGAATTGTAATAGCCCTGTTTTTAAGGATTCAATCCTCTCAATTTATTCTTTTCTTCATTAAATGGCAGCCAAACAGAAATGAGATGTGAAACGAGCCAACAGATGACCAGCTAAACTGGGGTTTCAAACTCCAACCAATTTCACTCCAACCAGTTTCTTAATGAGAAGCCAGTTCTTGCTGTTAATTAAACCCGTTACTTAATTCCACAGCTTGCTGCTGCTCTCATTTTGCTACAGCAGACATTTCCCAAACTGCTGATTTTCTGTTTCTGATTATTGACCTGAGAGATCAACCTTTCCGAGACCCTCACCTTTCTTTATGTTCAGATAATGCGGTTAGCTGGTCACCTGTTTGCTCGTTTTGTGTCTCATTATTGTTTGGCTGCTAATTAAGGAAATAGAAAGAACTAAGGGGTCTGAGTCGAGTTAATTAAAACTAAGGCAAAAGAAGTTAATTAGCAGCAAAAACAGGTCACTAATTAAGAAGGTGATTAGAATGAAAACCTGCAGCCACTGCGGCCCTCCAGGACTGGAGTTCGACACCCCTGGTATAGACAAAGTAAAGGAATTGTGAAAAAATTCGATCTTTGATGAATCTTCACGTTTTAGACCTTCCTGAGTCCGAAAATATTTTTTAAATTATGTCTGTCAGTGTGTAAACATGATAGCTCGAAAATGCTTTGACCTAGGTCAATGAGATTTTGTACACCTGCTTTATATCAAAAATTAGGAATCCTATCAACTTTTGGGCCACTTCCAACAACTGGATGTGGTACTTTAAGTGAATACTTTTCCAAATTTTTAAGTAAACTATCGTTATAATTCCAGACAGATTATTCAAATTTTGCATAGATATTTAATATGATAAAAAGCAAACATATGAAATTTGAGAAAAATTAGTCAACTTGAAGTAGAATTTTTTTTAAACCACCATCCAAATTTTTTGTATCATGGAAACATAAATGTATACACAATATTAAAAACTGTATTCAATATAACACATACAGTATTCTTTCAATAACTATTATTAATTTTATTTTAATGTATACATCATCAGTTTAACAATAACGTGTAAACATTGAACATGCCATGTAAATATAAAAATGTAATGGAAACAATAAGCTGCTACATCTCTGTCGTGTTCCTGGTAATACATTTCATTTTATATATTTCTTTTTTATTTCCGCCATCATTGTCATAATTAATATTTTTTTTTTTTTTTTTTTTTCTTGTGTCGCCTTTTACAATTTCTTGTATTAGGAATTTGGTAGTTTTCGCATACCCCTTGGGGTCAGAGCGCAGGGTCAGCCATTGTACAGCGCCCCTGGAGCAATTACAGGTTAAGGGCCTTGCTCAAAGGCCCAGCAGAGCAGGATCTCTTTTGGCAGTGATGGGGATTTGAACCAGCAACCTTCGGGATACCAGCGCAGATCCTTAGCCTCAGAGCCACCACTCCGCCCATAAATGTAGTTAAATGCAGTTTTACCTATAGCAATTTATTGCAACAAATATTATATAATACTACACACCTTTTCTATGTTTTTAGTTGACTATAACTCTTTTTACTTTGCACTTAATATAGGTAATACATATGTAATCATGAAAAAATTCCACCACCGTTTTCGACCTCTCTAAGTGTGAAAATATTTTAATATAAAGTTTGATTATAAGTAGAGATAAATGATTGTGTATTATTAATTAGTTATGATGAGAAAAAAGATGATACTTGAGAAATATCATTCAACTAGAAGTGGTTCTGATGACTTTTTTCTCTATCTCAGATTATGAGAAAGTCAAGGGGAGCACAGTCCCAATTTTTTAAAGAAGAAAACATGCAATAAATCAGATAACTTCTTCATCCAAAACTGCCTAAAAAAGGCCGCATGTCTTGTTGATATATCATTGACTTAAACTTAATGGAGAAGTTTAGTATTTTTTCAAGTTCAAGTTTTTCAAATTATTTCTTCACAATCATGGTGTATATAAATTTGCCAAATGAATCTACATTATAAACTAAAGCATATTTTAAAATATATATATTTTTCGATTAAAATTAAGTCTTAACTGAATTACTATATTGTATTTTTAATAAATGCCTTAGATTGTTGAAAGAGCCAAACCATCTACATATTGCATATGCTGTTGTGTGTTGTGGGGACAAATGATTTATAAAAAAAAAAAAAAAAAGCTCAGGAAATGAAAAAGGCGAAGTGTGTGATAGAGCAGACTAAAGCGCCAGAAACCAATTATAGAATAAGGTAATAAAAGAGGACAACTTGTAAGACTGTATTTCAGTCTTTCAGTCCCCCTAATGACTAAAGCCCCCATTATCACTATCTCTCTTCTTTCTTGAAACTGGTTTTGAGGTAGCCTGTTGGGGCTTCTCATACCTGCCTACCACCTAGAGTTTTCATTTTTTTTTTTTTTTAAGTTTATTTATTAATTTTATTGTAATCATTCCATACAAACAGATCAATTTATACAAAAAATAATTGAAGACAAATCAAACCCCACCCTTGAGAAGGACAGCATGGCCAAAGGAGAATTGCTTAGGGCTTTTTAAGGGCAAAAATAAACAAAAGAAAGGAAAAAATATATATAGGTAAATAAAAAATGAAGAAGGGAAAGAAATACAGAAATAATTATTTCTTCTTATTCTAAAATATTATTGATTAGATCCTGCCAGGTTTTGAAAAATTTGATTTTTTCCAATTTCAAATAATATAAAACATCGGTTTCCCACTGACTTATCAGAGGAGAGTTAGGATTCTTCCAATTTAACAAAATACGTCTGCGTGCCAAAAGTGTAGTGGATGCAATCACCGTTTGCTTGTCCTTCTCCACTTCAAGTCCGTCTGGAAAAACACTGAACACAGCTGTTAATGGGTTAGGAGGGATTGTGACACCAAGGCTGTCTGAAAGGCACTTAAAAATTTTTGTCCAAAATGATGTTAATTTGGTGCAGGCCCAAAACATGTGACCCAGTGAGGCAGGAGCTTGGTTGCAGCGTTCACAGGTTGGATCTTGCCCCGGAAATATTTTGGACAGTTTTAAGCAAGACAGATGAGCTTGATATAAAATTTTTAGTTGAATAATTCTATGCTTTGCGCATATGGAGCTCGAGTGAATTCTCTGCAATGCTACCTTCCACTCCTTTTCTGATATATTGATTAAGAGATGTTTTTCCCAATGTCCTCTTGGATCTTTGAAAGGAAGGGATTCTAATAAGATTTTATATAATGTGGAAATGGTGTCTAATTCCACGAAATTGAGCAGTATTTTTCCCAGCATGGTGGAGGGTACGAGATGAGGAAAATCGGACAGTTTCTGTTTAACAAAGTTTCTAATTTGAAGATAGTGAAAGAAATGTGTAGCTGGGAGGTTGAATTTGGAACGTAATTGTTCAAAGGATGCAAAGATATTGTCTATATAAAGATCTCTGAGCAATTTAATCCCAAATCTTTTCCAGGTATTAAAAACTGGATATGTTTGTGAGGGTTGAAAGAGGTGGTTCTCTTGCAGAGGTGCCACAGATAAAAGATTTTCCATCTTAAATTGCTTTATAAATTGGTTCCATATTCTGAGTGAGTAAAGCACAATTGGGTTATTAGTATATTTGCGATAACTTGCATTTATTGGAGCGCAGAGCAGGGAGTATAAAGAAGTACTACAGAATTTTATTTCTATTGCGGGCCAAGCCTGTGTATGTTCATTTTTTTGTGTCCAGGTTTTTATGGCTTGTATGTTTGCTGCCCAGTAATAAAACTGGAAATTAGGTAAAGCCATGCCACCTTTTGCCTGAGGTCTTTGTAGGGTTGCTCTTCGGATACGTGAGCATTTGAGTTCCAAATAAATGAGGTTATAGTTGAATCTAATTGCTTAAAAAACAATTTATTGATATACTGTATATTGGAATGTTTTGAAATAAAAAAAGAAGTTTTCAAAGTCACCATCTAGCTCCGAAAGGTACTGAAAATGGTTTGACAGTTACAATTCTGGAGATGATGTCCCTGGACAGTGTGCACTCTTTACCTTGAGCCTAGGTTTAACTGTGACCCAACTCTCTCTATCTGCACAACCCTAGGGGTGCACACTATCTCGATAAAAGATACCTGGGCCAGGTCCACCAATTCTCTACTACAACACAAACCAGTGACCTCCTTAGGTTCAGTGACCATGAGATTGAGATATTGGATCAGCTGGCACCTCCTACACATGTAGTTTTCAAGGAAGACTGACAAGTCCAAGCCATCCTTCTATTATTTTTGAAAATTAGGTTTTGTATTACTTGACCACTCAACCCCTTTTAATTTAAAATATTTTACTAAAATTATTCAAATGAATAAATTAAAATTAAGTAATATTTTTCAGGATCAACAGCCATCTGTGTGTCTGTCTTTGAAGTTATTAAAGTTTACTTTTCCCTGGTCTGCTTTCCTAACTCTGCACCTGTCATCATTTACTTACTTTTAGGCTCTGTGCCTCTGCCTAAACTGTCTGTTCTTTCGATTCACAAACACTTATGCTGTCATTGTTAGCACCTTACTAGCACTAACTTTTTTGAAAGCTAAGACCTGTTTATCAAGTAAACGTTCACACATTACTCCTTCTTACAAAGAAAATGCTTAATAAATACTATTCACCACAAGTAACTTTCTTATTCACTTGCTGGTTTCTACTGCTGCATGCCCCTGCTTGGCACACCCTTGCTTTCTACTAGTGCCAATATTTTTTGGTATGAGTGCTATATAGTGCTCTATCCATTTATTCTTTATATATCTTATGTTCTTCCCACAAAGGAATCTCAGTTCTTCTTAACTATTCCTTGCTATGCTATTGGTTACTTACTTACTCACTGACTTGACAGTTCAGCAATTGATTCTGTTGTGGAAAAAGCTCTCCTGTATTTTCAAAGTAGTCATTTATGGAGACCAGATGAGAATGCAGAACAATTCTTTATTTGCACATTAATAGGCACAAATGTCAGTCCATGGAGCGAGCAATTAATTTAACAGTTCGTCTACATTACCTCATCTTAGTACGCACAATATCTTTTTATTTCATTATTACAAAGAGCTGGCACAAGATTGCTGAGAAATACATCAGAGACTTGTGGTAACTTATTTTATCAAAGAGGGCTGATGTGGTTTATTTTTTCATTTCAGTTTCTTTTATTCAGTATATTCTGGTTGTTTTTGACAACAAAAATACCAAAACTGCAGTTTTAAGTTATCTTTCATTTTTTTCTCACTAATTGTTATATTGTGTAGTATTGTTCATAACTGGCATGACTTGAAAAACTGAATTTGTTCTGGGTCAGAAAACAATAGAGTGAAATATCCGGCAGATTTTATGGGGCCTAGATTTGAAAGGGTTAATTAAATGGATGACTGGAACAAGTATCAGCTGTCCTGAAACATATTGCTCTGCTTTGGGTCAACTGATAAGTGTATGGAAATTATGTTTAAAGAGACTGTTGAGGTTTATGGACTTAGTAAAGGGGGAGAAATTTGGGGTGCTACTAAAAGTATGTAATTCGCTTTTGCAATAGCATATTGTATCTTTAATATTTTGTAGGTATTTACAGTTACTGATGTTGCATTTGGTGACTGTCTGCAGTACTATATTTCATTTGAACAATCTGCCCTAAGTGCTTATTAAACAATAGGCTTTTTAGCTAAAATTAGGTTAATTAGTCCAACTTATGACTTTTAGTTGCAGTGGGCTGCTGTCTTCTTCTTAAACATCTTATTAGAATAGCTGTAGTTATGACAAGCATTTTACTATTTTAGCTTGTTTTCACTATTGTTATATGTCATGAAAAACATTATAAACACATTTTATTAGTAAAAACTGTGTAGGTGATTATTTTATTTATTTTAAGTAAAATGCTTTGTTTTACAGATATTGAAAAATAATTTTGTTTAAATAAAATTAAACATCACATCACCCATGGTTTATGGTTTCTTTCACCTAAGAAACTGGTCATTTGGAAGACATGAAAATGGTTATCAGTACTGGCTGTAAATATCCTGTTTGGAGCATCTCTACACAAAAGTGGATTTTTTTGGATGACTTGGTTCATATCATAAATGTGAACAAACTTGTTGGTATCCTTACAACTCATTGAAAAAGTGCTGAAAAGTAATTAAATGAAAAATTGTCCCATGTACAGTATACCTGCATTTTTTCAATATGTCAAGTAACACATAGCAAGTATGAAAAGAGATTAATTATTGCTTATTCTAAAATGGCCTGGACACATTTGTTGGTACCCCTACAAAAAGGTAATACATAATTTGATTAGAGTGATTTTTCAAACTAGCTGTTTTCTTAGTATCACAAGACTCCAATCATGCAATCAGCCATTCAGCCTATTTAAATGGAGAAAAGTAGTCACTCTGCTGTTTCATATCATCAGGGGTCCCACATTGAACATGGACCAGAGAAAGCAAAGGCGAGAGTTGCCTGAGGAGATTGTAAAGAACATTATAGACAAGCATGTTAAAGGCAGGGGGCGGCACGGTGGCGCAGTGGTAGCGCTGCTGCCTCGCAGTAAGGAGACCCGGGTTCGCTTCCCGGGTCCTCCCTGCGTGGAGTTTGCATGTTCTCCCCGTGTCTGCGTGGGTTTCCTCCGGGCGCTCCGGTTTCCTCCCACAGTCCAAAGACATGCAGGTTAGGTGGATTGGCGATTCTAAATTGGCCCTAGTGTGTGCTTGGTGTGTGGGTGTGTTTGTGTGTGTCCTGCGGTGGGTTGGCACCCTGCCCGGGATTGGTTCCTGCCTTGTGCCCTGTGTTGGCTGGGATTGGCTCCAGCAGTCCCCCGTGACCCTGTGTTCGGATTCAGCGGGTTGGATAATGGATGGATGGATGTTAAAGGCAAAGGCTATAAGACCATCTCCAAGAAACTTCATGTTTCTGTGACAACAATTTCAATTATTATTAAGTTTAAGGTCCACTGGTTTGTAGCCAGCCTCCTTGGATGTGGCCATAACAGAAAAATCGACCCCAGAATAGGCAGAAAGATAGTGAGAATGGCAGACAAAATGCCAAAGACAACTTTCAAAGAGATACAAAATGAACTCCAAGGTCAAAGTCCATCAGTGTCTGACTGTACCATCCGTTGCTTTTTGAGTGACAGTGGGCTCAATGAAAAAGGACCCAGGAGGACTTTGCTGTTGAAAGCAAAACATAAAAAAGCCAGCCTGGAATTCACTAAAATGTACACTGACAAGCCACAATGCTTCTGGGAGAATGTCCTTTGGACAGATAAGACACAACTGGAGCTTTTTGGCAAGTCATATCATTTCCGTGTCGACAGATGAAAAATTAAGCTTTCAAAGAAAAGAACACCATACCTATTGTGAAACATAGAGGAGGCTCAGTTATGTTTTGGCTGCTTTGCTTCATCCAGCACAGGGTGTCTTGAGTCTGTGCAGGAACCAATGAAATCTCACGACTATCAAGACATTCTGGAGCAAAATGTAGTCCGCAGTGTCAGAAAGCTCTGTCTCAGTCACAGGTTATGGATCTTCCAACAGGATGATTCAAAACACACAGCTAAAAGCACCTACGAATGGCTTAGAACAAAACATTGGAATATTCTAAAGTGACCTTCTATGAACTCTGATTTGAATCCTACTGAACATCTATGAAAAGAATTTAAATATTAAGTCGTGAGAAGGCACCCTTCAAATCTGACACTGCTGTAGCATTTTGCTCTGGAAGAGTGGGCCATGCTACCTTTTGACAGTTACTGAAGTCTCATTGAGAGCTATAGGAATTGCTTGTTTAAAGTGATTGCCTGTAAAGGCTATGCAACAAAACATTAAGGGTCCTATCATTTTTGTCCATGCCAGTTTAATTTATGTTATTATTTTAAATATTCTGTTGAATCAAAATTCTTAAGCAAAGATGGATTTGTGGAGGGCTACCAACAAATTTAGTCACATCTGTAAAGCATCATCTCAATCATCAAACATTGTGGTGGTGGTGTTATAGTGAGGGAATGCTTTGCTGCACCAGGTCCTGGATGGCATGCCATAACAGAAGGATCCAGGAATTTAGCTCTGAATGAGAAAATTCTTCAGGGCAATGTCCTGTTAACTATACATGAGCTGAAACTGTTGTGAAGAAATGTGAAGGTCAGTCAATAGGAAAATCACAAGATAATCTATGGCAGGAATGTTTTACTTATGAGCAATTGCATGTGGCATGTTGAAGAGTATGGAACTCTAACGAACTAATAATAATAATAGTCCTGGTACAACAAACTACAAATATTATATACAGAAAAGAATTTTGGCTAATTACACAAAGAGACCCAGAGTCTATATATGCACTGTATATTCATTCATTTTTGAATACACAAGAGATTAGTAAATCTCTGTATTCATGCTACTACATTGCAAAAGCTTTGTTTTACTTTATTACTTACACTATAAATGCATTACAGAGGTTAAATATTACATACAATAGAAGCAGCTTATTGTATTTTGCTTTGTGCTAAATAATATACAAGGTTTTAACATTAATTTGGCCAAGATTCTTGTATTTTTCTGGTTCCTGAATTTAAGGAGTTGTGTGTCAAAATACAGGTCAAGTGGGACCAGAGAAAAAATTATAGGATGACAGATTACCAATCCTGTTAATAAGCTCCATCATGCTAAACACTAAGTAATGGAACTGCAACATACACATTAAAGGCTAAAAGGTCACCATTATCTCCAGATATCCCACCGCCACACCTGGGAACGGAAGACAGAGAATCTTGTGCCCAAAGACCCAACTCTATGCGCCCTATATGAATATATTAATGACCAAAAAACTCAGTGCTGTCTGCTCCCAGTGTTTTAAAAAAAATATTCAGAGTTCATCCATCCATTTTCCAACCTGCTGAATCTGAACACATTGTCACGGGGGATCCAATCCCAGCCAACACAGGGTGCAAGGCAGGAACCAATTCCGGGCAGGGTGCCAACCCACCGCAAGACACACACACACACCAAGCACACACTAGGGCCAATTTAGAATCGCCAAGCCACCTAACCTGCATGTCTTTGGACTGTGGGAGGAAACCGGAGCACCCGGAGGAAACCCACGCTATGCAGACACAGGGAGAACATGCAAACTCCACATAGGGAGGACCATGGAAGTGAACCCGGGTCTCCTAACTGCGAGGCAGCAGCACTACCACTGCACCCATTCAAAATTCATGTACCTTACTTCACATGACATCTGCATTGACCAAGGTACATTGATAAGAGAACACCTCTGAAGTATACAGAGGATGCATAGGCAGAAAATGATTAAGAACAGTACATGGTCAAGTCACATAGCACTTGTACCGAAACTTGATGTCTCCTAGTGCATCTGTAACGTTTTCCAAAAACTCAACAAGATTTCTATATTTATTGATGACGTATTTAGGAAGAATCAGATACCCACTATATCTCAACTATTGATAAAATGTTATTGATGTTGTCAAGTATTCTTAACCAAGGAAACCTAGGAAAAGAGTACTTTAGCACCCTAGTAATGACTGGCAGTGTTTGGTTTACGTGGGCCACTAGCAATCTCTCAAAGTCAAGTGACTAAATTTCTAAAACCTCATACATCCTACACTGTGACATACAATTTATTCAGGAAATATCCAGACCTATTCTCTTTTTTTACATTTAGTTATGTTGCAGGCTTATGTTAAAATTGTTTAAATTAATTTCCTCATCAGGGCGGCACGGTGGCGCAGTGGGTAGCGCTGCTGCCTCGCAGTTGGGAGACCTGGGGACCTGGGTTCGCTTCCCGGGTCCTCCCTGCGTGGAGTTTGCATGTTCTCCCCGTGTCTGCGTGGGTTTCCTCCGGGCGCTCCGGTTTCCTCCCACAGTCCAAAGACATGCTGGTTAGGCAGATTGGCGATTCTAAATTGGCCCTAGTGTGTGCTTGGTGTGTGGGTGTGTTTGTGTGTGTCCTGCGGTGGGTTGGCACCCTGCCCGGGATTGGTTCCCTGCCTTGTGCCCTGTGTTGGCTGGGATTGGCTCCAGCAGACCCCCGTGACCCTGTGTTCGGATTCAGCGGGTTGGAAAATGGATGGATGGAATTTCCTCATCATCTAACACGCCACACAATGACAAAGCAAAACCAGGATATCAGAAATTTTTGCTATGACCTTTAAAATTTGGCTTAGGTGCATCCCATTCTATTGATCATCGCGAAAGATGTTTCTACACCTTGTTTGGAGTCTACCTGTGGTAAATTCAATTGATTGGACATGATTAGAGAAGGCATACACCTGTCTATATAAAGTCCCACAGCTGACAACATGTCTCAGAGCAACAACCAAACCCTGAGGTTGAAGGAATTGCCTGCAAAGTATAGAAACAGGACTTCAAGGGTGGGGGTTGATTTGTTTTCGATGTTATGTTTGTAAAAATTGATTTATTTGTATGGAATGTTGTGTGCCTTTAATAAAATCAAAATAAAAAAAAACAAACAAAAAAAAAAACAAAAACAGGACTGTGTTGAGGCATAGATCTGGGGAAGGCTACAAAAAATTCTACACCACTAAAGGTTCTCAAGAGCACAGTGACCTCCATAATTCTTAAATGGAACAAGCCTGGAACAACAATGACTTGTCCTAGAGTTGGCCACCTGGTCAAACTGGGCAACTGGGGGAGAAGAGTCTTGGTAAGAGAGGTGGCTAAGAACCTGATGGTCACTCTGGCTGAGCTCCACAGAAGCAGTGTGGAGATGGGTGGAATTTCCAGAAGGACATTTGAGTGGGCAGCTTACTTGTGTGTATGAAAAAAGGCACCTAAAGGACTCTAAGACTGTAAGAAACAATATTCTCTGAACAGTCTGGTCTCAGTTCTAAGAATCATGATTGAACAAGACCAGGTACTGCTCATCACTGCACAATATCATTCCAATAGTAAAGCATGGTGGAGGTGGCAATCTTGATTTCGGGTTGTCATTTGGGGGTATTGAGTGTTGCCTGATGAAGGAAATAATGAATTTAAATGATTTTTGCACAAGGCTGCAACATAACAAATTTAAAAAAAGGAAGGTGTCAATATTATAACTTTGAAATTTCTTGTTCAACTTGTGACACACACCTTGAACATCAGATGAAATTTTAGCATCTTGTCATGAAGGCTGGTCTCCATATAAGCCTGTGTAGAAGAAGAATGTTCTCCTCAGCACCATGTATTTTTGTGTGTTTAGTAAATTAGAATTTTTATATTAACTATTTTGTAACTTGCCAGTGAGAGACGCTTTGGCTTATGAACTAACAAAAATATGTTATTCCAGGGTTCAGGAGAAATAGTGTCCACATGAATAAAATCTAAGCTGTTTCTTGTTTTCCCTTTCTCAGAGTGAATGTTTCAGGGACAAGGTCACAAGACTGAAGAAAGTACATGAAGTTTATGCAAAGGGGTCTCTCCTGTGCTTAGCTTTGAAAACACAGATAATGCTTAGCTCAACAGACATATTGTTTAACTTTACTGTTTTGATAAGGATGTTCTTTCTGTCTTATTAATCATGAGATGCTGAAGTATAAAAAGCCCTCCTGGCTTTTGATCAGGGTTCAATTGAGCTTTGCGGCAATAAGTTATGCTCTTTTGAATCTCTACTTACTGTGACTCCGAATGAATAAATAAAGAGAATTGAGAAAATATTATCTGCCAGCTTTTCAGTGTGCCTTTTTCGTCCACAGTTTTTGGCGCCCAACGCGGGGCAGGAGACGGGCAGACGACTCCCTGGGCGGGTTCGTCCAAGTGGACCGATTTCCGCGGATCGAGGACCAGCTCCGGTAAAAGTTAGGACTGGCCTACCTTGGGCGTTTTCCTGCGTGGGGAGTCGCTGACCTCCTCCTGACCGAAACGAAAAGCAACTGGATGGGATTTTTCCAGGCAGGCAGAAGGAGTCGCGGTGAGTAGATTCGGGGGATTCCCGTTGGTTTGACTGGTGTGCTGGGAGAAATAGACGTATACGGGGAAAAGAAGAAAGAAAAAAAAAAAAAAGCATGCGGAAACAATAGAGAATCATACCGTATCGACATAGAAGGGTTTTAGGGATTCATAGAGAGTGACGGCACAGTGTGAATGTTAGTAAGTCACCCCTTAGGATTTCGAGTAGAAAGGACCGAGTGGCACGTTCCTAAATAATAAGAGGAATAGGGGTGAAAGGGGCAGTTAGAGTACGTGTGAAATTTGGAAGAGGGGAGGTCGTGTTTTCCACTTGTCGACTGGTTGATTTCTGGGGACGACAAGTGGGACGAGAAATAATTGGGGATTGAGTTGCTCTCTGTTGAAGGCCTGCCACTTACTATGGGAAATAAATAGCAAGCCAGTCAAACAGGTCCCCCAGGGTCCTCAAAACCTAATGTTAGAAGGATTATTTTCAGAGAATCACCAGGCTCCTAGTACACCGTCGGGATTGAAAGGCGGGTCCCCTAAACAGTTAATAGAGAAGCAGACTGGGTTGGATTTTAAAAGGCATGTAAGAAGCGGAATAAGCAGAGGCGTAACAACCTGCTGGCTGCTGAAGTCAAAACACAAAAAAGACAAGGAAGAATTATTGCTAGCATTGCAGAAAGTGAAGATAGAGATAGCGCCCAAGCCTGAAAGTAAAAGAAAGCAGACCGAAAAGAAAGACCCCCTATACCCCGTAAATCTGTCCACCCCCTCCTTACCAAAACTCCCCCGCTTCCACCTCCTGCACCCTCTCCTCCAACTGCACCCCTGTTAACAGACGAACCGTCTGAAGCAGGTTTTTACGATGAACAATATCATTCTGACCCATCCTCACATTTTGACCCTGAGGAAGATAATTCAGATCATTCACAAGGTGCTACTGGGTTGCAATGGCAGAAATTAAAAGTCATCTGTCTCCCAGCGCACGAGCAGTCGGTGGACTACAATTTGTGGAGCTGTTACAGCAGCTAGATAACATGTATAAAACAAATGCTGCAGAGTGGACACAGGTGCTCCGTCGACAGCTGAGTACTACATGGGCAACTGTAAATCACGGTGATCATAACGGTGTCCCTTGGCGTTGGAATGAAGGTCCTTTCCTCGCCCAGTGAGAGCCTTTGAAAGGAGCCCTGGCAGAAAAAATATAAAAAGGGCACAAACTGGTCACTAATTTCAGCCGGCTCACTGATTGCAAGATCTGATGGCTAATCACTCTGGGCTAGACAATACAAACGATAGAACTCGTGCTGCAGTGCCTCCTTTCATCTCGGGACTGAGAAGTGACATTCAAAGCAAAGTCTGCACGTCCTGCAAAAAGGCTGGAAGACCGCAACGTTCGAGGAAGTCAAGCGGAGCATGCTGACAGACAGACTAAATTAAAAGAGTCAGACACACAGACCAAACTTTTGGCTGCACAAATAAATTACTATACTGGAAGAACTGACCTGGCTAGGGGGAGAGGACGTGGAAAATTCTTTGGAGGTTGAGGGCGAGGGCACGGAAGAGGACGCGGGTTCCATTTATCAAACCCTAATAATCCTTTTGCTCAGATGCCTAACCCTTCGGAGCAGACGCCAGCGTCATATGCCTGTTACGGCTGCGGTGAACTTGGACATTTCAGACGCAACTGCCCACACAAGCGCCTCCGTCACCCCCTCTCCCTGAGCCTAATGACATTCCTTGGTCCTAAGAATTATCAGGGACCCCTGCCACTTTTTCCAGTTTCCTTTGCTTACTCGTCATGCTGAAACTGATCTTTTATTGACTTTAATGGCAAAGAAACTGCCTTTGAAATGGACACAGGAGCCACGCACTGACGGAGGTTCCTTCTTCGACAGATACAGTAAAAGTGCTCACTGCCTCGGGACAGCCTCATATTTTGCTGGTCTAAAACCTCTGCAATTACAGCTCAGCACTAACAGTTTCATTATTGACTCGTTGCTTTCTGTTAAATCTTTTGTGCCCCGTGAAACTGCTGGGATGGGATCTTATGACTTAATTGTCAGTCTCAATTTTCTTAAACTGAACAAGGATTTTTGCTGCTCCATTCCTAAGCTCCTGTGCCACACTTCACACCCCAAGCCCTCTTTTGCAGCCTGTACCCTGAACATCTCCCTGCACACCTTCCTCTTGAAAGCCCTTCATTCTTTCCCCTCATGCCTATCTATCTATCTATCTATCTATTTTCCTCACTTACAAGTCCCAGACACCCTGCCTTGTACTGCCCAGTATTTCCCTACTGAAGTGGACACACCTTGGTTAGAATCTTTTCTTTCCTCTAGCACATGCCCTGAAACTTTGCACATTCCATGTATTTTTGTTGTCTACTAAAGCTGTTGTTTCAGTGCACCTCACATATTCACAGAGCGTTTTCTATTTAGGAGATTCGGTTCCCCATGTTTCCTTAGCACTGTGGTCCCAAGGGAAAAATGATTATGGAAGGATAGCACACTGAGCCACTGGTGATTTTCTCAAAATCTTCCTTCCGCCCGTACCGTGTCCAGGATCCTCTGTCTCCAGAGGCAGAGGCTGGCATTGCCGCCGTATATTCTGATCTCGTGAGGCGAGGAGCGATTATTCCAATTACATACTCTCCAGTCAACTCCCCCATTTTTACCTGTAAAAAAGGCTGACGGGTCCTGGCGTTTTGTTCAAGACCTACAAGTTAACTCTGCGGTTTTTCCTAGAACACCTATTGTTCCTAATCCTTCCACTATTCTTTCCACGATACCCTCGTCCGCCCGGTACTTCTCTGTTATTGACCTTGCTAACGCTTTCTTTTCCATTCCCGTGCACCCTGATTCTCAATTCTGGTTTGCTTTTACCTTTCAAAACCGTCGATGGACCTGGACCGTCATGCCTCAGGGATATACTGAAGCCCCTTGTGTTTATGGCCAAGCTTTTGCTCAAATTTAGAAGGCTTTTGGCCGGAAAAAGATAATAAATTGATACAGTATGTAGATAAGAGAAAAAAAAAAAACAACAAGTGCACATGACACTCAGAAAATTGCTATTCTTTTTAGGTGAAAATGGCCATAAAAAAGTGTCGAAAAAAAAAAAAGAAAAAAGAAAAAAAAAAAAACTGCAGTTACTTCAAGCTATCGTTAAATATTTAGGTCATGACATTTCTTGCGATACAAGAGCTCTCTTTAGCGGCCGTTTCACCATCATTCAAAACCTTCCAAGACCGGTCACAAAACAACAGGTTAAGTCAGCATATTTCTCTGTGGCTGCATAGCTTTTGATGGGAATGTTTTCTTGTTATGGAGTTGTGCTGTGTGTTTCCCAGAATGGATTGTCTTTGTTTGCAGCTGGCACTTGGGTCGCCACGGAAATTAGTGTTTCCTTGTTGTCGCTGACCCGGTTCCGCCTCGGACTTTTCCATGATCTGGAAGCTAGCATGTATAGCACCACGGTAGGATGAATTCCTAATTTAAAAGTAGTACCAGCTTGCGGCCTGAGAAGTTGTTTGCCTTGTAAGTTTTTCAGGAGGAGCACAGACTTTACAAAATCTAGCGAACACTGCCATCTGGCTGCATGCAGTGGAATAGCAGGCTGACAAGGCTCTATGTGATTTTAAAAAAATGCATTGCTCTCACTGACTATTTTCTCGTCCATTCACTCTGTTCGTGGACGAAAAAGGGGGGATTAATGAATGCAGTTTTAACGCAACCACATACAGACAAACAAAGTGCTCATGAGCCCCCTACCAGTAAAGGTACCTCATGCCATTCATTCTATTTTAGTACAGGTTAAGACCAGCGCTGGCAAACTGATCCAAAATCAAAAGCTGATTGAAACCCTCTTAGAAGCTATAACTAAACCATCAAAGTTAGCGATCGTTAAATGTCAAGCTCACATAGGAAAACAAGATCCTGTCAGCAAAGGAAACGAATTAGCTGATCACTTTGCTAAACAGGCTGCATATAATAACACACCAATCTCTTTATTCCAACAGAGAAATAACCAGGACCTTGATAATCAACTTGTTTCTTTACAGAGTGCAGCCACGGACAGAGAAAAAAGAAAATGGTCCAAAGAATGGTCCCTCTCTGATGGAGTCTGGACCCATAGGCAAACTAACAAACCTTTCCTCCCAAAGGCTTCTTTCCCAGGTATAGCAAAAATCGCTCATGACTTAGACAATGCTGGAAAGGACGCTATGATTCAAGATGTTGAAAAACACTGGGAAGCTGTAGGCTTCTCTACATATGCAGAGCAGTTCTGCAGATGCTGTGCATTATATCAAAAGTCTAATGTAGGAAAGGGCACCCAGGTAAGTCCAGGTAAGTCCCGCCGTTACACCTAATCCAATGGGTCCGTTTGAACACCTCCAAATGGATTTCATTGAACTAACTCCGTCTAAAGGTTACCGTTATTGTCTAGTAATTGTTGATGTGTTCTCCCGATGGGTAGAATTTTTTCCTTCTAAACACGCTGATGCTAAAACTGTAGCCAAAGCTTTAATCAAAGAAATTATTCCTAGGTGGGGCATACCACAGAAATTGCAAACTGATAATGGCACCCTAAAATCTAAATTAGCAAAAAATCTGTGAGCAGACAAATTTATCCTGGCCGGACGCTTTGCCTCTGGCCTTAATGGGATTGAGGGGAAGAACACACCGGCAATTAGGACTATCGCCGTTTGAAATTCTGACCGGACGACCCATGCCTGTGGGCATGGTTATGGGAAATGTTAACCTGCATACTGTGGACAATGATCTTCTCTCTTGTCTTACAGGTCTCCGAGCTTCTCTGAAAGAAGTCCACGAGCAGGTTAACCAGGCCTGGAGGACTAGTCTTCCATCTAAAGACACGCCGATTCCCTTAGGCACTTGGATCCTCGTCCGTGACACTCGGAGGAAACATTGGCATCAGCCGAGGTGGAGAGGACCGTTCCAAGTTCTTCTGTCCACACCACATGCAGTGAAAATGGAAGGATTGCCCACCTGGATTCACGCCTCACATTGCAAGAGATGGCACCCTTGATTGCTGTGCTACTATGCTTTCTTTTCCCTTGTCTACTGCCCTGGTCACCTTGACTTTCCCGTTAGGAATCACCACATCAGTGCAGGTTGATTTCTGCTCTGTTATCAACTGTGGGACTGGTCGACAAGCCCAGTGGACCTGGTCTGACAAATACGTGTGTATGACTGTTATGAAGTATTATTGGGGAAGTAACTGCGACACCTGGCAATGGGTTTTTGCTAACACTGGAACTGAGGACTGGGGTTCTCAACCTTTTGAGGCCCAAAAATACGGTTTGAAAAATCGATTTTCTATCATAAAAGGACATGCCTCTCATGAATGTGCTGACAACCATTGTAACCCCTTGATTTTCACTTTGAACAACCCCTTTTTACATGACTCAGGAACCTATATATTAGGGGCATATGTATCTGGAACAGACCCTTTAGGGAGATTTCTAATTAAGATTGACAATCCTGTTACTAACACCTCTCATTCTCCTGCACACACACCCGTCTCCCCAACTTCTGTTTCAGACTTTTCTCCTGTTAAGATTATGAATATTTCCACCCTTTCATCCACTTTTTCAGTTGAAACTGGCTATGGCGATCAGAACCGTTGGTTTTAGTGGGTATTATATTCGGCTAAGCAAGTAAATCAATCTGATTGCTACGCCTGTGCTACGGCCAGGCCACATTTGGCTACCGTCCCTTTCCCTCTTTCTAATATTTCTGACCCTGTTGGTCTTCCTTGTCTCCTTGCCCTTTTACCTCTCCATCCACACCAAAAGACTGTAACTGCATTACACTTTCTCTCCTCTTCCCCCCCCCCCCACTCCTCACATGACTCCCCCGATGTTCCAGTCTCATGAAGGCAATTATACCTGCTTCTCTAGTAATTATAGTTCCCCCTTCATGCTTCTCGCCGAAAAGGGGGGTGTATGTACTATGTTTGGTGATGCGTGCTGCACTTGCATCCCTAATAATATGGCTCCCGATGTATCAATCACCTGTGCTTTGCCAGGTTTAACTGCCCTTTCAAATGAATTAGCTACCACTTCTAGCATTTCTAGCCCCTGGGGCTGATGGCTCAGGTCAGTTTTTTATTTCACTGGCCGTTGCTTTTATCATTCTGTTGCTTGTGGCCTGCTGTATAGTCCCCCTAATTAGATATCTTGTGTCCCAGTATTTCACTGCCTCCGTGGCCAAGGCTTATATGTTACACGAAGAATGCATGCTTCCAATTTCTTCCTCCTTTTCTTCCACTCCTTCCCCTTCTCCTACTCTTTCCCGTGCTACTCCTATGTCACCCATATTTTTGTTGGTTCAAAAAGGGGGGAATGTAGAAGAAGAATGTTCTCCTCAGCACCATGTATTTTTGTGTGTTTAGTAAATTAGAATTTTTATAATAACTATTTTGTACCTTGCCAGTGAGAGACGCTTTGGCTTATGAACTAACAAAAATATGTTATTCCAGGGTTCAGGAGAAATAGTGTCCACATGAATAAAATCTAAGCTGTTTCTTGTTTTCCCTTTCTCAGAGTGAATGTTTCAGGGACAAGGTCACAAGACTGAAGAAAGTACATGTAGTTTATGCAAAGGCGTCTCTCCTGTGCTTAGCTTTGAAAACACAGATAATGCTTAGCTCAACAGACATATTGTTTAACTTTACTGTTTTGATAAGGATGTTCTTTCTGTCTTATTAATCATGAGATGCTGAAGTATAAAAAAACCCTCCTGGCTTTTGATCAGGGTTGAGCTTTGCGGCAATAAGTTATGCTCTTTTGAATCTCTACTTACCGTGACTCCGAATGAATAAAGAAAGAGAATTGAGAAAATATTATGCCTGCTTTTCAGTGTGCCTTTTTCATCCACACCTGGCAAAATATACATTTTTGATGGCAGAAAGAATTATCTGCGGTACGTAATAGGTACGGAAAACACAGACACTAAATTGTTAAAAGTAAAAGAGAATATTGCAGGTAAGATCTGTGACTACCTGTTAACATCAAAGGTCAATCTGATTACTTATTAGACCACGCTGAAGTAGACGACCAACAATAAGGAAACTAAACCTAAGCTGACTTTCTGATATCTGGAGTTGCCACCATACTATTTTATTGCTGAGTAAGGCAAAGCTTACTTCCATGAGAAAGCGGATTCCTTTACTAGAGGTGCATAACCTCACAGTGAAATGAGCTCTGACCTTTGGAGATGTAGTTAACAGTTCACTCTGCCTTCCCTTGAGAACAAATCTTGGAGCATGGGGAAAACTGTACGGTCTCTAAATGTCTCAAAGTATATAACACTCCTTTCAAGCAGTGGCCAGAAGCATCAGAGGGGAAATGTCCCAGGTCAGTTGATCAAACTATGCAAAGTGTAATTATAGGGCCAATGATTCACACAGAAGAAAACTAAAAAAAACACTTCTCACCTGTAAATATTATAGTGTTCAAGCTGGATTTGCCCCATAATTCCATGAAGTGAACAACATCCCCAAAACGAAGAGAAGGATGACCAGTGAATACCACACAGGGCTGCTTAAAATCATTGCTAAAATCTCCGTAGACACTAGAATAATGCTTCAGTTTGTTTGTTTGAATAAGCTGCAAACATAAAAAAATGCAAGAGACATTCAAAGTAATGGAAAATTTTAAATTACTATTTTAAAATCATTAAAAAGGATAATGAAAATTTAAAAATGATTAAAACAGAATATGAACAGAGAAGAAAGAAACAAACATTAAAGTGGCACAAGAAATAAGAGTTTCAAAAGCCTTACGTTTAGTTTTTAGGGCGAACAAGTATCATAGTATATCTAATAAAATGACTAAATTATGCTGATTGATTTTTCTTATCCATAGTCCATTGAAGAGTACATTCATAACCACATATCTCAACACAGATTTATAGGTATGTATAGTGTGCACGGAAGAAGGGTCCCTCCAGAACCAAGGGTAAATTCTGAACTCAAAAACTTAATAAAGTTAACTTATTGTTTCTGCATCTTTTAGTAACTGACAATTCTGTACTTTGTAATTTTTTAAATGTATTTTGAGATTTCAGTCTTACACACTGTCATTATTGTTGTGTTGATGTCAGCTCTGCCCACAATGTACAAAAATGATGACAAAGTTATTTATCACTGGAAAATTGCAGGTTAGCAAATTGCAATTCAGGAACAAAGGGCTTTTGTTGTGTGAGTGAACCTGGATGTTTTCTCTGCACAGAAAAATCATTATCATATAAGATGCAACACAAACACCATCAGAAAGTGAAAAATGGAAAATGAGAAAGACAGGTTTTTCTTCAGCTGAGCTAAGTATTAGAAGAATAGTGCCTTTCAGTGGCAGTAGTGCTACATCATCATGTATTAAAATGTGTCATAGAAATAAATGTAGTTGTGGTTAATGACATAAAACACAACAGCGCCCATTTCTGTTATCAAATGAAACTGGTGAAAGGTCAAAAACTTCCACTTTGTACTATTCTCTGTTATTGCTCACAAACATTTACAAAGACATTTGACAAAGGGCAAAATAAATAAAATTATATGGACTGTTAATTAATTCACTGTGTGTATCTTAGTGTGCATGATTCATAAGAAACAAGTACTGCAATATGATAATTAAAATGTTAAATCATACTTATAATTACATTTCATATACTGTACAGAGCCCTCCATAATGTTTGGGACAAATACACATTTTTCTTTGATTTACCCCTCTGCTCCAGAGTTTAAAATTACAAATCAAACAATTCAGTGATTAAAGTGCACATTGCAGACTATAATTTAAGAGAATTTACATATATTTCGGTTACACCATTTAGAAATGGCAACACTTTTTATATATGGTCCCCTCAGTTCAGGGCACCATAATGCTTGGGACAACTAGCGTCACATGTGTGTTTCATTGCATCATTAGTGCAGGCATGATACCCAGGGTTGCTTCAACCCTTAGAGTATGTAGTTGCCACTGTTCAACATAAGGACAAAAGCTATGCTAATGAAAGTCGAAGTTAGGATATTATGAGGCTGAAAAACAAGAATAAAACAATTAGAGACATTGGTAAATACTTCGCATTACTAAAATCAACTGTTTAGAATATCATTAGGAAGAAAGAATGCACTGGTGAGCGCAGTAATCACAAAGGGACTGGTAGGCCAAGGAAGACCTTGACTGCTGAAGACAAAATAATCCTCACTATGCTAAAGAAAAAGCCCCAAACACCTTAGAAACAGTCCTCAAGAGACAGTAGTCTCTGATATATACACATCCATCTGTATAAGATTTCATTAACAGAAAAACAGAAGCCACACTGGAAAATGCAAACCACTAGTTAGCCACAAGAACAGGATGGCCAGATTACAGTTTGTGAAAAAAGACTTGAGAGCCTGTAGAATTCTGGAAAATTGTCTTGTGGACAGAAGAAACAAAGATTAACTTGTAATAGAGTGGTGGCAAAAGCAAGGTATGCAGATAAAAATGAGCTACCTCAAGATCTAAAGCATACCACCTCATCTGTTAAACATGGTGGGGATGGGGGTGTTATGCCTTTGGCATATATGGCTGCCACAGGCACTGGCACACTTACCTTCACTGATGATGTAACTGCTGACGGCACAATAAATTCTGAGGTATATAGAAATATCTTATTTGCTCAAGATAATGATCACGAACATAGTGCCAATGCAATAAAGGAGTTTTACAAAGCTAAAAAATGTAATTCTTGAATACCCAAGTCAGTCACCAGATTTATATCCAATTGAACATGCCTTCAATATGCTGAAAAGAAAGCATATGGGAAAATCCCCTGAAACAAGCAGGAGCTGAAGATGGCTGCATTAGAGACTTGGCAGAGCATCACCACAAAAGATACTCAGTACCTGCTTATGCCTATGAATCCCACACTTCCATCAATCATTGCATGCAAGTGATATGCAACAACGTACTAAATATGACTGTTTTAATATACCTCCTTTGGTATGTCACAAACATTATGGTGGCCTGAAATGGATGGGACCACGTATAAAAACTGTATGCAAATACCCTTAAAGTCTGCAATGTATTTGGATAATCTAGTGTTTGGTGGAGACCCTCTTGAATATGTTTTTCATTACGGATTTTGAGCATTGAATTGAGGACAGACCTGAAAGTAACAGACAGGCTATTTTTCCTGGAGCAGTATACCAGTGGACAACCCAAGATGTTTATTCGCAGTTGCCAGCATGCTATTCCAGACAGAGGCTATAAGGTGGCAAAGTAACTGCTACATAAGAACTTTGTGAATTAATAAATTATTGCTACAGTATAGTGCTTGGCGGTATGACCAAAACTCTATATCACAGTATTTTTCAAAATTATACCGGTTTCATGGTATTCAACGATATTTTTTTCCCATGCATGGGTGGATGTTAACCACATTTTCCACTGCAATTACCGGCTAAGAATAACCTATTCCACTGTCATGAGAATTGTACATTGTACAAAAAAATTTTTTAATGTGCACTCAAGTATTAATACAGGTTTGCATGGCCCCATAAAGTGATAGTTTTCAAGGGGGTGGCACTAATGAAGAGAAGGAATCACACTGCATGACAGTTGCAGTCAAATATAGAACCTTTTAATTGAACAAATATTGCAAACAACTTAAACTTTAATTTTGACATATTTTCAACCATCCAAAGAGGCATTTAGATTTTGTAAAATATATATTGCACTGAACATGTCTTAGAAAAGAAATAAATAGCAAATATTTTTTGTAAACCAGCTACACTTTCTGTTAATGTTAACCTCTGTCCACTGACACGTTAGCTATATGGATTGTAATGGCATTGGTTATCTCGATCCACTGCTTGCTTTTTTTTTGTCATAGGCAGTACCTCTAGCAAACGCGTCTACAAGTGATGTTGGACTCGAGTGTCCTCTAGCTTTTTCAGTTTTACCCGAGGACGTGGAGGGTGCCAATCTTAGTTCCATACATTCATGGTACTCCAAAGCATGTTTGCGGCTAAGGTGGTGCAGCAAATTGCTCGTGTTGCCGCCCCTGACAACAACTTTAGCTCGATAGCTTTTGCAGTAAATAATTGTTAGGTCCACATCTGACCTTTTAAAACCAAAGTATCTCCAGACAACAGACACTGCTCCTTTTTTCAGCAAAAGTTCTTTTGTGTCATCATGTTCAACTTTACTGTCTGCTACAGCTTCAGTTTCATTTTCGGAATGGTCTCTGTCCATTTTCACCGTTCAATACCTCCACTAACGCATGTACTCCGTTGTATGCGTGTTTAGCGGTGCAGCAGTGAAAAAGGTCCATCCTTAAACAGTTTCCCGCTGCGCCACAATCTAAACGTTGTTTAGGCTATTTAAACCGGTATTGTGGTATACAAAAAAATCCATATCATAACAAAAATAAAAAATGGTTTTCGGTATAATAATTCTTTGCATTTATATAGTGTTTTTCTCACTACTCAAAGCGCTCAGCAATTGCAGGTTAAGGGCCTTGCTCAAGGGCCCAACAGAGCAGAGTACCAATTGGCATTTACGGGATTCGAACCGGCAACCTTCCGATTGCCAGTGCAGATCCCTAGCCTCCCAGCACTACCACAGCATGTGTTGAAAAGGCTTTGAACTGGCCAGTTATTAAATCAAAAGATGGGAAAGCTTTAACAGCACCTGCAGTGTAGAAAACTTAGATGAAATGAATAGCCCAACTAATATTCGGGCAATTGTCTCTAAGCTCCCACACAAGCTGAGGGAAAAGTGAAGGTGTTCCTTGTGACATGCAGGAAAGTTGTGGCCAGAAAGCTAAATTTACAGATTTGGTTAGTTTTGTGGACAGGTAAGCTAAGATTGCTTCTCACCCATTATATGTACAGTGGGAAATGAATCACCCCCCCCCCCCCTTCAAATAAAGTCATATTTTGTTGCTTTACAGCCCGAAATGAAGACACAAAAAATATTTTCCAGTTGTATTTACTCAATGCAACTTATATCTTTCACTCGACTATTATAATAGCAACAGTTAAAAAACAGAATCACATAGATGGTTACAGATTAAATAAGGCTGCTTTGGTGGCCAGATTGAAAATTATGTGAAGGACACAGAAGAGTACATAGTGGTTATACATTTGTTTGGGGCTACAACCTCATCACCCAGCTGTGGGATCTTCATAGAACCACTGAAGTCAAAGATTTAGACTTTGCACAGGATGTGCTTCCAGTGGGAAGTGTTTTAGAAGTAAAGTGGTGTGTAGAATCAGATGTTCTAAGTTTTAAAGTTATTATTCCACAAATACCACTTACAAGAAGGTGGATTGTTTCTATGGTTAGTTCCAATTACGATCCCAGAGGAATCTTGACTCCACTGATTCTTCCAGTAAAGCAGATTCTGCAAGGGTTATGCAGGATGAATTATGGATAGGATGACAATATTCCTGAAATACTAGCTAAACAATGGCTTGACTGGTTATTAAATCTTTATCAGCTGTCAAAATTATGGTTGACATATGTGTGAAGCCATTTAACTTTCATCAGACAGCCTCAGCTCAGCTGCATTATTTCACAGATGCAAGTGAAATGGGCTATAACACAGTTACCTATCTACTTTAAAAGAATTTTCAGGGTCAACTGCATTCTGCTTATATCATGGCAAAGGCAAGAGTGTCACCAATAAAGCCATTCACCATACCTCAATTTGAGCTTACTGCTACTACACTAGCTGTAAAGGCAGATAGTATAGTGAAACATTGTGAAAGCAATAAAAATTTGTGGGTTCAGTTTGAGTGTCTGGACAGACAATAAGTTTATTTTGGCATAAATAACAAAATGAGATGGCCATATTCTGCACTTTTGTTGCTCTCTGTACTATACTTTCCTCTGCATGTCCTGGAGTACAGAAGAAACACCACCATACAGCAACATGGAGACTGGCAACATCGGGGGGAAAAAATAAAAAAACACGTGGTCACTGATTACAACTGCAAGATGTTATGCGAATGAATGTGAATAATGTTGCATCGGTGCCACAGTGTTTTCTGAAATGTACTACACAGGTCATAAAATGAATAATTCCAAATGTCATATATACCCATGTCTGTTTTTTTTTTTTTTGACATCATAGACCATAAGGTGCATACTAATTCAGCGTGAGCAGGAACACTGAATAAAACTGAATAAAAAAAAACATTCAAGTGACGGTGAGATACGAAGAAGCCAGATTCACCAGCGTTTGTGTGTCAGCTTTTATCCCTCCAGCTCAGAGAATGTCCAGTTCCACTGCCTCAAAACACCACATCTACAGTTATTCCCAGTTTCTGATAAAAAGTAACAGCGTCAGATCTCTGGGTGAATGGGGCGTTAGTATATATCGTGACTGACAGAATAAAAGTGAAAAAAAAAGGTAACTTTTACAAGTACTATAAATGTACACCGTCTGTTACAGACGCAAACCAAATGTATGTGTGTACTGTATAATATTAAAATTATATATTAACATAACATCCCGCATGAAGGAAGTGTGGGATGGGATGAAGATCATCACTGGCTGCTGCTCGAAGCGGGGTGCCACCATCGAGAGAGACGTGGAAAGAGCAAACCAGATGAACAACTTCTTTAACAGGTTTGACCACCCTAACCCACTCTCACCGCGGAGTACTGCACCCTTCACCCATCCTTCTGCTGATACCAGCATAAGATAGAGTTTCACCCCACCCACAATTACAGCAGCCCAGGTAAGCAGAGAGCTGAGGAGACTTCGTGCCAGCAGAGAAGTGGGTCCAGATGGAGTATCGCCAAGACTGCTGAAGGCTTGTGTGTTGGAGCTGGGGAATCCTCTACAGCGCATCTTCAACCTGAGCCTGGAACAGGGGAGAGTCCCAAGGCTTTGGAAAACATCTCGCATCACCCCAGTCCCAAAGGTATCACGTCCTAGTGAGTTGAATGACTTCCGGCCTGTCGCTCTTACGTCACGTGATGAAGACCATGGAGCGGCTGCTACGGAGGATGCCATCATCTACATGCTACACCGATCCCTCTCCCACTTGGACAGAGGCGGTGGTGGTGTAAGAATTATGTTTCTGGACTTCTCTAGCGCCTTCAACACCATCCAACCTCTGCTCCTTAGGGACAAGCTGACAGAGATGGGAGTAGATTCATACCTGGTGGCATGGATCATGGACTATCTTACAGACAGACCTCAGTATGTACGTCTCGGGAACTGCAGGTCTGACATTGTGGTCAGCAACACAGGAATGCCGCAGGGGACTGTACTTTTTCCAGTCTTGTTCAGCCTATATACATTGGACTTAACAATACAACTCCAAGTCCTGTCATGTGCAAAAGTTCGCTGACAACACTGCTATCGTGGGCTGCATCAGGAGTGGGCAGGAGGAGGAGTATAGGAACCTACACCACCTACAACTGAACACCAGCAAAACCAAGGAGCTGGTGGTTGATTTTAGGAGGACCAGGACCCTCATGGACCCCGTGATCATCAGAGGTGACTGTGTGCAGACCTATAAATACCTGGGAGTGCAGCTGGATGATAAATTGGACTGGACTGCCAATACTGATGCTCTGTGCAAGAGAGGACAGAGCCGACTATACCTCCTTAGAAGGCTGGCATCTTTCAACATCTGCAATAAGATGCTGCAGATGTTCTATCAGACGGTTGTGGCGAGTGCCCTCTACTATGCGGTGGTGTGCTGGGGAGGCCTCACGCCTGGACAAACTGGAGAGGAAGACAGGCTCTATTGTAGGCATGGAGCTGGAGAGTTGGACATCCGTGGCAGAGCGACAGGCGCTGAGCAGGCTCCTGTCAATCATGGAGAATCCACCGCATCCACTGAACAGTATCATCTCCAGACAGAGGAGCAGCTTCAGCGACAGACTGCCGTCACTTTCCTGCTCCACTGACAGACTGAGGAGATTGTTCCTCCCCCACACTATGTGACTCTTCAATTCCACTCGGGGGAGGGGGGGTGTTTGGTAAACGTTATACCTGCATTTTAATCACTCTTTAATTTAATATTGTTTTTTTATCAGTATGCTGCTGCTGGAGTATGTGAATTTCCCCTTGGGATTAATAAAGTATCTATCTATGAGCAGCTCACTAGTGAAAACGGTAAATACAGGAATCAGTCGGGATCGAACCGGAGACTCTTGATTACAAGTCAGCAAATCTTACTGCTGCGCCATGGAAGCTGTTGTCTTGTCCTTGAACCTTTTTTGAAAGCATTTATTTGATCGTTGGACTCCAGGCTTCACACTTTATATAGTTTATGCCAACATTTTGTCATTTACTACTAAAATATGAAAAACGTTTCTGTTTTAACAATGTGTTTACACAGATTATTGTAGAAACGGAACACACATGAAATGCATGTGTTCCAAATAATGATTTATTATTTCCACTCTAAAACTCCAGCTGGGAGAACTCTGCGTGCGTTCTGAGGCGGTGGGGGGATAGAATAGCAGGCTGTTTGCTGCTTGTCTTTATCGGCACATTTACAGGACAAAAGATGCTGACGGAGAGGTGCGATGGGATTTAAGGTGGGCCAGATCTACGAGTTTTTTCGTAGGCCCTGGTAATTCTAGTGTTAAGGACATTTCAGTTAATTCAGTGTCTTCTAAAGAGATTGCAGATACTGTAACTCAGTTTGTTCATCATTATTCACATTGGTATAATGTAAAAAGACCCAAAGCATGGGCACTGAAGCTGAAAGCTTTATTGCACTGTTTAGTACAGGGGTGGGCAAACTTTTTGGCTCATGGGCCACATTGACTTTTAACATTTGATAGACAGGCTGGGTCAGCACTAGATGCATGCATATCAAACATAAACATAAAAAAAGGCATTACAGTGTTAATATTTAAACTCACTTTTAGTGGGAACAGTGTTGTTGATCACCCTTTTTTGCCAGTGCATTGAAGTCTGGTGTTAGTTTTGTTGTGGCAATTCTCAGAACAGACCTGAGGTGTTCATAGCTCAAGTGGGATCTGTGGGGTGCTTTGTTGGTGTTCATACCACTAAAAGTCTGTTCACACACATACGTAGAGCCAAACAACACCAGCATCCTCTGTGCCATCTTCTGGATGTTTGGAAATTTGGCTGCACTTAATGAAGCATAAAACTCATCCAGTTTAAGAGAGTTGAACTTCTCCTTTAAGACGGTGTTACATTGGAGATCAATAAGTTCCAACTGCAACTCCTGTGGTGCCGTTTCACGGTCCTGTGTGAAGGGACATGACACCAGCTAAAGTGACTTGTAAATTTTTCCAAAATCAAAGAACCAACCACAGAATTCTCTATGCAGGTCGTCCAGTGATTTCCTGTATTTTTTCACAAGTCGAGGGGCCTCTTTCAGCGTAGCCAGTGTGGGGAAATGAGCGAATGAGTTGTTTGACATTTGCTTCGAGAATAAAGCTAGCTTGGTTTTGAAGGCTGTGACGTTTGTGTACTTTTCATGCACAAACTGATCTTTCCCTTGTAGCTTCACGTTCAGCTCATTCATGTGTGTCAGTATGTCCACAGCAAAAGCTAAATCACAAAGCCAATCTGTGTCACTCAGCTCAGGAAAATCATCAGCTTTCTCAAGTAACTCTAAAAATGAGATAATCTCCTGTTTGAGCTCCCACACTCGTTGACATAGTTTCCCCAAATTTAACCAGCAGACATTGGAGTGGTAAAGCATGTCCTGGGGCCTCATATATAACGCTGTGCGTAGAACTCACATTATAACATGGCGTAAGCACAAAAGCGGAAATGTGTGTACGCATAGAAAAATTGAGATGCAGGAATCTGTATGTACGCAAACTTCCACATTCTTCCGCTACATAAATCTCGATCAGCGTGAAAAGTAACGCACGTGCACGCGCCTTCTGTCCCGCCCCAACTCCTCGCAGAATTACGCCTCTTTGAATATGCAAATCAATATAAATAGCCTTCTGTGAAAAGACAATAGGAAATGCCCGGGGGAAAATATAAGAATTTCAGCGAATACCAAGTGGAGGCAAAGGAAAAACGTACTATTTGTTGGTTTAACACTAGAATTACCAGAGCCTACGAAAAAACTCGTATATCCGGCCCACCTTAAATCGCTTCTTAAATCCGTTCACACCTCTCTGCCAGCATCCTTTGTCCTCTAAATGTGCTGATAAAAGACAAGCTGCCAGCAGCCGGCTATTCCATCCCCCCACCGACTTAGAACGTGAGCGAAGTTTTCCCAGCTCACGCATTGATTGTTTACCTGGGAGTGAAGTGGAGTTTTACAGTGGAAATAACAGATCATTATCCATCCATCCATCCATCCATCCATCCATCCTCTTCCGCTTATCCGAGGTCGGGTCGCGGGGGCAGCAGCTTGAGCAGAGATGCCCAGACTTCCCTCTCCCCGGCCACTTCTTCTAGCTCTTCCGGGAGAATCCCAAGGCGTTCCCAGGCCAGTCGAGAGACATAGTCCCTCCAGCGTGTCCTGGGTCTTCCCCGGGGCCTCCTCCCGGTTGGACGTGCCTGGAACACCTCACCAGGGAGGCGTCCAGGAGGCATCCTGATCAGATGCCCGAGCCACCTCATCTGACTCCTCTCGATGCGGAGGAGCAGCGGCTCTACTCTGAGCCCCTCCCGGATGACTGAGCTTCTCACCCTATCTTTAAGGGAAAGCCCAGACACCCTGCGGAGGAAACTCATTTCAGCCGCTTGTATTCGCGATCTCGTTCTTTCGGTCACTACCCATAGCTCATGACTATAGGTGAGGGTAGGAACATAGATCGACTGGTAAATTGAGAGCTTCGCCTTGCGGCTCAGCTCCTTTTTCACCACGACAGATCGATGCAACGCCCGCATTACTGCGGATGCCGCACCGATCCGCCTGTCGATCTCACGCTCCATTCTTCCCTCACTCGTGAACAAGACCCCGAGATACTTGAACTCCTCCACTTGGGGCAGGATCTCGCTACCAACCCTGAGAGGGCACTCCACCCTTTTCCGGTTGAGGACCATGGTCTCGGATTTGGAGGTGCTGATTCTCATCCCAGCCGCTTCACACTCGGCTGCGAACCGATCCAGAGAGAGCTGAAGATCACGGCCTGATGAAGCAAACAGGACAACATCATCTGCAAAAAGCAGTGACCCAATCCTGAGCCCACCAAACCGGACCCCCTCAACACCCTGGCTGCGCCTAGAAATTCTGTCCATAAAAGTTATGAACAGAATCGGTGACAAAGGGCAGCCCTGGCGGAGTCCAACTCTCACTGGAAACGGGTTCGACTTACTGCCGGCAATGCGGACCAAGCTCTGGCACTGATCGTACAGGGACTGAACAGCCCTTATCAGGGGGGCCGGTACCCCATACTCTCGGAGTACTCCCCACAGGATTCCCCGAGGGACACGGTCGAATGCCTTTTCTAAGTCCACAAAACACATGTAGACTGGTTGGGCAAACTCCCATGCACCCTCCAGGACCCTGCTAAGGGTATAGAGCTGGTCCACAGTTCCGCGACCAGGACGAAAACCACACTGTTCCTCCTGAATCCGAGGCTCGACTATCCGACGGACCCTCCTCTCCAGGACCCCTGAATAGACTTTTCCAGGGAGGCTGAGGAGTGTGATCCCTCTGTAGTTGGAACACACCCTCCGATCCCCCTTCTTAAAGAGGGGGACCACCACCCCGGTCTGCCAATCCAGAGGCACTGTCCCTGATGTCCATGCGATGTTGCAGAGGCGTGTCAGCCAAGACAGTCCTACAACATCCAGAGCCTTGAGGAACTCCGGGCGTATCTCATCCACCCCCGGGGCCCTGCCACCAAGGAGTTTGTTGACCACCTCGGTGACCTCAGTCCCAGAGATGGGGGAGCCCACCTCTGAGTCCCCAGGCTCTGCTTCCTCATTGGAAGGCATGTTAATGGGATTGAGGAGGTCTTCAAAGTATTCCCCCCACCGACCCACAACGTCCCGAGTCGAGGTCAGCAGCGCACCATCCCCACCATATACAGTGTTGACACTGCACTGCTTCCCCTTCCTGAGACGCCGGATGGTGGACCAGAATCTCCTCGAAGCCGTCCGAAAGTCATTCTCCATGGCCTCCCCAAACTCCTCCCACGCCCGAGTTTTTGCCTCAGCAACCACCAAAGCCGCATTCCGCTTGGCCTGCCGGTACCTATCAGCTGCCTCCGGGGTCCCACAGGACAAAAGGGTCCTGTAGGACTCCTTCTTCAGCTTGACGGCATCCTTCACCGCCGGTGTCCACCAGCGGGTTCGGGGATTGCCACCACGACAGGCACCGACCACCTTACGGCCACAGCTCCGGTCAGCTGCCTCAACAATAGAGGCACGGAACATGGCCCATTCGGACTCAATGTCCCCCACCTCCCTCGGGATGTGGTCGAAGTTCTGCCGGAGGTGGGAGTTGAAGCTACTTCTGACAGGGGGCTCTGCCAGACGTTCCCAGCAGACCCTCACAACACGTTTGGGCCTACCACGCCTGACCGGCATCCTCCCCCACCATCGAAGCCAACTCACCACCAGGTGGTGATCAGTTGACAGCTCCGCCCCTCTCTTCACCCGACTGTCCAAGACATGTGGCCGCAAGTCCGACGACACGACCACAAAGTCGATCATCGAACTGAGGCCTAGGGTGTCCTGGTGCCAAGTGCACATATGAACACCCCTATGCTTGAACATGGTGTTCGTTATGGACAATCCGTGACGAGCACAGAAGTCCAATAACAAAACACCGCTCGGGTTCAGATCAGGGGGGCCATTCCTCCCAATCACGCCCTTCCAGGTCTCACTGTCATTGCCCACGTGAGCATTGAAGTCTCCCAGCAGAACGAGGGAGTCCCCAGAAGGTATGCCCTCTAGCACCCCCTCCAGGGACTCCAAAAAGGGTGGGTACTCCGAACTGCTGTTCGGTGCATACGCACAAACAACAGTTAGGACCCGTCCCCCCCACCCGAAGGCGAAGGGAGGCTACCCTCTCGTCCACCGGGGTAAACCCCAATGTACAGGCTCCAAGTTGGGGGGCAATAAGTATACCGACACCTGCTCGGCGCCTCTCACCGGGGGCAACTCCAGAGTGGTAGAGAGTCCAGCCCCTCTCAAGGAGATTGGTTCCAGAGTCCAAGCTGTGCGTCGAGGTGAGCCCGACTATATCTAGCCGGAACCTCTCAACTTCGCGCACTAGCTCAGGCTCCTTCCCCTTCAGAGAGGTGACATTCCACGTCCCAAGAGCCAGTTTCTGTAGCCGAGGATCGGACCGCCAAGGTCCCCGCCTTCGGCCACCACCCAACTCACACTGCACCCGACCTCCTTGGCCCCTCCCATAGGTGGTGAGCCCATGGGAAGGGGGACCCACGTTGCCTCTTCGGGCTGTGCCCGGCCGAGCCCCATGGGTGCAGGCCCGGCCACCAGGCGCTCGCCATCGAGCCCCACCTCCAGGCCTGGCTCCAGAGTGGGGCCCCGGTGACCTGCGTCCGGGCAAGGGAAAACGCCGTCCAAAATGGTTTTTCTTCATAGGAGGTTTGTTTAACCGTTCTTTGTCTCATCCCTCACCTAGGACCAGTTTGCCTTGGGTGGCCCTACCAGGGGCATAAAGCCCCGGACAACAGAGCTCCTAGGATCATTGGGACACGCAAACCCCTCCACCACGATAAGGTGACGGTTAAAGGAGGGGTAACAGATCATTATTCTAAAGTAATCTGTGTAAACACATTGTTAAAACAGAAACTTTTTCATATTTTAGTAATAAATGTTACAAAATGTAGTAGGCATAAACTATAGAATATATAAAGCCCGAGTTCCAAAGATCAAATAAACACTTTCACAAAAGCTTCAAGAATGATTCAATAGCTTCTGTGGCGTAGCACGTTAAGATTTGCCTCTTAACGCAGAGCAGCTTTTCCTTGCCTCACAGACCTGAGTTCGATTCCCCGCTGGGGATGAAGTGCTGCTTTTTTTTTCTTTTCTTTTAAACCTCAAACGGACATAAAATTTATACATTGGTATGCACTGTCAGTTACTGAGATCGTTATATTTTCATGTGGGATGCTCCTTTTCAAATATTTTTTTAACAATTGAGACTGCAATTAACAGGAACAACTGTCCTTATAACTTATTTTTAAGATCCATAACACACAGCCAGACAGAGCACTGCGTAATAGAGAGACAGACAGGCAGAGAAGTCACTAGATATAGAAATAAACAGGGAAGCCACGTGTACTGAAAGAAAAAAAGAACATGTGCGTTGTCCCAGCTGCACTGAATAAGCGCAGGCGCTCTAACATCACCCCTCCCCCGATCTTACTTAGAGAGTCAGGGACAACGCACATGTTGTTCTTTTGTTCTTTCAGTACACGTGGCTTCCCTGTTTATTTCTATATCTAGTGACTTCTCTGCCTGTCTGTCTCTCTATTACGCAGTGCTCTGTCTGGCTGTGTGTTATGGATCTTAAAAATAAGTTATAAGGACAGTTGTTCCTGTTAATTGCAGTCTCAATTGTTAAAAAAATATTTGAAAAGGAGCATCCCACATGAAAATATAACGATCTCAGTAACTGACAGTGCATACCAATGTATAAATTTTATGTCCGTTTGAGGTTTAAAAGAAAAGAAAAAAAAAGCAACACTTCATCCCCAGCGGGGAATTGAACTCAGGTCTGTGAGGCAAGGAAATGCTGCTCTGCGTTAAGAGGCAAATCTTAACGCGCTACGCCACAGAAGCTGTTGAGTCATTCTTGAAGCTTTTGTGAAAGTGTTTATTTGATCTTTGGAACTCGGCCTTTATATATTCTATAGTTTATGCCTACTACATTTTGTAACATTTATTACTAAAATATGAAAAAGTTTCTGTTTTAACAATGTGTTTACACAGATTACTTTAGAATAATGATCTGTTATTTCCACTGTAAAACTCCACTTCACTCCCAGGTAAACAATCAATGCGTGAGCTGGGAAAACTTCGCTCACGTTCTAAGTCGGTGGGGGGATGGAATAGCCGGCTGCTGGCAGCTTGTCTTTTATCAGCACATTTAGAGGACAAAGGATGCTGGCGGAGAGGTGTGAACGGATTTAAGAAGCGATTTAAGGTGGGCCGGATATACGAGTTTTTTCGTAGGCTCTGGTAATTCTAGTGTTAAACAGTGGTATAAACAACAAAAGAAAGTTGATCGAGTGACAGAGTGTCGGAGAAACTCGAAAGATCAAGTTCACAAAGTCGCACAGTGCCAAAATAAAAAAGTCACATGTCAAAGTCGCACAGTGCCAAAATAAAAAAGTCACATGTCAAAGTCGCTGTGAAAAGGTGAGTTGTAGCCCACCGTCTGAGTGTCATATGAAAGCTTATTAGGGTACAGACAAAAAAAAAATAGGCACACTGTGGGGAAAAAAGCATGAAATGTCAACTTTAATCTCAAAATTTCCACTTTAATCACGTAGTTTATTTTGCCATTAAAGTAGAACATCATAAACTTCATCTTAAAATCGTTTCATTTACTAGTTTCTCAAATCCCATTGTAACTAAAGTAGCACGTTAAATGCTTTGTTCTGTATTTGATCTTCTATGTGCTCTGTGTGTGAATCACTACCTGCTTTTTATACGGGCTTTCTCTTTCTCCGACAGGACACATAATCCATTACATTCGTGATATTACAGCTCTCTGAATAATTAAAATACTGAGATGTATATGTGATATCTTTTTCATGATGACAGGAATGAAAGCATGTTATTAAATATGGGAACACGGTGGCGCAGTGCTTGTTCATGTCTCATGCAAGAGGCTTGCTGCGACATGCACGACCTTCGATGAAATAATTTATTACAGAAGTACTGTCGCTTTCAAACGTACTAACCTCCAATTCCTGTCCTTACTTTTCTTCCTCCAAATACCCAATCGCCACACAATCAGCTCTGTAATAGACGTGAAGCCATTTGTAAGCTTAGAACGCCGATTCTTCAAAACTTTTAAGAAACATTGAAATATCTTCGTAGTACATGTTTAATTATTCTATCCGTCTATCCTTCCAGTGTCGTGTCAGCCCCAGCAAGAATACAGCGCAATGCAGGAACAATCCCTGAACTAGCTAGCGCTGCGGCACCATGTCCTCACATGTTTAATTATTAACAATACATATTATTTACATGAAGTTAAAGTTTTATCTATATAATATAATCAACATATTTTGCTGCATTTCATCTTAAAAATGATATCGTCATCATATGTAAATATGCGCTTTATAAAGTGGCACAGGTTGTGCAATATTATAACTGTAGTGCAAGTTTACAGTGAAGTAATTGTACTCATAAGTACAAACAGTTCTACAAGGAGCACTTGATGGACTGATTGAGTGCGTTTATAGTTCTTGGGATTAAACTTTTTCTAAACCGCGAAGTCCGTACAGGAAAGTCTCTGAAACGTTTTGCCATGGCTCAGGCAGCGTCTGCTTCATGCTGTATACCGATAATTCTCTTTCCAATTAGCTGCTTCTGTGATTCCCCACTCAGTCAGATACAGTGATATAAATACTCTGAGTGGTGCAGCGAGAGTAATATAGAAAAAGATGATCTGCTGTGGCAACCTTTAATGGGAGCAGCTGAAAGAAGAAGAAGATGCATTGAGAGTAACAACGCTAAAGCAGTTATGGTATTTGGAATACTACGGCTATTCCCTGGACCATTATATTGCTGCAGGTCAATTACAATCAGATGCATTACACTAATAAACAATATGCAGTTAGTTTCAGTGTATTTATAAAGCCGCGTCAGGAATGTGGATCTAAGAAAGAAAGGGTGACCACACAGGAACAGCAGCACTGCTTTGATGCTGGGTGCCGCCAGTCTGCAAAACCGAGCACAGAAATTGCGTATGCCAGGGTATGAGGTACCGTGGAAATGTGCGTGGCTTTACGCCAAGTTTAGGTTTTATACATCGCAATTTCAGCGTGGAAACGTTTGTACGCAGCATTTCTGTGCATACGCACCGTTTATACATGAGGCCCCTTTTGATCAGCGTCAGTTTCTTCAAGAAACTTAATTTACTGACGATGCTGAAGTCCCTTCGCTCGAATAAAGTTAACGAGTTTTACAACTGGCTTCAATACGTAGTCAAGCTGCAATACAGATTTACACAGTGCTTCCTGGTGGATTAGGCAGTGTAAGAAAATGACCCCCAGCTCAGGGTTGTCCTCCTTCATCCTCTCCTGGATTCTTTTGAGCAACCCAACGTTTTTTCCAGTCAGATTTGGCGATCCACCTGTGGTAATGTTGGCGAGCGTACTCCAAGGTAGCTTGTGCCTATTTATGACCCCCGACACGCTGTCATACAAGTCCTCTCCCCGCGATTTCCCCTTTAGGGATTCCATGGCCAAAAACTCCTCCGTTATCTCAAAATTGTCATTAATCCCTTTGATAAAAATTAAAAGCTTAGCAGTGTCCTTTATGTCATTACTTTCATCCAGTGCCAAGGAACATAATGTAAATGACTCCGCTTTTTTGTTTAACTTGCTAGCTAAGTCTTCGTCAATTAGCTCAACACGGCGAGTCACTGTCCTACGTGATAAGCTAATTTTTTCAAATCTGTTCTTGCGCTCAGGACACAAGATATCTGCTGTCTCTACCATACACTCTTTGAGAAACTCCCCATTGGAGAAAGGCTTGCTGGTCTTTGCTAATTTGAATGCCAGCACATAACTTGCCTTCGTGCTTGATTCTTGGATGGCAGTTTGTCGGATAAAAGTGTTTTGCTGAGCCTGCAAACTAGCTGCCAACCTCTGAGCGGTAGCCGTCTGTTCTTGCGTTGACTGGTTGTTAGCGTAATTAGCATGCTTGGTGGAAAAGTGACGGCTGATGTTGTATTCCTTTAAAACTGCAACGGATTCTTGGCAAATAAGACATACAGCCTTTGACCAGACTTCAGTGAAAAAGTATTTAGTTGTCCATTCCTTATTAAACACTCGGCACTCACTGTTGACTTTTCTTTTCTTTGGCCCACTCACTGTTGCAGATGCGTTCAGAGCAGCAGCAGAGTAATAACAGAGAGTAGCCTGGGCTCCGCAAAATCAAGTCAATGTGTCACTGCGCCTGATGCGCCACCTGGTGGAATGCCAGGCATTACAGGACAAGGTCAAATGAATGCAGTCATAATTATGATATGATTTGATTTGGGCAATTTTGTACCAATCTTCGGTGGGCCGGATTAAAAAGACCAAAGGGCCGGATTTGGCCCGCGGGCCGTAGTTTGTCCACCCCTGCTTTAGTATGTAAAAGAAAAGACCTACATGTTTTATGCAGTCAATTATAAATTAATAGAAACTGAAAAAAAAAAGAAAAACTTTAAAAGATATTTGACTATGGGATGGAAATAACGGCTTAATTTTATTGGTACAGAATGTGAGCTTCGTGAAGTTATTCAATCTCTAAACAAAGAAAACAATTCAGGAGTGGCTGCTGTCAAAAGGCATTAAATGGATCTTCAACCCAGCAGCTGCTTCACTTATGGAGGGTGTGGGAATGGCAAATTAGGACTATAAGGAAGGTTGTTAATTCCACAGTAAGGCAGCAGTTGTTAGATGATGAGAGTGTACAAACATTATGTGAAGAAGCAATCGTCCAATTAGTAGTTTTACTGATCCTAATGACTTTGGAGCTCTAGCTCCAAATCATTTTAAATTGTTAATGTAGTGGATCAGAAGTGGATTTAAATTGTTCTATCATAGTGTGGGTAGGAAGAGAAATGGGGTAGGGGTTATTCTGAAGGAACATTATGTCAAGAATGTTTTGGAAGTGAAAACAGTGTCAGAGAGAGTAATGATTATGAAGCTGGAAATTGGAAGTGTGATGATGAATGTTGTTAGTGCATATGCCTCGCAAGTTGGGGGTGAGAAAGAAGATTTCTGGAGTGAGCTGGATGAAGTGATGGACAGTGTTCCCAAGGGACAGAAAGTGGTGATTGGAGCTGATTTCAATGGACATGTTGGTGGTGAAGGGAACAGAGGAGAAAAGGAGAGGAATGAAGAAAGTCAGATGATAGTGAATTTTGAGAAAAGGGTGGGTATGGCTATGGTGAATACGTATTTTAAGAAGAGGGAGGAACATAGGGGGACGTACAAGAGTGGTGAAAGATGCACACAAGTATATTATATCTTATGCAGGAGGGGCAATCTGAAGGAGATTGAAGACTGCAAAGTGGTGGCAGGGGAAAGTGTAGTTAGGCAGCATAGGATGGTGGTCTGTAGGATGACAGAAATCAAGAAGAGGAGGAGAGTGAAGGCAGAGGCAAGGATCAAATGGTGCAAGCTGAAAAAGGAAGACTGCAAGGTTGAGTTTAGGGAGGAGGTAAGACTGGCACAGGGTGGCAGTGAAGAGTAAGAAGACAGCTGGGCAACCACAGTAGAAGTAGTAAGGATGACAGCAAGAAGGGACAGAGGAAGGAAGAAAAGGAAACCTGGTGGTGGAATGGGGAAGTACAGGAGTGTATACAGAGGAAGAGGATGGTGAAGCAGAAAGTAGATAAGAGTACAAGGAGATAAGGCAGAAGGTGAAGAGGGAGGTGGTGAAGGCTAAAGAAAACGCATATAATGAGTTGTATGAGAGGCTGGACACTAAGGAGGGCGAAAATTACCTGTACTGATTGGCTAGCCAGAGGGACTGAGCTGGGAAAGATGTGCAGCAGATTAGAGTGTGTGAACGCTAGGGGTCGCTGTTGCCCCTTAAACCCAACAGACTCTGGACACAGGGTAAAAGCACTCAGAAGTATGTTAATATTTTTCTTCTTTAAATAGTGCTTCCTAAGCACCACATCCACTATAACACAAACAACCAATAAATCAATGCAATTCTCTCCTTCACACCTCCCAACTCTGGCTCGCCTGCTGTGTTCCCATCAGTCCTTTAAATAATACATGATCCGGAACTGGCTTTTTTTTTCAGCCCGGAAGTACTCTGGGGCTTCTGTCCTCATGACTTCCTCGTATTTCGAAAGGATGAGTCCCCAGGTCCTTTGACAGCTCCCCCTGGTGGCACCCACGGCACCCAACAGGGCTGAGAAACTGAACTCCAGGTACCAGGATGCCCTGTGGGAATCCAGGGCACCGCTACACTCCAGGGGAGCTGCCACCTAGTATTTTGGGAGAGGCAGTGTTGGCAAGTAGCTGCCTTCCCGCATCCTTCCATTTCAGGGGCGTCCCAGCTGGGTTGAGCTACCAGCAGTCTATCACAAGTGATAAAGGATAAAGATGGAAACATACTTACAAGCGAGGAGGGTGTGTTCAGCAGATGGAAAGAGTACTTTGAGAGGCCGATGAATTAAGAGAGAGAGAAAAGGTTAGATGATGTGGAGATAGTGAAGCAGGAAGTGCAATGGATTAGCAAGGAGGAAGTAATGACAGCTATGAAGAGGATGAAGAATGGAAAGGCCGTTGGTCCAGATGACATACCTGTGGAAGCATGGAGGTGTTTAGGAGAGATGGCAGTGGATTTTGTAACCAGATTCTTTAATGGAATCTTGGAAAGTGAGAGGATGCCTGAGGAGTGGAGATGATGTGTACCGGTCTTGATTTTTAAGAATAAGGGGGATGTGCACAGCTATAGAAACTACAGGGGGATAAAAAAGACGAGCCACAGCATGAAGTTATGGGAAAGAGTAGTAGAAGCTAGGTTAAGAAGGGAGGTGATGATTAGTAAGCAGCAGTATGGTTTCAAGCCGAGAAAGAGCACCACAGATGCGATCTTTGCTCTGAAGGTGTTGATGGAGAAGTATAGAGAAGGCCAGAAGGAGTTGCATTATGTCTTTGTGGACCTGATGAAAGTATATGACAGGGTGCCTCGAGAGGAGTTGTGGTGTTGTATGAGGAAGTCGGGAGTGCAGAGAAGCATGTAAAAGTTAGTGGTGAGGTCCGCAGTAGGAATGATGGATACATTCAAGGCAGAGGTGGGATTACATCAGTGATCGGCTCTAAGCCCTTTCTTATTTGCAGTAATGATAGACAGGTTGACAGATGAGATTAGACAGGAATCCCCTTGGACTATGATGTTTGCTGATGACATTATGATCTGTGGCAAAAGTAGGAAGCAGGTTGAGGAGACCCTGGAGAGGTGGAGATATGCTCTAGAGAGGAGAGGAATGAAAGTCAGTAGGAACAAGATAGAATACATGTCTGTGAATGAGAGGAAGGTCAGTGGATTGGTGAGGATGCAGGGAGTACAGTTGGCAAAGGTAGATGAGTTTAAATACTTGGAATCAATAGTACAGAGTAACCGGGATTATAGAAGAGAGGTGAAAAAGAGAGTGCAGGCAGGGTCAAATGGGTGGAGAAGAGTGTCAGTAGTAATTTGTGACAGATGGGTATCAGCAAGAGTGAAAGGGAAGGTCTATAGGATGCTAGTGAGACCAGCTTCATTATTTAGGTTGGAGACGGTTGCACTGACCAGAAAGCAGGAGAAAGCTGGAGGTGGCAGATTTAAAGATATTAAGATTTTCATTGGGTGTAATGAGAATGGCCAGGAATAGAAATGAGTACATTAAAGGGTCGGCTCAGGTTGGACGGTTGGGAGACAAAGTCAGAGAGGCGAATTTGCGTTGGTTTGGACATGTGCAATGGAGAGATGCTGGGTATGCTGGGAAAGGGATGTTAAGGATAGAGCTGCCAGGCAAGAGGAAAAGAGGAAGGCCTAAGAGAAGGTTTATGGATGTGTAACAGAGCAAGATACAGAGGACAGGAAGATATGGAACAAGACAATCTGCTTTTCCATGATAGTATTTAGATCTGGCAGATCTAAAGAAGAAGAAGTCTGTCTGCACTCTCAGTACCATACACCATAACACGGAGATTGAGCAAGAATGGAAAAAACATGTTCTAATGACAACTCATATTTAAATGACATAGTGTTTTCAAATGTTTTTTGAAATGAAATTAAATGTTTTCATGCATGGATGTGTGTGTTTATGCGTGAGAGAGGCAGCGACAGATTTGATGTCATTCAAGTGGTTACTGGAATATAAAATAAACACTTTCGCAAAGGTATACTGAAACAAGTGTGCTTTAATTTAAGAATAAAAATGAATAACAAAAAATTTAAGTGACAACAAGATACCATGTGTGTGTCTTCTTATGTCCCTGCAGTGATATCCTTTATAGGTAGCAAAAATTTACACCGGGTGTTACAGAATCAAATGAAATGCAAGTTTTTATTATGTAACAGTAATAATAATAGCAACTCACTACTCAAAATGGGGAAAGCCCAGACTTGAATCCACAATCTTTTGATTACGAGGCAGCAGTTCTTACCCTTTACACCAGCCAAGCAGAAATGTAAATAGCAGACAGCAACATGTAAATCAAATGATTTTTTTACTCTTTAATATTTCTTTAATATTAATATTTCTATAATATTCTTGAATAAAAGCACACTTATTTTGTTATACCTTTTGTGAAAGTGTTTATTTGATATTTGGACTTCAGTCTTTACACATTATACATTTCACTTCAACATTTTCTCATTGCTACTATAACATGAAAAGTTTCTGTTTTAGCTATGTGTCCAACATTTCTGGCCTCATCCAAAATTTACCTAGATCATTGTAGAAACATAACACAAATGAAATGCATGTATTCCAAATAACAACATATTATTTACCCATTACAATTCCAGACACCTCACACCCAGATACACAGACAAGCTGGGAGAACTTCACCTGCGTTGGTTGGGGATGGGATAGGAAGCTGCTTGCTTCTTGTGCTGATTGACACATTTGCAAAACAAAGACGCTGATGAAGAGGTGCAAAGGAATTTAAGGTGGCCTGGCATTATGATTTTTTTCGTAGGCTTCATGGATTCTAGTGTTAAAGCCCTTCTCACAGTGTATATGGCTACTAAAATGAGCTCCAATGGTAACATCCCTATTGCCATGCTGAATGTGGAACCTGTGTAAATTCATTCTGTGGCACAGTACTTGTTCAGTTTGTCCCACGCAGAGTGCAGTGTTGGGACATTTCATAAAAAGAATTAGATAGACCACATTAGATGATCTACAGGAAAATGATGCCTTTATGTGGTGTTCTCGTTGGCAATGTTCTATAACAATATGAGCACACGTTTTACATCTTTTCTGTTATCAGGGAGATGTACCATTATCTGTTGGTTCACTCAGGAAGCTTCAGACAATTAGTTGCTGCAGGTTTGGTGGTTGTCTGTAGGCGAGGAGGGGAGGTTCTGGGAATACATCTCAGCATGTCATCATTATGTAGCATTGGCTGAAGTTCTTTTTCAAAGTTACAAACTACAGGAAGACCCCAGAGAGAAACTGGACAAACACTCCGCCAAAGAATGAATTTATACAGGTTCCACATTAAGCATGGAAATAGGGATGTTCCTGTAGGAGCTCATTTCAACAGCCATGGACACTGTGAGAAGGACTTTAGAGTCACAACTTCAGAACACAGCAAGAGAAGAAGGAATGGGAAGTTAAACTGATGCTAAATTTGACCACATTTAAACATGGTTTACATAGACAAAAGACTTTTATGACCAGTTATGAAGACTGCTTACATCTCTCGGACTGACCCAGACAACTGACTACAGATCCACATTGCATGGAAAATTCACCAAAATCTTCAAAACACTTTGTTGGACAGTTTTCTTATTAATAGATCTTGACTATACACAGTTCTTCTCTCTTGCTAAACAAATCTTAGCCTGGAAAAGTCCATTTTTCTTTTTTACATTTAAGTTGACCTCCTTAAAGGTTTTCCAATATTGTATCTCTCCTTCAAGTAAGAGTACTTCACAGGAACTGTACAGGTGGACAGATAAAAATGTCCCTTAATTTATAAACTGCATATAAAAGGACTGGATAATGTAAAAAGTGAGGCCTACTACGTTTCTGTGCTAAAGCATATTCATGAATATTTCACTTGGACAGTGTCTGTGAAAACAAATACTCAATAATTATAAAAATAATTACAGTAATAACTGATGAAAAGCAAGATGGATTGAATATGGTATCAATGTTGATATTACTCATTATTCTATTCCAATTTGTGAACTGTATAATATTATGCACAATGACAAAAAAATGACCAAAATTAAACATGTAACATAAACAAGGAAAGCTGAAGTACAGTTATATGTAAATTAAGAAACAAAACACACTTTTACCTCAGCATGAGGGAAAGGAGGTTCTGGAAGATACACTTTTGATTGTTTACTTTGACAAAGCCTAAACAGGAAAAGAAATCATCTAGTCAATTTAAGTCTCAAGTACTATGGAACATACAATATTAAAAGACTACACAAATGTCTAGGCAGAAAATATAAAATAGTTTGGGAACAAATCTGGAAACAGAGTATATGATAAATACTTTTGTGAAAGATTTAACTCAATAGTGACAGCGTTTAAAATTATTAGATTTTACAGTTATTTTTGAATCTCAAACAATTCTTGTCTGGCGGGTGGTGCAAATGCCAAATACCAACACGTTTAAAACTTTACCTCCAAAACTGATGGAGAATACTGGAGGATTTCAAGCAGGAATGCAAAACATGCAGTGACAGATTAGGAAAAAAAAATCCTGGAGAACAAAGGATTAAAATAAACTTATAAAATGACAAATTTAAAGACAAAATAATAGATCAGGAGGCAGTAGGTCATAAAATGACTAACTAAAACAAGTTTAAAAAAAAAAAAAAAAAAAAAAAAAAAGGAACAAGAAAAATCACGGGTGTGAGGCTAAAAGTCAATGAAAAACATGAGATTCAATAATGAAGCCAGACACAAATGTCTTTTGAGAGTGAAATGCAGTAACAAAGATATTGTTTAAATATAAACTGCTACTCACAATTGCTAAGCAATTTAAAAAAAGAGAAGATACTGCTGAAAGTAGTTTTGAAAGGTATATTCACACGCAAATGGCAGGATAACAGTGCTAGACAAATGGCACACCCAAAGTTGAGTTGTGACAGTTTCTTGCCATACAACCCACAGAAATGTCACCCTTTAGAATGGCAATTCAGTTGCTCCTTCCCGTATTTTGCCTTATTGCAAATAACACTTCAATGTTATTTTTAAGTGATTCACTGTCCTTATAATTTAACATTCAAATAAACGTCATATTTGGTTTTTTTTTAAATGCAGTGTGTGTGCTTGCATAGGCTTACATTGAATAATCATACTATTGGTCTTTTTAAGTGGTTTATTTTTTCCTACTACACAACTGAAGGTTATTTTTGTCAAAGAAAAAAATAACTTTGTTCTCTCACCATACCAATTTTACAAATACAATCATGGCCAGAAACGCTGGCAATCACTTCTCCAAGAAAATATCTGCAATTACAAATACTTTGGTATTTACATGTTTATTAATTTTGTTTACATTGGAACAATACAAAAAAGCAGAACTCCAGAAATGGACTGAACAAAATTATTGACACTTGTTTCAAAATGGTAAGAAATAATTGGATTACAATCATGCGAGGCTCCTTTAATTTGTATTTATACTCACTAGTGGCAAGTAATAAGTGTTAGCAATATAGATATAACACTTGCAACCAATTTAAATGGAGAAAGGATGACTGTGTGAGAAACTGGACAAACACTCTGCCAAAGAATTTGTCTGTGTATACCATACTGAAACACAGAGAAAAGAATGATGAGAAAAGAAATGCCCAAGGAATTGCAGAAAAACATGGACAATCTCAAGGCTACAAGTCCATCCCCATAGATGGAAATGTTCCTCTGTCCACAGTGTGCAACGTCATTAAGAAGTTTACTGCAAATGGCAGAAAAAAATGTGATATATATGAAATTCAAATATATTATGACTTCTGACATTTTAGTCTATAGGTGCAATTATATAGTTCTATATAATTATATAGAGTTCTTAAGCTTTTCTCACACCGTAAAAGATATGCAATGTCAGATTAACGGGCAACCCTAAACTCAGCCTGTATGATCATGTTTGACCTGTGACAAACTGGTGGATTGTCCAGGATTTCTTCTCATCCTGCAGTCAGTAAAGCTGGAATAGACAGCATTAACCTGCAAAGCTGAACTAAATATGAAATATGGATAAGCTGACCATCAAAATTTTAACCAATATAAAATGAAAAATGCATCACCCACGGATAAGCTGAATGTGAAAATTTAAAACTAACTTGGTTCTGAAAAACATAACATTAATGTCACAATACCAGTATTTTTGTATTTGATGCCAATACCATTTAAACTTTACTATATTTGATACCTTCCGATACCACAGCAAAAGCAGAAATTACATACAATGGCTTTTTACTAAAGCACCTCTGTTTTAGTGAACAATATTGTGCCTTTTTCTGTAATACAGTATAAAAAATAAAAATGCTAACAGTAACAACAGCTTTACAATACCTATCAGGTAGTTTCTCAATTATCACTTTAGTAAAGTAGTATAGGTATTCATAAATATAAAATTATAATACAAGGCTTGAATTTTAATGCGTGGCAGAGATGGAGATCCCCACACTATAACAATGAAGAAGTTTACATTCTTGGGGGGGATTTCAGAGTAGGGTTTATAAAGAACTACATGATTTATCTGCACATGTGCACATTCTAAATTTATTCTCTAACATTTTCTGTCTATTAATCAAAAACTACTGCTTAAAATCCACATCAAATATAAAAATGTAAACATTATATATGTACTGTCGATATAGTGAATTTCAAGATAATTGCAGATATTTCCTTTTAAACCAACTCTTTAAAGCTGTTTTTGTAACAACATGCTTTTTAAAGTTTGTTTTGTCAGTGAACCAATTACTGGGCATTCTCTTACACCACCTACTGACCTCAGAGTGTGTACAGTCTCTCTCTCTTTTCCACTCCTCTGCTTTAGTCTATTAATTTATTTAAACTCTCTCTCAAGTCCAAACCTGTGCCTGGTTTTGATCTCTTCATTCACAAAATGTCCTATAATGTCTAAAAGGCTGTTGGAGCATTCCCCATTTTCAACATTGTACTTCTACACAATTTCTGAAAATGCTGATGTTTGAAAGTTTTTCCAAAAAAGGTTTCATAACTACTAGCATGAGCAATTTCAGGTTTTTCACAGATTATACTATGTCCACCTTTTCCCTCATGGGGATATGAGTGTATGGATTTAGAAACAAACACTCTATTTTCTTTGACATCTTCAGCTCCCTGACAATGCTCTCCAAATGTTCTGGGACTTCTTCCCTAGCTGATTCTGCCTTCTTGCGCTAAACTGACAGATGGGAGTAGATTCATACCTGATGGCATGGATCGTGGACTATCTTACAGACAGACCTCAGTATGTGTGTCTCGGGAACTGCAGGTCTGACATTGTGGTCAGCAATACAGGAGCGCTGCAGGGGACTGTACTTTTCTCCGGACCTGTTCAGCCTATATACATCGGACTTCCAATACAACTCGGGAGTCCTGCCATGTGCAAAAGTTCGGTGACGACACTGCTATCGTGGGCTGCATCAGGAGTGGGCAGGAGGAGGAGTATAGGTACCTAATCAAGGACTTTGTTAAATGGTGCGACTCAAACCACCTACACCTGAACACCAGCAAAACCAAGAAGCTGGTGGTGGACTTTAGGAGACCCAGGCCCCTCATGGACCCCGTGACTGTGTGCAGAGGGTGCAGACCTATAAATACCTGGGAATGCAGCTGGATGATAAACTGGACTGGGCTGCCAATACTGATGCTCTGTGCAAGAGAGGACAGAGCCGACTATACTTCCTTAGAAGGCTGGCGTCCAACATCTGCAATAAGATGCCTCAGATGTTCTATCAGACGGTTGTGGCGAGTGCCCTCTTCTACGCAGTGGTGTGCTGGGGAGGCAGCATAAAGAAGAAGGATGCCTCATGCCTGGACAAACAGGTGAGGAAGGCAGGCTCTATTGTATGCACGGAGCTGGACAGTTTGTTTTTTTATCAGTATGCTGCTGCCGGAGTATGTGAATTTCCCCTTGGGATTAATAAAGTATCTATCTATCTAAGTGCCTAAAGCCATGATCCTTTCCTTCCTATTCTCAATTCTCTGCCAGACCTTCTTTTCCTCCTGGACCTTTCTTCATATACCCCCCCCCCCCCCCCCGCTTTCTTTTACCTGGTGAATAGTTCTCATTAAATTTCAGTTGTTATTAGTCTGCCACTGGAATTCCTGACCTTGCTACCTGGTCAGTCTGGAGAATGTCATTCTGTAAGCATGTATTTCTTGAGTGGTCCTCTGGGTCTTCAATCAACAACTCTCCAGGCTCTACTATCCCAAACTGTCTTCAATGGTTTTTTGTAGGCTGCCCTGTGACAGTTTCTCCTTGTGACTTTTTTTTTTTTGTTTTGCTGTGGTGCATGAGCCATCTCAATTGTTAACTCAATGTGTTTTTCTGCCCATTTTTGCCATCTCTTGAAGGACAGTTGCGGGTTGGTAGGGAGGCATTTTTCTGTTTTGTTTTTGAGAAATAATTTATTGTAGCATCAGTACCTAATGTATCCCTTTTCAATCTATTGATACAAATGTGATTGCCAAAAAAAAAACACCCTTTCTTTAAAAGATATCCCAATTTTTTCAACTTCTTCATACAGTTCACCAACAGAATTGTAAGCAAATGTCTTACTTTATGCTACTGTTTAAGCCTTCCCATAGACATAACACAAGCACAATTCAAATATACTATGACTTTTAGCATTTTAGTCTCTATGTGAAATTATATATTGTTTTTTCAATAAATTCTCCAGCTTTTCTCACAATGTAAAAGTTATGCAACTCAGATTAACTGACATCCCTAAGCTCAGCAAATGATCATGTTTGACCTGTGACAAACTGGTATATTGTCCAGGATTTCTTCTCATCTTGCAGTCAGTAAAGCAGGAATAGACACTATCAACCTTCAAAGCTGAACTAGATACAGTGGGGCAAAAAAGTATTTAGTCAGCCACCAATTGTGCAAGTTCTCCCACTTAAAAAGATGAGAGAGGCCTGTAATTTTCATCATAGGTATACCTCAACTATGAGAGACAAAATGAGAAAAAAAAATCCAGAAAATCAAATTGTCTGATTTTTGAAGAATTTATTTGCAAATTATGGTGGAAAAAAAGTATTTGGTCAATAACAAAAGTTAATCACAATACTTTGTTATATACCCTTTGTTGGCAATGACAGAGGTCAAACATTTTCTGTAAGTCTTCACAAGGTTTTCACACACTGTTGCTGGTATTTTGGCCCATTCCTCCATGCAGATCTCCTCTAGAGCAGTGATGTTTTGGGGCTGTCGCTGGGCAACACGGACTTTCAACTCCCTCCAAAGATTTTCTATGGGGTTGAGATCTGGAGACTGGCTAGGCCACTCCAGGACCTTGAAATGCTTCTTACGAAGCCACTCTTTCGTTACCCGGGCAGTGTGTTTGGGATCATTGTCATGCTGAAAGACCCAGCCACATTTCATCTTCAATGCCCTTGCAGATGGAAGGAGGTTTTCACTCAAAGTCTGACGATACATGGCCCCATTCATTCTTTCCTTTACACGGATCAGTCATCCTGGTCCCTTTGCAGAAAAACAGCGCCAAAGCATGATGTTTCCACCCTCATGCTTTACAGTAGGTATGGTGTTCTTTGGATGCAACTCAGCATTCTTTCTCCTCCAAACACGACGAGTAGAGTTTTTACCAAAAAGTTCTATTTTGGTTTCATCTGGCCATATGACATTCTCCCAATCCTCTTCTGGATCATCCAAATGCTCTCTAGCAAACTTCAGACGGGCCTGCACATGCACTGGCTTAAGCAGGGGGACACGTCTGCAACTGCAGGATTTGAGTCCCTGGCGGCGTAGTGTGTTACTGATGGTAGCCTTTGTTACTTTGGTCCCAGCCCTCTGCAGGTCATTCACTAGGTCCCCCCATGTGGTTCTGGGATTTTTGCTCACCGTTCTTGTGATCATTTTGACCCCACGGGGTGAGATCTTGCATGGAGCCCCAGATCGAGGGAGATTATCAGTGGTCTTGTATGTCTTCCATTTTCTAATAATTGCTCCCACAGTTGATTTCTTCACACCAAGCTGCTTACCTATTGCAGATTCAGTCTTCATAGCCTGGTGCAGGTCTACAATTTTGTTTCTGGTGTCCTTTGACAGATCTTTGGTCTTGGCCATAGTGGAGTTTGGAGTGTGACTGTTTGAGGTTGTGGACAGGTGTCTTTTATATTGATAATGAGTTCAAACAGGTGCCATTAATACAGGTAACGGGTGGAGGACAGAGGAGCCTCTTACAGAAGAAGTTACAGGTCTGTGAGAGCCAGAAATCTTGCTTGTTTGTAGGTGACCAAATACTTATTTTCCACCATAATTTGCAAATAAATTCTTTAAAATAAGACAATGTGATTTTCTGTTTTTTTTTTCTCATTTTGTCTCTCATAGTTGAGGTATACCTATGATGAAAATTACAGGCCTCTCTCATCCTTTTAAGTGGGAGAACTTGCACAATTGGTGGCTGACTAAATACTTTTTTGCCCCACTGTATGAAAGGCAGAAAGCAGATGAATGAATACAATGAAGGAATTACTATACCTACTCGTCAATAAGCCTATCCATGTATTAACTGACCATCACATTTTTAATGAATATACAATGACAAATGCATCACCTACAGATAAGCCAAATGTGAAAACTGAAAATTAACTTGGCTCTGAAAAACATAACATTAATATTTAAAGTAAGAAGCAACCCAATGATATACTTATTTGATTGAAATAAAAATACCAGTGTTACTTAAAAAAACTGATTATGAAAGCATATTAAAAAAATATATTTTGCAAAAAAGTATTGCCTTTTTAAGGAGTTACTGCTGTGTTGCATTATGCACATGCATACTATAGCCATTTGGTTACAGCTAGTAATGAAAAAGTTCTTGAATAACATGCAAATCAAGTAAACGAGTTCAATAAAAGTTACATATATACATTTCATCCTGCATGTGCTTAGGAATTAAATTTAATCCGCTCAGTTAAGGGTCACAGGGTGGTAGTGATTACCGCAGCAGCACTGAGTGTAAGGCAAGTACCATATATGGTATACCGATTCATTGCAGGGCATAATCACACAGCCAAGCAGGAAAAGAGTTCTTTATGTGCAGTATGAGAAAGGTTGGGATGCCTGACTGCATCTTACAATTGGGCTCTCATATGATCACAAGAATTTTGTCATGTCAAATTCTAGTCGGCTGTCGTGAAGTGTGAGCAGCTTATGACTTGATTTTCTTATGTCACTACAAAGTTTCATTAATCATTGATCTCAGTGTTTTGTACACTAGGTATTTCTGTTGTTATGCTCATTTTTATGTTAAGATTTTAAAAATCTATATATCAGTACACAAACATACGTACAACTAAATGGCCAATTACAAAAAAGCCTCTTAATACTAGAATCCCTAAAGCCTATGAAAAAACTCGTAATCCTGGGCCACCTTAAATTCCCTTGCACCTCCTCATCAGCGTCTTCCATTTTTCAAATGTGTCGATTAGCACCAGCAGCAGGCAGCCTGCTATCTCATCCCCCACTGACGCAGCAGTTCTTTCCTCTACCCCAGTTAAGCAGATGTATATGTGGGTGTGCATGTCATACCCTATCCCCAATTCTTTTACTTTGGTTAAATTCTTGAAAAAGCACACTTGTTTTGTTATATTTGTGTGTTTAGTGAAAGTGTTTATTTGATATTTGGACTTCAGTCTTTACACGTTATACATTTCATGTCAGCATTTTGCCAATTATTAGTAGAACATGAAAAAAGTTTCTGTTCTAGTTACGTGTTCAACATTTCTTGCTTCGCATTTCCTGTCATCCTAAATTTACATAGATTGTTGTAGACACGGAACACACATGAAATGTATGTGTTCCAAATAATGATATATTATTTACCCTATAAAATTCAAGGCACCTCACACCCAGATAAACAGACTTGAGCTGGGAGAACATGGTGTACAACTAAAGCTGTGTCGGTGGGGGATGGGATAGCAGGCTGCTTACTGCTGGACACATTTGCAAAACAAAAGATGCTGATAAGGAGGTGCGAGGGAATTTAAGGTGGCCTGGGATTACGAGTTTTTACATAGGCTTAAGGGTTTCTGGTGTTAAGAAACCTTTACTGGAAGAACCTGAAATAAACATACGCAACGGTAAATTACATAGACCATGTACCTCTAATTTCCTCTGTAAAATGAAAACACTCCATATTGTTCATGCCTCAACCGTTCACACATTCAGTTAAACCTTTACTTTTTCTTTGTATCATGAGTGCACCGTATGACAAGAGTAAGAAGTGCAGCTCTGTTCTTTGTTGAAATTTTGAGAAGCTTGAGGCCACCATGTTTTTTGAATGGGTAAAAGCATACGTTGGAGGCATGTGCATTTATAGTCTGAACACCCACACCATGGAATTTCAATTAACCAACCGTGTTAATACAGTTTGAGCATAAATACGACTGGCAACTATCATGCAATCTGAGTACGTGCCTGGCATAGCAGAAACGTATAAATAAAGTATTAGTCTAGTTTTAATTGGACTATATGCTACAACTATATTGACAGTGTGACTTGGTGGTGCAGCAGCTAGTGAATCTTCATGGGCTTGCCATTGGGGATGGTAAACAGGGATGAATATTATTTACTTTACTGCACATTAATTACTACAGGCAATTATATATAATTCATAATTTATATAACACAAGAAAACTATCAGATTTGGCAGTGTTTCTGGTCAGTTTCAAGAATGTTCCTATATGAATTTACAGTAGCACCCAGTAACAGATGCTGACCAGTGAAATGTTCAGTTTTTGATACAAAAGAAAAAATAGCACAAAAGTAATGCACTGTTTGTATCACATTACATTTTATATATTGTAAATCTGTAACATATTTATATTACTCATCCATCCATCCATTATCCAACTCGCTATATCCTAACTACAGGGTCATGGGGGTCTGCTGGAGCTAATCCCAGTCAACACAGGGCGCAAGGCAGGAAACAAACCCCGGGCAGGCGCCAGCCCACCGCAGGGTGCGCACAGGTGTAAAATAATTTTTCTCAACACTGTTGGTGCATTACTTGCTTTAACAATGTAGTGGATATGAACTATAATGCATTAGGTGGCGCAGAGCTGACACAAGGCAGGAAGGTGATAGCACGAGTTTGCTGTACAAATGAGGACCATCAGCAGGAGTCATGGCTTAGTATAAGCTGCTAGCACAAACCAATAATCGAAAGATAGGATGCTGCCCGAAGAGAGATGAGAGAGAGAGAAAGGGCAGCAGTGAATTTGAAGCAGGAGCATGGTAATGTGATTCAGTGTTATTTCACCAAAATGTTGTTGAGAGAGAGAGAGAGAGAGAGAGAGAGAGAAACAGAAGGGTAGGTGGTGTCTTCTGAATCAGAGAAAAGGCTGAGAGTAATGTTGTGAGAGACTTGACTGGGAAAGAGACTCTCTTTTGTCTGCTGTATAATAACGGTCCTTCTCAAGGGAACAGCAGCAGCCTGTGCAACTTGGTAAAGGTGTTCCCCATGACCAGAAGTCGAACAGTGGAGTACACTGCATACTTAGTTTAATACGCTTTCTTTAGAATAAGTTCTGTTCCGCGCAATCCTTGTTTCTTTTCTCATTTTGAAACTCCCACCCTAATAAACTGCTCTTTTCTTGTTTAACTGCATCTTTTGGCTCACTTTCCCCCCCCCCCCTTTACCCGTGAAAAACTCACTACAATACCTTTGGTCGCAGTACCATTACCCAAAGCAGCGCCTCTAACAGCAGTTTTGTCTTAATGTAAGTATCCTTTTGGCCTTTTATGTTGGCTCCAGAGTCGTCTACTGAGCATCATTTAAGAATAGAGTCTATAGTATTTTTTCAGTGTTCATAGATGGTTCTGATTTATTTTTACTTTCCTTTACCTTATATGCAAAATAAGAGAAAACCATTTCTGTCAATTGCAGTGTGATATGAGCTGTTGATAATCCTGTGCTGATTTGGTCTTATTATGTTTTTATGGAAACAAGGCTAACTTTAGGGTTTAGTGCTATTGCTGTGTGTCCCTGTGCTGCAGACTCAGCTACAACGCATCAAGCAGGGCTTGCAAAATTTCAAAATCCCTGGTAGCCCTTCGGGCAGGCACTCTTCAGTTTTTGGTAGCCCAATCTATCTATCTATCTATCTATCTAAAATAAATTTAAGTAGCCCGAATAAAAAAGAGATTATTTTTAATGTATAATATTGTAAAGGAAAAAAAACATCAATCAAAAAATTGTTAAAACACAAATTACAACAGCTGTATAAAAATTACAATCATCAACTTAAATATTTGGTTCTAATTGAACAGAAATTTCTATGAACTTGTAAGAACTGTGTAGAACATGAATCAGTCTGTGTCAGATTCTGAATCTGAAATTTCCACTGAACTCACGGATGAGAAAATGCCACTCAACGTTGAGGGCATAGCATCTCCTTCATCAGCTTTCTCTTCCTGTGCATCGGCCTCCATTTCACTGCTCTTTGTTCTTGTCTGGGTTTTATGATCCAGGTGTCTTGAACCTTTTCCAGAAAACATCCAGAAACGAATTGACTTGTCAGGGTAAAAAGATTCAACTGTTTCCCCATTAATGGAGAGTTGCATGCAGTCATTCAGTGTTTCAGGGTGTAGAGAGGTACGATGTGTTGTCTTCACTCGGTTCATGCAAGAAAACCCTCTCTCACAGATGGCTGTTGATGGACTAAGTGTCAGCATTAATTTCACCAGCAATAAGATATGAGAGAGGTGTTCTGGATTCCCAGACAGGAGATCTCTGTACAAGCAATCATCTACCTTGCTACCCCAGTGTTCTGCAAGCCACATTTTTAGATCCATCCATTCTTGTGGAATTTTCTCTTTCTCTTCCTCATCTAGCAAACTGTCCAAATGTGTGACAAGATAATCCACCTCTTCATCCCCATAATTTGCCAGCTCTTCTCTGGGGTAGGGAAGAGTGGAAGGGTCAAAAACCTTGAAACAAGAGAGAGGCTTTTCATGCAGATTTTTAAATCTGTTGTCCATGTACTTGACTGTGTTCTCAATAATCTTCTGAATCTCTGCACCAAAGGTGTCTTTGTCTGTGCCCTCACCTCTTCTAGCAGGTCGCTGACTTTTTGTGAGCTGAGTTCCACAGTAGCAAATGCTACCATCCTCGTTCGCTGTGAACTTTGTGTCCAAGGTTTTCTGGTATTCTCCTGGCTTTGTTTTTAGGCTGAGTAAGCGTGATGTGGTGCTCTCAACTAACTGATTTGTTCGTGTGATGTTTAGGTTATCATGCTGAAAATCAGTACAGCACTTGGATAAGATGGTACTGTAGTCCAACGTGAAATGCAGGAAGCGAACAAATTTCTTAGTCTTCATCTCCTGCACCACCCCCTTAGCCTTGGCTGCATCCTCGGACTTGACATCACTTCCTCCTGCCATGTTCTCCATATGAACAACAGTGGGAGTGTAATTTTTTTCCACAGCCTTCAGACATCTCAGCTGGCTTGGAAGCCACCGTGTGCTCTTCAGGCCACTGAAATGTGCCAGTTTCTCATTTATCAGTTCACTTATTTCTGTCAGTTCTCTTCACTTCTTTGGGGAATAGTAGTACATCTTAAAGATGGTTTTCAGTGTATCTTCAAATTTCACCAGGTACTCACAGCCTTTCACGCTATCCAGCACGGCTAGCTCTAATTTGTGTGCCACACAGTGGATTGTTATGATGTGGGGTATCCTCTGTTTCAGTCTCCCAGCTACTCCTGTTTTCTCACCCATCATCACTGCAGCACCATCAAAATCTGCACACACTACTTTCTTTTTCCATGTGTCTTCTCTGATACCCATGGTGTTCACTGCTTCATCAATATCCTCTAAAATACCTGCAGCATTTGCACTCTCGACTGGCTGACATTTGATCATGTATGTGGATATGTCACCATTATCTCTCACATACCTGACATGAACCAACTCCTGTTCTATTATACCAGTGTCTGTACTGCCATCTGCAAGAATGGATAAGAACCCGCTTTCTTGAATTTCCTTTTCGATCTGGTCTCTTGAAGTTTGTGCTATTGCTCCAATAAACTCTCTGCAAGCATCGTCATTGAGGTAAGTGGAACCAAGATCTAGGCCATTTGCTTTTTGAAGTTTGCAAAGACTGCTAAATTTTGCCAATGGTAGTTCACTCTTTGCAACATAGTATGCTGTTCTAAACAGCCTTTTCAGGACTTCTTGTTGTGCTTGGTTTATTTTTAGTATGTTTTTTGCAATTGGTGCTTGTTCTGGAAAAGATGCTGCAGACTGAGCACCAATGCATTTCTTGTGATGCAGAGATTTCTCGTGGGTTCTGATGGGGTCTTTCCTAAAATTACTGGTCCCAGTAACAAAGGCGCTTGTCGAGTCAGAAATCGAGGGAAACTCACGACACACCCGGCAGAACGTTATGTTATTTAGCTTGTCATATTCCAGCCACAGAAATTCTTTTGTCCATGAAACCAAAAAGCTGTGCTTTCTTTTTGCCTCATAGTCTGATTTGTCATAACTTTTCCGCTTTGTGGTAGGCTTTTCTTTGGCTGTCCCTTTTTCACCGTGACCTGTCTTATTCGGCTCAGCAGAACTAAAATACCTGCGTAAATCCATCTATTTTTACATACGCACACACAACGGTCAGTGATTTTTTAAATTCTCTGCGCAATCAACCTCTATCACATGTTTAAGCTTGCTGCGAGAGATTTCACTTGTCACGTTTGAATAGTAAGCTAATGAGTGATAAGATGATGTCAGAGGAATTGGTGCGCAATTAATCCGTCACTGACCAATCAGTACTGCCGCTCTCTATACACAGTTCGCGCGATCGCAAAGTGAAAGTGACAGTAAAAAACAAGCGCGAATTCAAACGCGATTTCAATATTTCACATATTGACAGTGGCTCATCGATGCCCGAAAATGATAATTACCCAGCTACATTTGCGAAAGAATACAAAAGCATTGACATATATTTTTCCTTCCTATGATAGCCTGACGGGCAGGGCTGAGATAGATTTTGGTAGCACGACTGGAAGACCCAATAGCCCCGGGACGTCGGGCTAGCGATTTTGCGAGCCCTGATCAAGACTAAGACTAAGTACAAGATAAGTGTGCTTAAAGTCAGATAAGGGGAACAAAGTTGCAAATAACTTAAGACTGTTAGTGAACAGGTTTAGCAAACTTAGTACTAAACTAAACACTGGCAAAATTGACAATCAGCTAGGGCAGTCACTGAAAGCTTCCTTGCATCTTCTGTAGCAGTTTGGTTAGACTATTCATCTCTCAATTCAAAACATTAAATGCAACAAATTGTTAGGACAGCTTAGAGGATTACAGGCTAGGGCTGGGTGATATTAACTTGTATACTGCAATTATTTTTATCTGGAATGAGATATTAATTATACGGTATCTCAATCTATCTCAATGCAGCAGTTCACATACATTTGCAACCCGAGATTTTTCTTTTTTTTGCTCGGTCTTTCAAGAAAGTTGACAGCGTCGATAGCGATAGTTTTTTTTTCTAATATGAACTGTTATCGTTTTTTTGTGTCTGCCGTTTTTATAGGAGGGTGACAATGAGTTAAATTCCAATGGATGTTTTTCAAATGTTGACGAGCAATAAGTAAAAGGTATCACTGAAATACGCAGGAAACAAAAAAAGGCAAAAAAAAAAACAAACTACGAGGAAAGTTCGAAGAAAGAAAATTTTTTTACAGTGTTTCTGTTTGGGGGGTTGTTGTGCACAACTGAGCTGCAGCCACAGAACTAACTGCTCTGTGGATGATTCATTCAAGCATTTCAAGGGTTTTAGGGCACTTCGCTGTAATGAAAGTATCTGCTGAATGTACTTTGTAGTAACAAGATTTCTATAGACTCGCGTCATATGGGGAAGCTGTCGGGACCATAAAAACACTTCGTTGTAATGAAAATTTCGTTGTAAGATATTCGGTGTAACGGACTGTTACCTGTATGTGATTTTTTTTTTTTTATCAGTAAAGTCCATATGATGCATACAAGTAACAATTTTATAACTTTTGCTAGCAGAAGTACTATGCTGTCAGCTGGGTAACTTGTGTTTTACGTCCAGTGTACTTAATAGCTTCTTGAATTTTTCCCTTTCTAAAGTATAGAAAGTTACTTTACAGGCCTGGTCCAAAGGATAAATCTGTAAGGGGTACTGGAAATGCTGAGTAGGGCGGTCATATTTTGGTGGAAATGGAGCTGTTGTGATTACGCAGTGAAACTTTACTTTCACTTTCAATCTCAATAAACAGGGAAATAAGATCCAGCTACTACAACTTGCCACCATGGAATAACAGATTTTAATTGATATTCCACTACCCTATTACTAAACCTTGCTGAAAAAAGTAATATGGTGGTAAATTTGACTTCCTCCAAAATATAACTACCTTAAAAGGATAAGTTTAGTGTTTTTCAAGGTCAAATTATTTCTTCACAAACATTGTATAGATGCATTTGCCATGCAAACGTGTTCTAAAGTTTAGTGCTTTCTACCAAAAAAAAAAAATAATTTTGCCCACACTGACGTTTTACAATGGAAAGTCTGGGGCAATGAGGATGAACTTAAATACTTACCAAATACATCAATTTTTCAAGTAAATCAAACTTAACCTTTAACAAAGTTAGATCAGTTAGAGAATGTGTCTATCAATGTTAATGCAAAACGAACACATTATATGTGAAATATTCACAACTACTGTAATTTGTAAGCTCAGTTAAATTTGTAAAAAAAAAAATAAAATAAAAAAAAAGTAATTTTAAAACAAAACGTCTAGTAAATAAAATTTCCCCCTTAAGTAATGCATGAACATTGAATATTTTACACAAAATAAAACTACAAAGTCTGCTGTTGTTATTCCTTCTTATAGCATTTCAGTACAAAGGAGAGATGTTGTGAAATGGATGAATTTTAACATGAATTGCTTGTTATCTGTTCACTAACAGAGGACAAATATTTTTAGGGTGCCAAGTTAAGTAGGTGTAAGTGTGTTCTGCAATATCAGTTCACTGCAACTGTCATCTGCATCTACCTGCTGCTTGTCCGTACGTATGATATGCAATGGAATGGCAAACATTTTATGAAACTTTGCTTTGCAGAGACCCATTTTGATGGTGGTGGTGGGGAGTTAGAAAAGCATGTTTCAGGTGCCACATGTGCCACGTCTACTAAAATACTGAAAGAATCTCTTAGGGTCTTCTTTCGCCTTATCTGCTATATTCCTCTCTAAATGTCTTTTAGACTCCCTAATATCCTTCTTAACACTAGAATTACCAGAGCAAACGAAAAAACTCATAAAACAGGCCCACCTTAAATCCTTTCACACCCCTCCGTCAGCGTCTTTTGTCTTCTAAATGTGTCAATAAGCCCAAGCAGCAAGCTATACCATCCCCCCCACCGTCTAAGAACGGGCAAGAAGTTCTCCCAGCTCCTGCCTTGATTGATTATCTGGGAGTGAGCTACCCAGAATTGTAAGGGGAAATAATTTGATGTGCGTCTTGTGTCTACAACAATCTATGTAAACACATCGGTAAAACAGAAATTTTTAGTAATAAATGACAAAATGTAGTGGATGTTGTAATGTGATAGCGACTGAGAGAAAAAAAAAAACGCTATTACAAGTGGTATAAATGTACACCAGCTGTTACAGACACAAATCAAATGTATGCTTTTATTGTGTAATATTAACAATAAGAGCAGCTCACTACTCAAAACGGTAAATTTGCTGAGGAGCTGGTTTTGAACTCACAACCTCCGAATTATAAGGCGGCAGTTCTAACCTCAGTACCACAGAAGCTGTCGCATTGTACCTGCAACTTTTGTGAAAGTATTTATTTGATATTTGGCCATCAGCCTTCACACATTATACAGTTCATGTCTACATTTTGTCATTTATTACTAAAACATGGAAAACGTTTCTGTTTTAACGAAACCTTTCCTTGTTTGGAAATGGACTATTTGCAATGTGGGGGCCTGCATGTGGAGAAAGCAGTATAAAAACTTGGATAGCAGCCAAACACTTTGGAAGCTGACAAGACGGATGGAAGACTACTTCATTTGGTCCTGAAAACCCTTCCTACGCCGCGACGATGACTGCACTCTCTACATGCCAGGTCCCCACCCTTGGAATGAGTATTGTAACTTGCTTCCCTCTTTTTATATGCGGAGTAAGCCACTATTAAACAAAGCTAAGTTATTTTTTCTCTATGATTTTTCACCGCCATATGACTAAGGGAGGGATATCGCCTCTTTAATTTATAATTATTTAAATTCAGGTTAATTAAGACGCCGCAATTGAAAAGAACATATACTTCCAAGGAGCTAGCGCCTCCTATCGGAAAACACTATAACAAACTCCTAAAATAAGACCTCTTTCCCTAATATTTTCCTGGCTAAGCCACATATTCTCACTAAGATGGGGCTCAGCGTCCAACTGAAGAGGACTTGCATTTAAATTCTGTCTGACATAAACAGCAACCCCAACTTCTTTTCTGTTCTGTCTACCCTTCCTAAAAATGTGTATCCCTCTTTGTTACACTCATCCCCATCTTTGTTATTTAGCCAGGTTTCCATTATTGCTATAAATATCATACTTATGCTCTGCTACATACAGCTCCAACTCACTTACCTTATTTTTTATACTTCTACCATTAAGGCAAGCTACTTTTAATGAGTTACTTCTTCTACATTTAAATGTTTGCTTAGAATTTATATTACTATGCATTTTAATTTCTTCACTGTTTTGTTCCTCCATGCATAGATCTAAACCTGGCATGTCCTATACTTCCCATCCCCCCATTCCCTAGTTTAAACAACAAAGTAAGCTCACACAGCTAGAGTAAAGCTCCACTAAAAAAACTACAGTGCATTCTGAAAGTATTCAGCTTGCTTAACTTTTTTTCACATTTTATTATATTGCAGTCTTTTTCTTTGAAAATCTTGGTTCTGCTTTGTCATTCTTGAGTACTGAGTGCTGCTTGATGAAGGAAAAATTATTTTACCATAAGGCTACAGCATAACCAAAAGTGTAAAAGTGAAGGTGTGTAAAACGTTTCTGGATATAATTTAATTCTTTGATTTTGCAGAATATTTTTTTTATATCTGCTAAATCACAGTTGTCATCCTTATTTCTGGGAGAACTACCTATCAGGTAAGCCTGGAGACATACAGATATGTAACTGGTGTGAATTGACTAATGCAGAATCCTGATAGATAGATAGATAGATAGATAGATAGATAGATAGATAGATAGATAGATAGATAGATAGATAGATAGATAGATAGATAGATACTTTATTAATCCCAGGGGGAAATTCACAATATGGGCATTTAACACCCTCATATTGTTAAATCAACACCAGTTTTGAACTAAAAATAATTTATTAGTTAATTTTGATGTCAAGGATTCCCAAAGTGCTTTCTATACTACAAACATTTATGTTGTGGTAGTTAGGTCCAGTTTCCACTTTCATGAAAGGACTAACTACTTCAACCTCAAATCCAAGAATATTACTGCATTTTTCACTCCATAAGACGCACTTTATTTTCCCCTAAAGAAGGGAGAAAATGTCTTATGCAGCGAATATTGCGTCACAGACCGTGATGTGTATTACCTGACAAAAGTCAACATCCAGGGGTAGAGGGCGACAATCAGCTGTTAATGGCGATAAAACTCACCATTAAGTTACAGGAATTCTCTCTCTGCTTGGAGGAATGTTGAGACTCATTGACTCGACATCTAATCCTTGCATGTGTGTGAGTTACGAAATGTAAACAAATGCAAGATGGCATCGACATCTCACGAGGGAGCGAAGTGAGTGCAGAAAACAAAATACTCAGCAGACGATGTTTTGCGCATTATCACTGAGTCACACTCAGATTTTTCAGAATCTGATTTTGTTGAGAGTGATAAGAAGATTAAGCAATACAGTGAGGAACTGGCATCAGCTGATTGAACACCAGCCAATGCTGCCCTAGCTGAGTGCATTCGCGCAGCCGATGCACTTACGGCAAGGTTCATGTGGGAGAAATACCCAGACATTGATCCGTGGGAGCCAAACTGGCTACCGGACTTCAAAAGACAGCATGGCTTGCTGTTGGACTTGAAAGATTACCAGCTGCTGGACTACTTCAGGCTATTCTTTCCTGAAACTGCCTTTCAGATACTGTCAGACGAGACAAACAGGCACCGCATTCTCGTTTTTCAAAGTGGAAACCAAGGTTATTACAGTTAATGAAAACTAAAATCAAAACTGAAACTATTATTAAAAAAACATTTTTGTAAACTGAAATAATTAAACTGAATTGAAAAACTAAAACTAAATGAAACTATTAAAGTAGATGGAAAGACTAACTGAAATTAAATAATTTACTAAACATAATTTTAGTTTTCGTTTTTTGAATTAATTTTCTTGCTGTTAGTTTTTAACCCTTATAACTTTTAACTCTAAAACTGAAAGCCATCCACCACGAGGCGCCCGCACGTATTCATCATTTGCGGTGACAGAGCGAGCTGAATACGCGTGTAAAGCGTGTGGAATAGAAAGCGATTTACGTGTCGCCTTTCTTTGCACTTGTTGTATATCAAGATGTAATTCAAACGCCTGAAATTGGAATGTGCTGTTCAACAAAAACTTTACCGTATGGACAGAAAAATCACGAGTGAGTAATGTTTCAGTTTATTTCTCAAGTGCCTGCTTTTTGTTGACAGTAATTCACCTGCCACTCCGCACTCGAAGTATACAAAGTATACAGAAAGTATACGAATCATGAAAAACATTCAACCGTGACGTTTTGAGGAATCTTGATGTTTTAGAACTCCCCGAGTCCGAAAATACAGTTTTTTGGAATTATGTCCGTGTGTGTGTGTGTGTATATAAACACGAGATCTCAAAAATGCAACTAGATAGATGGATGAAATTTGGCATGTGGTTGTTACACCAGAATTGTATATCTGTATTAACTTTTGGGCCAAATCCATTAACTGGAAGTGGTACTTTACCTGAACACATACTTGATTTTTTTTTATTCATACAGCTGCAGAGTCCAATTTATTCAAATTTACTTTTACACTAATTGTTCAATATATTATTAATTTGATTTGCTTTGTTGTTGGTGGTTCTTTGTTGTACATAATATAATCATTGTCTTGCGGTTTACTCCTCAAACATCCATCCCCATATCTGAGTACACGAGAAAGTCTAGGGGAGACCACTCCCGATTTTTGAAAATAAAACTGCACTGATTGAGAGACTGACAATGTCATCATACAAGATCAGCATATTGTTGCTGACCAATCACTTTTGCTTTAAAAACATTGTTTAACAATGAAGCAATGCAAACCTTGTAAAATCCCTGAGTTGGCAATGTCTCTACTGAACTACAGGTAGGTGGGGGAAGTGAGTCTGCCAAGTGGTGAAAAGCTAAACATACTAATTTGTTTTTGTATTTATTCTATATTTATTATCTTTTTTAGTTCATATTAACAGCTCAAAATACCTGATATTGTGACAATAATCCAGTAGCAGAATTATGCTTTAAAATATCTGTTTTTTCAATGTCTCTAACTCAAAACAGATAGTTGAAATATATTCTTTTTGTTCTTAATATCAGCCATATTATGCATATTGCATACCAGGGAGTTTCCCTGCCTTGCATCCAAAGCTGCTGGGTTAGGCTCCAGGTTCCTGTGATCCTGCTCTGGATAAACAGGTTTAGATAATGTACAGTGCATTCAGAAAGTATTCACAGCGCCTCACTTTTTCCACATTTTGTTATGTTACAGCCTTATTCCAAAATGGATTAAATTCATTTTTTCCCCTCAGAATTCTACACACAACACCCCATAATGAAAACGTGAAAAAAGTTTACTTGAGGTTTTGGCAAATTTACTAAAAATAAAAAAACTGAGAAATAAACATGTACATAAGTATTCACAGCCTTTGCTCAATACTTTGTCGATGCACCTTTGGCAGCAATTACAGCCTCAAGTCTTTTTGAATATGATGCCACAAGCTTGGTACACCTATCCTTGGCCAGTTTCGCCCATTCCTCTTTGGCTGGGCCACTCAAGGACATTCACAGAGTTGTCCTGATGCCACTCATTTGATATCTTGGCTGTGTGCTTAGGGTTGTTGTCCTGCTGAAAGATGAACTGTCGCCCCAGTCTGAGGTCAAGAACGCTCTGGAGCAGGTTTTCATCCAGGATGTCTCTGTACATTGCTGCAGTCATCTTTCCCTTTATCCTGACTAGTCTCCCAGTCCCTGCCGCTGAAAAACATCCCCACAGCATGATGCTGACACCACCATGCTTCACTGTAGGGATGGTATTGGCTTGGTGATGAGCGGTGCCTGGTTTCCTCCAAACATGACGCCTGGCATTCATACCAAAGAGTTCAATCTTTGTCTCATCAGACCAGATGTCCTTCAGGTGCCTTTTGGCAAACTCCAGGCAGGCTGCCATGTGCCTTTTACTAAGGAGTGGCTTCTGTCTGGCCACTGTACCATACAGGCCTGATTGGTGGATTGCTGCAGAGATGGTGGTCTTTCTGGAAGGTTCTCCTCTCTCCACAGAGGACCTCTGGAGCTCTGACAGAGTGACCATCGGGTTCTTGGTCACCTCCCTGACTAAGGCCCTTCTCCCCCGATCGCTCAGTTTAGATGGCTGGCCAGCTCTAGGAAGAGTCCTGGTGGTTTCGAACTTCTTCCACTTACGGATGATGGAGGCCACTGTGCTCATTGGGACCTTCAAAGCAGCAGAAATTTTTCTGTAACCTTCCCCAGATTTGTGCCTCGAGACAATCCTGTCTCGGAGGTCTACAGACAATTCCTTTGACTTCATGCTTGGTTTGTGCTCTGACATGAACTGTCAACTGTGGGACCTTATATAGACAGGTGTGTGCCTTTCCAAATCATGTCCAATCAACTGAATTTACCACAGGTGGACTCCAATTAAGCTGCAGAAACATCTCAAGGATGATCAGGGGAAACAGGATGCACCTGAGCTCAATTCTGAGCTTCATTGCAAAGGCTGTGAATACTTATGTACATGTGCTTTCTCAATTTTTTTAGTTAAAATAAATTTGCAAAAATCTCAAGTAAACTTTTCTTCATGTTGTCATTATGGGGTGCTGTGTGTAGAATTCTGAGGAAAAAAATGAATTTAATCCATTTTGGAATAAGGCTGTAACATAACAAAATGTGGAAAAAGTGATGCGCTGTGAATACTTTCCGGATGCACTGTATATATTGTTCTTAATCTCAGATGCTGTCTCTGTCATTTTGTGCCTGCCCATACTCCTATTACCTGCTCTTGCTCTGCTCATTATGGGTTTACTGTTCTTATGGTGGGCTTTTCAAGTTTCACTGCCCCTAACCTTCACACTACATGCTTGCTTTTCTTTGTTTCCCTCAATACCGCTACGTGGGGTCTGCACACTCATTCAAGCCTAAGAGTGTGTTGTGTAGTGTAGCAAGCTCCCACTAACATTAAATTCATATTATATCCAGACCCGTTAAGTTTACAGTTCTGTCTCATTGTGACACAAAAACTGAATTCCATAGTAGCTCTTTAAACATACTATAATTACTAAAACTGAAATTAATATATAAAAAAATAAAATAGAAATGTCTTTGTAAAATAACTAAACTAAAACTAAAAATACACGATGAAGGAGAACTAAACTGAATTTCCAAGTAAGGTCAGAAAAAATACAGAAATAAAAACTATATATATATAAAAAGGCAAAACTATAATAACCTTGGTGGAAACCCATAACAAAAGACGAGATGAAGGGCTTTGTGGCATTCCAAATACAGATGGGACTAGACTGGCGATATAACTTCAGAGAGCATTGGTCCAAACGTGCTTTGTCCCCTGGTGGATTTGGACAGGTTATGCCGCGTGATGATAGGTATGTGCTCCTGCAAAGTGATTATGAGCAACCGAGCTTCATAAATTCTGACACTAGCGATGAGGAGTTCTTGGGGTTTCCAGAAAACTAGAAGAGTGCTTGAACCTTAAAGTCTATTAATGATAGTGATGATGGTTCTTAATATCGCTGTTGACTTTACATGGTTGAAATATTATTCTGCTATATTTTATTAAAAATATTAGTACACCATTTAGAATGTTTTTTCTTGTTTTCCTCCTCTAAACCTAGGTGTGTCTAATGGTCAGGTGCGTCTGAAGGAGTGAAAAATACGGTAATTCCTTACACCAACTGAGAAACCAATAAAATCAGCTATAAAAGATGAGATAGATGAACAGCTAAATACAGTGCAGTGAAAACATATTCGCCCCCTACTTGATATCCTCCATTTTCCCATCTGTTCAGAATGAATGGCTTTGGCTCCTTAGACAAAATGTAATATTACAAAAAGAGACTAACAGTAGACATACAGTATAACACCATTTCTAAATTGTAACTTAATATATTTAAGTAATGCTTTCCAACACCTACACTGTCCATGTGAAAAGGTAATTGTCTCCCTACTCATTCGATCAGCTGAGCAAAGTTAACTGATAATTAGAATAGGTTGACTGAACACAGCCAGACTTGTCTGCAACCTTCCCTGTTGAATTTAAACCTCAACATATATTGACCCTAACCACGAGATTGTAAAAAAAAAAAAAAAAAAAAAAAAACACCACCAAGGACACATCCACATTACTACATTTAAAAAAAAAATGCATAATTTAAAAAAAATGTAGACATTAGTCTCCATTTTTGCTTCTCGCTAAAACAGCTGAATATTTCTGTAAAAACAGTCTCAGCGTTATATTGTGGATGGGTGAAAATGTAGACTTTTGAAAAGGCAGACTTAATATACATTCTGATTTGTTTGTGCATATGGTCACCCTGAGCATATTTGTGCATATTGTGCACTGGTCACCCTTCATGTAAGAAAATCATATTCCAACATAGCAGACATAAAAGAGATGCATTGTAAGGTGCTTGTTGTGTTGCTTACCTGTATACAGTGATCCCCCGCCTATTGCGGAAGTTACATTCCAGACCCATCAGCGATAGGTGAAAATCCGTGATCTACAAAGACCATATAAATAAACATTTTTTTTTTTATAGTTTAAGCCTTAAAATACCCCTCCCACATGCTTTAAACACATGTAAACTTATTAAAACACACTTTGTAAACACATATGATATGTGGATGTCGAGCTAAGGATATGAGCAGAGGTGGGTAGTAACGAGTTACACTTACTCTGTTACATTTACTTGAGTAACTTTTTAAAAAAATTGTACTTCTAAGAGTAGTTTTACTGCACCATACTTTTTACTTGAGTACATTTGTGAAGAAGAAACGCTACTCTTACTCCGCTACATTGGGCAACACTCGAATCGTTACTTTTTTTTCATTATATATGCTGTATTCCAAACATGCACAGCGGAAGGCGGCTGCCGCGTATTCTTTACCTAAAACTCTGTAAACTGTTTCCCATTCATTCTCTATGATAGTAGTAAACCACTACCGATGCGATCTATTTTCTACCACTTCCATTTCGGGGGTTGGGGGGTGCTGTTCTGCGCTTTTCGCCACTCTGCCTGCCTGCAGTGTCTGCCTTCATAGACTTGCTGTGGCGTTTTTTCTTTTTTTTCTTAAGTAAATCGTTAAGTTTAAAATGCCGATTGCGGTTATTTCTGTTGATTAATGCTTTCACTGATTATAGCTAATACTGTTACCAAGTGGTCACTATTTTTGCCTAATGTATACAATCTATCTAACGTCTTTCACATCTATCTTCACTCTCACTGCCCGCTTGCCTGCATGCAGCGTGTGTCGATTGATATATGATTTAATGTATTTCTTTTTGACATAATTCTCCTAGTTGTAAAATACATATACACAATACATCTGTCTAGTGCCTTCTCTGTTTGTCTATTATATAAGTGCCTTCCTTATCTATCCATTTATCTAGTGCCTTTCACATGTGAATGTACTCACTACCTGCTTGCCTTTCTGCAGCACCTGCCATATAGTGCCTTTCACATCCATCTATCTAGCTGTTTTTTTTTCTCCTGACAGTTTTATATCTTCTATTATACAGTGCCTTCCCAGTTTATCTATCTAGCAACTTCTCTGTCTGTGCATTATTCAGTGATCTGTCTGACAGTGCATGTCTTACAGAACTTAAAAATAAGAACAGTTATAAGGACACTTGTTCATGTTAATTGCAGTCTCAATTTTTCATTTTTTTTAAAAAGAGCATCCTACATCTATTATACAGTGACTGTATCAACTATCCGTGACTGCCCAGTCAAGGTAAAGTGAGACTTCTTGTACATGCACAAGCTGCCTTGTTCTAATGTTATTTTCTATCAGCTGTGCTATTTGGAGGGCAAGTGAATATGCAGTATTATACTGTCAGTGTATAGTCAGTACATCTTGTCACTGTAAGTAGTTTGCACTGTTCAAACATACATGTTACCTACTGTAGGTATTGGCTTCAAAAGCTTTGTTGTGAAAAAGTGAGATTTGGAACTTTGTGTTATTTTTGCATCTTTATTTTGTAAAGATGTTATTTATTTTTACTCATTTTCTATTTTATTATTTGGAAATAGCAGAATTTGCACATTATTTTATATTTTTGTCTGTCTTATTACAACATTTCTAAAAAATAAATAATTTATTATGATCAAACAGTTACTCAGTACTTGAGTAGTCTTTTCACCAAGTACTTTTTTACTCTTACTTGAGTAATCTTTTGGATGACTACTTTTTACTTCTACTTGAGTAATATTATTTTGAAGTAACGCTACTCTTACTTGAGTACAATTTTTGGCTACTCTACCAACCTCTGGATATGAGTAACATATCTCTCTATTATAAAAAAATCTTGGCAGGGAGACGAGATATGATCTTCTCGGAAGACAATTTGATGTCCCGCGACATTTTAATGTCACGCAAGACAAGGCAATGAGACAGAAGGACAGCTGCTGTACAGGCTTTTAAATGATCGTCGCGCTGAGCGACAAGCAGAACATGCATCTTGGCAGAAGCAGCACAAAGCCAGTAGCTGATCCATCTGCTTCCCTTTAGAGTGTTCAGCTTCACAACGCGAGAGGGAGAGACTCGAAGTGGCAGGAGCGTAGCACAGCGCACCTCCGGGGGGGTTGAGCGAAGCGATCGAGACCAGATCAACTCGGAGAGACACTCTGACGACATGTGAGACTAGACATTACAACCTTAGGAAGCAAAACCTGTGAGACGGTGACTTTTGCACGTCACGCCCTACTTAAAAACAATTTAAAACAAGCTCACGGACATCTAACCTAGCAGTTTTTGGAATACTTTTGGCAGACACACTTCAGGTGGTCCCAGCTTTTACAACAACAAGCAGAACATGCAGCTCGCCAGCAGATGATCCGAACGCATCATCCTTAATGTGCGTTCAGCCCTCACCTAAACCCTACCCTCCTTCAGAACGGTAGCAGCAGCTGAACTGATCGCATCTCTTTAGCGTGCGTTCAGACCCATCCCTTCACAACGCGAGCAGTGTTATAAGTCCCGTGAGAAACAGATTTAACCACAACCGGGGCCGGAAATAAAGGACAAATATTGTTTTTACAAAAGTTTTAAAGTAAGAATGAAAAAAATGCATATGTAACAATTCCCATGAAAATAACAATCTGTTTAAATTGTATATACAGTAAACCTAACCCAGCCGTGGGCGAGCGAAGCGAGCAGGGGGCAGAGCCCCCTAGTAATAACAATAATAAATCTGCGATATAGTGGGGGCACGATAGCTGAACTGCGATATAGCAGGGGATCACTGTAAATGTAAATTGTGTTTTGTACACTTTGAATGCTGCATACATGAGCAAAAGGAAAATAATTTAACAGTTGCTATAGTTTTGCGGTAAAATCGGTGGCCATTGGCATTACCATCCCCTTAAAGAATATTTCCACTGGTGCACGCATGTGCAATGTAGGCAAACAGCTACATCATATGCATTTCCAATTGTTTTAGTGTGGATGAAGATACTTCATAAATGATGTGAAAACTCAAGTGTAGACAGAAGCTGTTTTCATTTAAAAATGCCAGGCTGTTAAAATTACACAGCAATAACTCATTCAAGTAAACACAGACAATCCCAGAAGAAAATCCAAAGAACTGCAGGCCTCATGGCAAGGCCAATGTTCATGGCTCCACAGTAAGAAAGAGACAGTGTAAACAACGGGATTCATGGAACAGCAGCAAGGAGGAAACCTCTGCTTTTCCAAGAGTAACATCAGACTTCATCTTGCATTTGCATACAAACATACCAATGATCTTCAAACTTTCTGGAATAATGTTCTATAGAAAGAAATTTCAAAAGTACAAACAGAGGTCCCACTATGTCTGGCCTAAACCCAATATAGTGGTTTGACAATAAGAATATCACATGCTTACAATAAAACACTGGCATTAAAGTGTGATGGTTAAAGGATGCTTTTCTGCCTTAGGACATGGAAAACTTGCAATCACTGAAGGCGTCATGAACTCTGCAATATGGCACAATATATTTTATGTAGAATGCCCTGTCATCTGTCTGTGACCTGGAACTGAAGCAGTAGGACAATGACCCCAAAAACAGAAAAATAACTCTACAACTGAATGGTTCAGAAGAAACAACACAACCTTAGGAGTGAATCCAATAGGTTAAATGTGGCAGCAGCTTAAACAAGAAGTTCACTTTTGTAAACGCACCATTGCATATGGATTAATACACTTCTGCTAAGAACAGTGGGCTAAAATTCCTCAGTAGCTCATATCAAATTATAAGCTGTCACACACGTGGGCATGGGAGGCAGCTAAAAGGACCAAAAGAAGGTAATTCCACGCCAGGCCAGGGGGTGGTGGGGTGCAGTAAACCTTCCACTTTTATCTCTCCAGACCAGACACAGGAAAGTTTGCCGGATTCCGACAATGTCACTTCCGGTTCCAGCCCTGAGGACGTCATTTCCGGTTCCAGGCCCCGATGACATCACTTCTGCCAACCTGCCTTAAAAGCAAGACAACCTCAGTTCTGTTTTGGACTCAACTTTGTCAGAATAAACACATCTGTGCAACCTATTTTGCCTTTTGCAGCCAGGATTCAAGTAAACGGGTGGCTGCCCCAAACCTGTTTTCTTGTGTCAAGGCTATTTATATTCAGATTGGCGTAGTCGGCAGGATGTTGGCCTCCTTGTGGAATCAGGAGACGAACCAGAAAGAAGCTTTGACACACCATTAGGACCTTCAACCCTTAAGGGTTCAGGTGGGAGAATACTGTTCCTGAGTTGCCGGTTTGGAGACAGTCAGTGTGGGTAAGGGGAACCTGAGGCACTTCGACCCAGGGGTCTAGCCTAGACCAATGGGCATGTGGACAAGGGGCCTACGGACTAGAGCCAGGCTCAGAGGGGAACACATTGGGGACTTACTATGGGCTCTCAAGAAAAGGGACCGCTCCACTGAACCTCACAAAGAGAAACACCTTTGATAAAGGTGGGGGTTCCCCGGGTCGGCAAATAACTGAAACTATGAGGATAATTACTTTTTCACATGGGAAATAGTGGTTTTGGATATCTTTCTTCCTTGAGTAAAGAAAGTAATTATGTAAAACCTATATTATGAAATCACTTTGGTTTTGTTTTTCTAATAGGCGGAGTGGTGGCTCTGAGGCTAGGGATCTGCACTGGCAATCAGAAGGTTGCTGGTTCGAATCTCGTCAATGCCAAAAGGGACTCTGCTCTGTTGGGCCCTTGAGCAAGGCCCTTAAGTCTTTGAGTAGTGAGAAAAGCGCTATATAAATGCAATTATTAATTATTATTATTATTATTACTGCATCATCATGTCTAAAAGTCTGAACCCATTCATTGTGACAAATATGCATAAACAGAGACATTACAAAGAGGCAAAAACTTTTCCACAGTAATGTAGGTTAAAAGAGTCATTACAGTCAAGTGTAAAGAGCACAGCAAAAATCATATAGCAAAACCAAATAGCAATAGCAAATCCAAACATTTTATTTAAAGATAGTCCTCTGCCAGATAGATTAGCAAAAAATGCAATATATTGGTTATTAATATTTACAGCAGGTCTGGCATATTACTCATCAACCTGCAACACTCAACCTTGCAGTTTTTAATAATATGTAGAATTAATTTTTTCTTCACATTTACTCCAATACCGTAATAATGAGTGGGTGTCAGAATAAACTGCTGAGGCTGCTATTAGAAAGTGTTTAAACCTTAGATCTTGATGCAAATCTGTGATGCTTGCATTAGGCACATTTTATCACTACATAAATTTATTCCACATTTGCATTACCATAATCAGCAATTTTGAATTACACTGCTGAAATGTGGTAAATGCTGTTAAGTAAAATGAAATAAGAAGAATGATAGAAAAAAATTAATATGCATAGACCCAAAACAAATAAATGCACAGAGTACTGCATTAAAAGTCAGTAAATAGTTAAAAACAAACAAAACATATAATATGCTTGTACACACTTACCATTCCGCAAATATCTGTGAGAACTCAAGAGAACTATTTGCAACTGGAGATATGAAGTAGAAAGGAGTGGAATTAAGGCTGGCAGAGTCGATAAACTGATAAAGGCATTCAAGAAGGTCATAGACGACTCCTGATGGATAGCAGGGAACCAGAACATTACCTCCACTACGTATAGTCATAGCTGTTATTAAAAAAAGAAACAATTCAACTTATTAAAGCCAACTAATTTTATTTGCACTTTCAGACTTTTAATCCTTTCTATTTATAATGCACTTAAAACATACATACCAATACAGTAATAAAAAGATGTGCATAAACCAACTAATGCAGTGTTGTGTACGTTAACACAAATACTAAAGTCTTAAATAACAATATTAAATATTACACACTCAAAGCGTAGCAGCTATATGTACTTTCCCAAGCATTCACTAGTATGGGATATGGTCTACAATACATCACAGAGCATGTTTCCAGTCTTCCTTCAGTTCATGATAAACAAAATCAAACAATCTTAAATTTTACATATGCATTAACACTGGGGACCAATACAAGGTACTTTACAAGGCTAATGAAACTATAGTACAGCTTGAGCAGTAAAACAGCTGGAATAAACACAAAGAATGTAAAAGATACGTACTCTTGGTGGACATCATATCCTTGAATTTTACATAGAAGCACTTCTTAAGTTGCTTTTTAGCTTTAATCACTTTTCATAACGTGACCTCTTCGGCATTGCTTTCATTCTTCCGATTATTTTAACTGTATATTTTACATAGTAGCACTAAAATCCAAATAATACTGTAATGTGAATGAAGACAGGCATAAAACCTGAGGCTGTTTTGTCAAGTGCATTTTAAGTTTTTTGTGTTTTTTTAAACCATAAACAGTTTCTTTTAGGTGACGCACAGCTTCTATGCCCTCAAAACTTTAAGAAATAAGACAGAAACAAAAAAGGAGTATGGGAAAACCATTAACTACCTATTATGGTGTGAGATTAAAATTTAAGAGTAGTGAGCAGACGTAGGTAATTAGACTTCATTCCTAAACCTCTGAGAAATTTTCTTGAAAAATAACTATATATTCACTGTATATATAAAAGCTGTTATACTATTACATTTTATTACTGATGTTATAACCAGTTCTCTCTCCATCCCCCCATTTTATTTCACTGTAAAGGCACATAAAGACAAAAAAAAAAAGATAACATGTCCCGGAGTCTGCTGCAGGTTCTCTGCCTTGATAGATGTGCCCAGAGCAGCTCCAGGAGAGCCACCCCTTATCTTTAAGACATGCCCAAATCACCTCAACCGCCTCCTTCTGATCTGGAGCAGCAGCAACGCTACTCTATCAAAGAGGGAGAGGCAAACCGATGTAAACCGAATGCTCTTTTTTCTTTGGTTATATTCTTGAATAAAAGTGCACGTGTTTATTTGATATTTGGACTAAAGTCTTCACACATTATACACTTCCTGTCATTATTAGTATAACATGGAAGAAGTTTTTGCTTTAGGTATGTGTTCAGCATTTCCTTTCATCCTACACTTACCCAGATTTTTGTAGACATGGAACACAAATGAAATGCATGTATTCCAAATAACGATACGGTAATCCCTCCTCCATCGCGGGGGTTGCGTTCCAGAGCCACCCGCGAAATAAGAAAATCCGCGAAGTAGAAACCATATGTTTATATGGTTATTTTTATATTGTCATGCTTGGGTCACAGATTTGCGCAGAAACACAGGAGGTTGTAGAGAGACAGGAATGTTATTCAAACACTGCAAACAAACATTTGTCTCTTTTTCAAAAGTTTAAACTGTGCTCCATGACAAGACAGAGATGACAGTTCCGTCTCACAATTAAAAGAATGCAAACATATCTTCCTTTTCAAAGGAGTGCGTGTCAGGAGCACAGAATGTCACATAGATAGAGAAAACAATCTCTGGCAAACAAATCAATAGGGCTGTTTGGCTTAAGTATGCGAAGCACCGCGGCACAAAGCTGTTGAAGGCGGCAGCTCACACCCCCTCCATCAGGAGCAGACAAAGAGAGATAGAGAGAGACAGAGTTTGCTTTTCAAGCAAAAATCAATACGTGCCCTTCGAGCTTTTAAGTATGCGAAGCACCGTGCAGCTGCACAAAAGATAGCAACGTGAAGATAATCTTTCAGCATTTTTAGACGAGCGTCCGTATCGTCTAGGTGTGCGAACAGCCCCCCTGCTCAATCCCCCTACGTCAGGATCACAGAAAGTCAGCGCAAGAGAAAGAGAAAAATAAGCTGGGTAGCTTCTCAGCCATCTGCCAATAGCGTCCCTTGTATGAAATCAACTGGGCAAACCAACTGAGGAAGCATGTACCAGAAATTAAGTCGCTCTGGTTAAGAGCGTCTGCTAAATGATGTAAATGTAAAAGAAAATCCGCGAAGTAGAAACCATATGTTTATATGGTTATTTTTATATTGTCATGCTTGGGTCACAGATTTGCGCAGAAACACAGGAGGTTGTAGAGAGACAGGAACGTTATTCAAACACTGCAAACAAACATTTGTCTCTTTTTCAAAAGTTTAAACTGTGCTCCATGACAAGACAGAGATGACAGTTCTGTCTCACAATTAAAAGAATGCAAACATATCTTCCTCTTCAAAGGAGTGCGTGTCAGGAGCAGAGACTGTCATAAAGACAGAGGAAAGCAAACAAATCAATAGGGCTGTTTGGCTTTTAAGTATGCGAAGCACCGCGGCACAAAGCTGTTGAAGGCGGCAGCTCACACCCCCTCCGTCAGGAGCAGAGAGAGATAGAGAGAGAGAGACAGAGAAAAACAAACATGCAAAAATCAATACATGCCCTTCGAGCTTTTAAGTATGCGAAGCACCGTGTAGCATGTTGCTTCACTAAGCAGCTGCACAGAAGGTAGCAACGTGAAGATAATCTTTCAGCATTTTCAGACGAGCGTCCGTATCGTCTAGGTGTGCGAACAGCCCCCCTGCTCACACCCCCTATCAGAGAAAGTCAGCGCAAGAGAGAGAAAGAGAAAAGTAAGTTGGGTAGCTTCTCAGCCATCTGCCAATAGCGTCCCTTGTATGAAATCAACTGGGCAAACCAACTGAGGAAGCATATACCAGAAATTAAAAGACCCATTGTCCTCAGAAATCCGCGAACCAGCAAAAAATCCGCGATATATATTTAAATATGCTTACATATAAAATCCGCGATAGAGTGAAGCCGCGAAAGGTGAAGCGCGATATAGCGAGGGATCACTGTACTGTATTATTTACCCTATACAACCTCAGGCACATCACACGCACATAAGGAGCCTTGGCCCACGAGCTGAGCTCCGTCAAGGTGGGGGATGGGACAGCAGGCTGCTTGCTGCATTTACAAAACAAAAGACGCTGATGGTAGAGGTGCGAAGGGATTTAATGTGGACTGGGATTACGAGTTTTTTTAACACTAGAATTACCAGAGTCTACGAAAAAACTCGTAGATCCGGCCCACCTTAAAACCGTTCTCACCTCTCTTTTGTCTTCTAAATGTGCCGATTTGGAGGAGCAGCGAGCTATTCCGTCCCCCACCGTCGCAGAACGTTCACTAAGTTTTTCAGCACATGGCTTGTTTGATTATCTGGGAGTGACTGAACTGCTGGAGTTTTAGAATAGAAATAATAGATCGCTATTTGGAATACATGCATTTCATGCGTGTTCCGTTTCTACAGTAATCTGTGTAAACACATTGCTAAAACAGAAACTTTTTCATATTTTAGTAATAAATGTTACAAAATGTAGAATGTGTAAAGCCCGAGTTCCTAAGATCAAATAAACACTTCCACAAAAGCTTCACACACCATATGACGGTTTCTGTGGCGTAGCATGCTAAGGTTTGCTTTTCAGACCAAGTAGCTTTTCTCTGCCTCACAAACATGAGTTCAATTCTCCGCTGGGGATAAAGTGTTACTTCTTTTTATTGTTTTTAACCTCAAACGGACATAAAATTTGTAAATTGGTATGCACTGTCAGTTAATGAGATCGTTATATTTTCATGTGGGATGCTCCTTTTAAAATATTTTTTTAACAATTGAGACTGCAATTAACATGAACAACTGTCCTTATAACTTATTTTTTTCAAGATCCATAACACACAGACAGACAGAGCACTGCGTAATACAGAGACAGACAGGCAGAGATATACAAACAAACAGGGAAGGCACATGTACTGAAAGAAAAAAAAATCAACATGTGCGTTGTTTCTGTAGCACTGAATGAGCTCACCCGCTCTAACATCACCCCTCCCCCGATCTGGCTCTCTAAGTAACAGCGCAAGTACAGACGCAAACCAAGTGTAATCAAGAGTACTGGTTCGATCCCCACTCACTCCTATATTTGCCGTTTTCAGTAGTAAGCTGCTCTTTTTGTTAATATTATACAGTACACACATGCACTTGATTTGTGTCTGTACTTGCGCTGTTACTTAGAGAGTCAGATCGGGGGGAGGGGTGATGTTAGACCAGGTGAGCTCATTCAGTGCTGCAGAAACAACGCACATGTTGATTTTTTTTTTCTTTCAGTACATGTGCCTTCCCTGTTTATTTGTATATCTCTGCCTGTCTGTCTCTGTATTACGCAGTGCTCTGTCTGTCTGTGTGTTATGGATCTTGAAAAAAATAAGTTATAAGGACGGTTTGCTGACTTGGAGCACCACTGCCTTACTGTGCCACAGAGACGCGAGTTCGATTCCCAGCTTTGAAGAAAGTGATTTTTTTTTCCTCAAACGGACATTGAATTTATAAATTGGCATGCACTGTAAATCGTTAACTTTAAAATGTCAATCGCGGTTATTTCTGTTGATTAAGTCATGCTTTTTTACTTAGAGTCAGAACAGGAGCTTTTTCAGCTTATTCAGCTTCTGATCTGACTCAAACAGCGCCAGTATAACTTCACACCCAACCTGACGCTGTTCGTTTTCAAATAATATTGCATTACTTCGACGATGTTTTCTGATTGGTACTATTCGCGTCATAAAATGATTTCTTGAAAACGTCACATATATTTGTCTCTTTCTTTTTTAAAATGTGCGTTGTAGCACTCAGCAACTGGCCACCTGCATGTTCTTGCGCACACTAAATCAGACAGCGCTATATGCAATCATCAGATTCAAATGTTAAGTTATATAGCACAGAATGGAAATCAGCAGTTCTTAGCATTCCACCACGCAAGCTGTCATATCAACCGCCTACTGTAACTTGCTTTCTTTTTTCTTCGGTTATAGTCTTGAATAAAAAGTGCACTTGTTTTGTTATACTTTTACATCAACATATGTTCCTGTGTTTGAGCTACATGGGCATGCTCAAAAAATACGCGTGTAATGCCACGAAAACTGCATGCAGACACTTCAGTTCGCAAGCATTGGTACGACAATGCAGTCACAAGTACACTGCAGAGCTTTGGCGCGTCTTTATGTGAAAACAGCAGTGTCAGATGGGGAGTGTCTGATGATTGCATATAGCGCTGAAGTTACTGCTCTTTACTATGCTTTCCTCTGCATGTCCTGGAGTACAAAAGAAACAGCATACAGCAACACGTGGGGACTGGCAATACTGGGGGAAAAAAACATGCAGTCGTATGTATCGTGATACACTGCAGAACTATAGCGCGTCTTTATGTAAAAACCGCAGTGTCAGGTTGGGGGCGGTAGGGATGGATCCTGAATGCGACTGAGACAATGAAAAGTGAATTTAAAAAAAATAAAGCTAACCTTTACAAATATCATAAATTACACCAGCTGTTACAGACTGAAATCAAATGTATCTTTTTATTCTAAAATAGTGAAAATAAGAACACTTCTCAAATGGGAGTTGTGCAGGATCGAATTCATGACCTTCTGATGCGTAGTCAGCGACTGATACTGTTACGCCACGGAAGCAGTGATAGTTAACACGTATCAATGTCTCACACTAAGGCGGGTTTTTTTGGCGGTGGCTATTTTTTTGTATCTTTTGTGAAAGTGTGTCTTTGATATTTGGACTTAAGGCTTCATACATTATATAGTTTATGCCTACATTTTGTCAGTTGCTACTAGAATATATAACACGTTTCTGTTTTAACAATGTGTTTACACAGATTACTGTAGAAATGCAACACATATGAAATGCGTGTGTTTCAAATAACAATCTTATTATTTCTACTCTAAAACTCCACTTCACTCCCAGATAATCAATCAAGGCAAGAGCTGGGAAAAGCCTGTTTACGTTCTAAGTCGTTGGGGGGATGGAATAGCCGGCTGCTGGCAGCTTGTCTTTATCAGTACATTTAGATGACAAAAGACGCTGGCGGAGAGGTGAGAAAGGTTTTAAGAAGCGATTTAAGGTGGGCCGGATATACGAGTTTTTTCGTAGGCTCTGGTAATTCTAGTGTTAATAGGCTTCAGGAATTCTAGTGTTAATTAGCTTGAAATTCTTTTTAACACACTGGATGTAGTGATGCTTCATTTATGAGTTAATGTTCAGGGCAATCAGCATGTACAGACCTTGTTCATGTTTAACTGTTTGTTTGTCCCAGGCCACTGTCCCATCCTGCCTCAAGTCCTCAATCATTGTTGCCGAAAAAATCCATCACGAACAGTCTGAATGATTTCCGCCCAGTGGCACTCACATCTGTCATCATGAAGTGCTTTGAGAAACTGGTGCAGAGTCGTATCGTCTGCCTGCCTGCCAGCAGACCTGGACCCATTTCAATTTGCTTACAAATCAAAGAGATCCACGGAGAATGCTGTGGCCACAGCCCTTCATGCTGCCCTGACCCACCTGGAGCAGCAGGGGAGTTACGCCAGACTGCTCTTTGTAGACTTCAGCTCGGCATTTAACACCATTCTCCCACAACGGCTGGTGTCCAAACTGGCAGATCTGGGACTTCCATCACTCACCTGCAGTTGGATACTGGACTTCCTGTCTGGTCGCTCTCAGAGGGTCAGGCTGGGTCTCCACACATCCACTGCTCTCAGCCTCAACACCGGGACGCCACAGGGTTGTGTGTTCAGCCCGCTCCTCTACACATGACTGTGGCCCCACTCACCATAGCAACAAGATTATAAAGTTCGCGGATGACACAACGGTGGTTGGACTCATCTCGGGCAAGGAGGGTGAGCTGGCATACAGGAACGAGGTGGAGCAGCTGTCAGAGTGGTGCACAGTCAATAACCTGCTCCTCAACACCACAAAAATGAAGGAGCTTGCTATTGACTTTAGAAAACATAAAACTGACACCCAGCCACTCATCATTGGCGGGGCCTGTGTGGAGAGGGTCCCGGTGTTCAGGTTTCTGGGCATAGAGCTGGAGAATGACCTGACCTGGAGCGCCAACACCAAGGAACTGCTGAAGAAGGCGCAGCAGAGACTGTATTTTTTGAGAATCCTCAGAAAGAACCATCTCCCCCAAAATCTGCTCCTTGCCTTTTATCACTGTTCCATCGAGAGTGTGCTCACATACGGACTGTGTGTGTGGTACGGCAGCTGCACTTCCTCAGAAAGGAAAGTGTTCCACAGGGTCGTTAGGACAGCGGAGAGAACAATTGGTTGTACCCTCCCCACTCTGGAACAAATCTACACCTCCCAATGCCGCAAAAAAGCAATAGACATTTCACAGGATTCATCACATCCTGGTCAATGCCTCTTCCAGCTTTTGCCATTGGGCAAGAGATACAGAGCAATGAACACCAGGACAAACCACCTTAAAAACAGCTTTTATCCAAAAGCAATCATGGCCCTGAACTCAGAATAAAACTGCTCCATATCATTTTCCCAATGTGCAATATAGACCTTAAGTCAACAAGTGCAATTTGTATATTTTGTAAAATACTTTTATTACTATTCGGTTTGTTATTATTTTCTCTCTTCTTGTCTTTTTAACTCTTATGCCTCACACTGAGTCGACTGCACCTTCAATTTCGTTGTTCCTTTGTAAAAGTGACAATGACAATAAAGATCTATCTATCTTATGAAGAATGGACTTGATTGACTCATAAGCAATTTGTTTAAACTCTATTGCTCATCATTCTTCAGTTCATTATGATTTGCTCCACAGTAGCAACACCTGCTTAAAACTGATGTTGCAGACTATTCAAACCTTGGGTTATCTCCAAGAAGAGGTTGTACTATGATGGAATTACGCAGGCCATCATTGAAATGGTAGTTATACTACATGTTTATTAAGTGAGAATTAATCTCCAAAGGGTATTGTTCACTAGCAGTATCACTGCAGTTTTCTGGATCCATGTTGAGTTTGTAAATACACTATAAATCAAAACACTTGAAATTTGTAATACACATATTTGTATACACAGGTGTACAACTTTACAAAGTGTTTAAAGTGTTATATCATTTTTAGTTTTAAACTCCAAGTTTATATTTTTGTCTGTGTTTATCAATTTTCCAAACTATTTTACAAAAGGATTGATTAAAATTATCCAAATTATTATGAATGATGCTATGTAGCTCTGCCCTCATTAGGTCATATGCATTTGGTCTGTCCTAAATTAAAACCATTTTAAGGAATGATATTTGCTTATCTATCAGATAATGTTATATTTACAATTATTTCTAATTCTTTCAAGGCAGTGTTTGGAGAAATATCAGACAGAATTAGACACTCTCTTGATAAACTTATTGTTTACCTATACTATATTGTTAGTATGTTGGCTGAATTTGCTTAACTGAAAGAATCCTTGATGCACCTTCCATAATTCAATGGGGAAAATGATGTGCTATATTATGTAAAAATAGGAAAAAAAAAAAATTCTTGTGTATGGAACAGTACAGTTTTTTTTTTCAGAATTTTGCAAGAATTTCTACATTTTCTGTTTAACATCTATATATCTATCTATATATATAATTAAAATGAGGAATAATATTGTAATGGGCTATTTGTTATCAAATAGTTCTCTTTATTTGGCAATGGCAGGTTTTAAATGTTGATGGTGATTAATGTATCTTAACTCTTCCTTTGATAGTTTGCATTAGCTGCTGAGAGCCACTGCCTATCTCAGCTGAGTTGGAGACCAGACAGAAAACATTTTAGGAAGATTGCCAGCCCATTAAAATATATACTGTAAATACACACTTACAATTACCCATACCAGGAATAGTCATTCAACATAACCTGCAAATCTTGGGCTGTGAAAGAAAATGAAACACCCTGCGGGAAACCACAAGAGACACTGTATGACATTAAAACAATGCAGACAAGGTGTACAGATTGGGACATGATCACCAAGACTCAAGGTTACTACAGCATAAGGAAACAGTGCTAACTACTGCATGATCATGTCACTCAGTATGTGGAGATTTTTAATTCTGTTTTGTGCACATATACAACTTAATATCATCTGTACATTCAGAAACCGTGTACATTTTGATTTTCTGTATACAAACTTCATGCCTTTTTTTTTTTTTACTTCCCAGGGATGATTTTTACAATTAAATATGAAATGTAACTATATATTGATAATTAAAAACTCTTTACTGTTAGGTTTTTCACTTGATTTCTGTGAATCCTGACTTACTTTAACCAAATTTCACACTAATCTTGCTTTTAGGACCAGACCCCTGATGTATCCTAATAATAACAATTAACAGTAAGCAGAACAGACACTCAGACAAACAACCTTGAATGCTGAAAGTTTCTAATTACTTCAGCATCAGACTGTTAATACACTTGTTATTAAATAATGGCTTAAACACTCAGAATACCTGGATAAGCAGAATGAAAATTATGAAAACTAAGTATAAAAAAAACACACACATTCATGCATAAAACCAAGTTTGGTAAATTTTATATTTCCACATTGACCCCAAAACAAATAAACTAGGAAATAACAGTTTTTTTTTAAATTTGGCTGAGTCAATTTAAAAGCTGAAACTAGTTGGAACAAAAACCAGAAGCCATGGGGTCTTCAGTCTGAAAACCACTGATCCACAGTACAGTGATCCCTCGCTATATCGCACTTCGTCTTTCGCGGTTTCACTCCATCGCGGATTTTAAATGTAAGCATATGTGAATATATATCGCGGATTTTTCACTGCTTCGCGGATGTCTGCGGTCTACAGTACGTGTGCTTCCTCAGTTGATTTGCCCATTTGAATTCAAACAAGGGACGCATTTGAATTCAAACAAGGGACGCTATTGGCAGATGGCTGAGAAGCTACCCAATCAGAGCACGCAGTTAAGTTCCTGTGTGCTGCTGATTGGCTCAGCAACGGAGTGCTGCATTAACCAGGAAGTCTCATCTCACTCATTCAGCATTAATGCACGTTACTGCTAATGCTTCAGGATTGCAGAAAAGGTAAAAGTTTTGGATATGTTGAAGGAAGGAAACAGCTACACCGCTGCAGGACACAATTACAGCATCAATGAGTCCACGATTCTTTTTATTTAAAAAGGAGGAAAAGCATATAAGATATAAGTGTCCTTTAATCAGGGCGCAAAACGAGTTGCAAGTGGACGTGATAAGGCAGTAGTCTGGATGGAATCTGCTTTAGGGATTTGGATTGAAGAGTGCTGGAAGAAGAACAACGGCAGTGCTAAACAGTCGCCTGAAGAAGCTCCTTTAGAAGAGCTGTAACGCTATCCTTTGTTGTGCAGTAAAATTAAACTCATCGTTATCGGACAAGTCGTTGTGTCATTGTTGGTGAGTAACCATAATTAATTATTTACGTGCAGTACTTATTACATGTACATAGTTTAGTGTCGCTGTACACACATTTTACTGTATACAATTTTTCTTGCATTGTACGTATTTATTGCTGGTGGCCTGTCTGTTGTAATGGCTGTAACGTATGTGATATCGGAGACGCTCGATATCTTTAAAATAATATTTAGGTTTTACTGTATGTAAACTGTGTTTACATACATAATTTCAACGAATCTTACCTAATATCTAAGAGAATACAAAGGGTTTATGCTGTGTAACTGTGCGTGAAATGTTTATAATAGTGTGGGAGAGTTTATAAGGGCTTAAAATATATAAAAATAACCATATAAACATATGGTTTCTACTTCGCGGATTTTCTTATTTCGCGGGTGGCTCTGGAACGCAACCCCCGCGATGGAGGAGGGATTACTGTATAGCCCGAAAAAATTCCTTAAGCACTCCTCAACTTAACTCATTTGAACCAAACCTAAAATCTACCTTGGGGTATCTCAGTATTTTTGACTGTAAAATAGTGATGTTTCACCCTGTCTTCAAGTTTAACATGTCCTCCAATTCAATACAAATTCGGATTTCCACTTATGTCAGTGATGAATGATAATATCTCTCTATTATAAAAGAAAATCTTGAGATGAGACAACACTTTCGCCAAGAGATTTTTTCCAAGTCCCGCCCTCCTCTTAATCATGTCTGGCTAACGGCCCATGCCCATGGTCCTCTCATTCATCTGAATGCTTTTGTCAGACACAGTTCCTGCACTCTCAGCTCTTATAAATTTTTATGTTTTCCTCAACACTTTCGCCAAGAGATTTTTTCCAAGTCCCGCCCTCCTCTTAATCATGTCTGGCTAACGGCCCATGCCCATGGTCCTCTCATTCATCTGAATGCTTTTGTCAGACACAGTTCCTGCACTCTCAGCTCTTATAAATTTTTATGTTTTCCTCACTTTAAGTTCCCAATAAAAGAAGACTTATGTCCAAATCTTATTGAAGAATTTCATCCCGGAGGGTTATCAACAGAAGAAATGAGTATACGGGCAATCCTAGCACCGAGAAATTACAAAGTCAAACAAATTAATGCAAAAATTGTCGATTGGTTACAAGGCAAATTGGTTAAATGCGTATCAACAGACTATGCTGAAACAGTTGGTGGTGATGGTGCAGAAATATCATCTTACAATATTCCGTAGAATATCTACAACCATTACCACCGTCCGGTCTTCCACCGGCCGAATTACTGTTGAAAGGAGGATGTATCGTAATGTTATTGCACAATTTATGTATGAATGATGGTCTATGCAATAGGAAAAGATTAGTTGTATTCAAAATTGGTCGAATAATTCAGATGCAAAATTTTAACAGGCGACAAGAAAGGTAATGTAGTACATCTTCCTTGGATAACATTAGACACCAAAGGAGATCTTGATATGCCATTTGTATTAAATGTTTACGGTTTCCCGTTAGAATAGCTTTTGCTATGACAATTAACAAATCACAGGGACAAACATTAGAAAAAGTTGGTTTATTTATTAGAGAGAAAGAAATTATATTCACTCACGGGCAGTGTGTGCCAATAGACATGAAACTCTAAAGAACATAAATTCATTTTTATTATAAAAATTACAAGAACACACAAAATTAATAAAACCTAAGGAAGAAAAAATCCTGGAACTGATAGTTACTACAAGTCTGTACCATTTGATTTATAAGTCTATGCCCACTTTTGGTAGTCTCACCAGTTTTTGTTCTTGTTTCACCCCCAAACATATGGCTATATACGTATGTAAAGCAGTGATTATTCATACTATCACTGAGTTATTTATATCTTCTGATTTATCACAAACTGAGATTTCTATTCATATCAGACACTATTCAAAATGAAAGTAGGCTGTACTGTCATTAGAATAAACTAGGGAAAATAATTGGTAAAGAGAAAAATAGAAATGTCTTTGCATTTTCATGGTTAAAACAATGCAGGCATACAAAAAAAACAAAGTACAAAATCCTGTTTGAACTTAAAAAATTACTGCGAGTCTATGAACAAAGTGTTGCTCAGATTCTGTATTAAACATTTCATTAAAAATAATTCAAGCAGGTTTTATTGTGCTCATATAAGCAATTCTGTGAACTGGTTTACAAAAAAAAAATGCTTAAATTAAGGTGGTTATATAGTACTGATGAGAAAAAAAAAACAACCACCTGCTTAATATGCTGTTGCTCCTTTACATATTGCAAAAATAGCTCCAATCTGCTGAGCCACAGAGTCTACAAGACCTCTGAAAGTATTCTGTGGTATATGGTACCAGCTAATTCCTGTAACTTGCAATGTGGAGCTGGCTTTGATCAGACTTCTTGTTTGTCAATACATTCCATACATACTTCACTGGACTGAGACCCAGAGAATTTGGAGGCCAAGGCAACAACCTTAACTCTTCATCACGTTCCTCAAACACAAATAATTTTTGCAGTTTGGCAGGGCGCATTTCCCTGCTAAAAGATGCCACTTCCTTTGGGGAATAATGCTGCAATGAAAGAGTGCATCTGGTCAACAGTGATGCTTAGGCAGGTGGTTTGAATCAAATTAACTTCCATATGAATGCTTGTACCCAGAGTTCCAAAGAGAACATTGTACAACGCATCACACTCTCACCACCACTGACTTGTCTTCACCCCACAATGTATTCTGGTGCTCTATCTTCCCCAGGTAAATGATGCACACATAACTGGCCAGCCACAGATGCAACAGTAAACTGAATTAATCAGAACAGGTAATGTTTTTCTTCCATTGATCCAAGGTCCAGTTCTGACACTCACACACCCATTGCAGGCACTTTTTGATAGTGGACAGGGGTTAACAAAAGCATTCTGACATGCACACAACTATGCAGTCCCATCAGCAGGTGAGTTTGATGTACTGTGTGTTGTGGTGCATTATTCCCTAAACCATCATTAAAATTATCTACCCTTCTGTTGGTTCACACCAGATGGGATTAACCTTATTTGACATCTTACATAGATGAGTCTTGGCCATGTCAGCAGTTCCTGGGTTCCCACTCCACAAGCTTTGCTATTTCAAAAATGCTCTGACTCCATCATCTGACTGTAACAATTTATCACTTATAAATGTCCCTTAAGACTTTACACTTGTTCTTATCAGCTCATTTCAAAACATCACTCAAGTCTTGACATTTGGTCATATCTGCTCATCTCAACACGTCTATTACGAATACCCAATGTTGACTCAGTGTTTATTATGTCCCCAACCTTGACATGTGCCTCTGTTACCAGATAGTTGACATTGATTTCATAAGTGAGTGGTTAAATTGTTTTGGTGTATATTAGAATTAAAAAAACCCCCCCAAAAAAAAAACGTGGGTATGGAAGATGTGAGGTAGTGATGTTGATATTGCAATTAGAAATTCTACATTTCAAACAAACATAACCACAACTAAGGAAGACAATGACTCATCATGTAAAGCACAAAGATAAACCTTACACCCATGAATGGTACAATCACAAAGCACAGCTGTACACATTTAAACATTATAAAAAAAATTCTGATACCAACAGGGCACACAGTACAACAAATCTCACCAACCCTTATTTCTCCAAACTAAAATCAAGTACAGTAGAACCTCTGGTCATGAACGTTTCCGAACACGTACAAATCGGGTTAAGATCAAAAAGTTTGCCAAAATTTTGCATCTGTTCACGACCACACGCTCTGGTGGCAAACAAAAACACTGGCGGCCAGTTTCCCTACACATGTTCATTTGCGCCAATGATTTCCCAATCTCCGTTTCCCATTTTCTTTTGTTTGCGTATACAGGGCCTAACAAAGCCGCTGATGTTGCAAAATGAGTTATAATGTTAACCAAGCAGAGACCTCAAGTGCTAGAAGAGGTGGAAAAACTGTTGCTAGTGTGGTTGAACGAAAGGCAACTTGCAGGGATAGTGTAAGCGAGCCGATCATATGCGAGAAAGCCAGGAAGATTCATGGCGATTTGCTGAAAAAAAATCCTTCTTCGAGTGGCGAAGGTGAGGAATTTAAAGCCAGTAGAGGATGGTTTGAAAAGTTTCGCAAGAGAAGTGGCATTCAATTTTTTTTCCTTGTGCTTAAAACTCATAAAAAAAAGTTTACAGCAAGCGGTTCGTAAGGGTTTAGCGCAAACTCTTACAATGTTACGTTTTCTCTGTTGTTCAAGGTTTTCTCAGTGTTATTCAATGTTTTTACATTTAGTTTACTATTACACTGTGCATTCTATGGTATAATTAACTTTTTGTGCTTAAAAAAAAAATCTATATTTATACATACAGTTCATACGGTCTGGAATGGATTAATTGTATTTACATACAATCTTTTGGGGAAATTAGTTTCAGGTTGTGACCAAATTGGGTCGCGTTCAGAGTTTTGGAACGAACTATAGTCGTGACCACTGTAGAGAAGTACAGATCCTATGAGTGCTATTCCCTACAACACGACTTGGTATTTCATTCCATATGTCTATGATTCTTTGTGTAAACAAGAACATTCTAACGCCTATGTGAAAAACAAACTTAAGAAGCTTCCATTTGAGTCCTTGTGTTCATGTTGAAAAATTCAACATTTAAACTAATACCTTACACTGACAATTACATCCAACATTTAAAATAACATACAGTGTACTCAAATATTTTATTATTTTAAAATCTTCAATTACACTTTCATTTAGTTCAACTGAAAAGCTTGAACTCATCCAATCTTTCTTCATAACCTGTACCTTGCAGTCCAGGAATCAACATTAGTCACTCTTCTCCAGCCTTTTTCCAAGTGCTGCTATGCAATTTTTTTGCCTAGAGTACTCCAGATGAAGCCTCACCAATACATTATTTAGCTTAAGCATAAACTCCTTTGACTTGTACTCTACATATCATGATATAAACCCTAACATTCTATTAAGGTCCTTAAGAGCTTCTGTACACTAACTTGAAATTGATAGCCACAAGTCCATTATGCTAGGTCCTTCTTATAAGGAGTACTTACAAGTTTCATAAGTACCATTGTGTATTTAAATCTAACATTTTTGCTTCCTACATGTAGCACCTTACATTTAAATTTCATCTGCCAAAAACCGAGAAAATCAAATATTCCTTGCACCAAAAAAAAACATGAAAGCATAGAGCTGGGTGACAAGAACACACACTAGAAGAGTGAACGTTCCTTGAGGGGAGGGCTTCTGTTCTCTTTTACCTCTGTTATAGCACATCTTATTATTTGAAAACAGCAGTGTCAGACTGGGGAGAGCGTGAATGTGACTGAGAGAAAAAAAAAAAAAATGCTAATCTTTACAAGTACCATAAATTTACACCAGCTGTTAGACTCACATCAAATGTATGCTTTTATTGTATAATAGTAAAAATAAGAGCAGCTCACTACTCAAAACGGTAATTCTGGTTAGTGGCCAGGCTTGAACCCATGACCTCTTGATTATAAGTCAGCAGCTCTTACTGCTGCACTACCCAAGCGGTCGTGTCAGAGTCGTACCGTAAACAGATTTCTTTTTCTTTGGTTATATTTTTGAATAAAAGCTCACTTGTTTTGTTATATGTCTACCTTTTGTGAAAGTGTTTATTTGATATTTGGACTTCAGTCTTCATACATTATACACTTCATGTCAAAATTTTGTCGTTAGTAATGTAAAATGAAAAAAGTTTGTTTTAGGTATGTGTTAAACATTTCTTGCATTTCCTGTCATCCTACATTTACATAGATCGTTGTGGACATGGGACACACATGAAATGCATGTGTTCCAAATAACGATATATTATTTACCCTATACAACTCCAGGCACCTCACCCCCAATAAACAAGACTTGAACTGGGAGAACTTTTTGTCCAAGTTGACTGCGGCGCTAGGGGGAATGGGATAGCAGACTGCTTGTGCAGATCAACACATTTACACAACAAAAGACGCTAATGGAGAGGTGCAAAGGAATTTATGTTGGCCCAGGATTATGAGTTTTTTTTGTAGGCTTCAGGGATTGTAGTATTAAATATCATTTAAGACATCTAGATTGTGCAGGCTTTGTGATGGCCTCTCCAATACCTTGATGATGTTGTCCTTAAGTCATTTTGCCACAAATTTGGAGGCATGCTTGGGGTCATTGTCAATTTGGAAGACTCATTTGCGACTGAGCTTCAATTTCTTTGCTGAGCTCTTGAGACGCTGCAGTATATATACTTAATTTTCATTCCGAAAGATGCCAGCTAGTTTGTGAAATGCACCAATCCCTCCTGCAGCAAAGCACCTCCACAATATGATGCTCCCACATCCATGCTTGAGGGTTGGAATGGTGTTCTTTGGTTTGCAAGCCTCAACCATTTTATTCCAAACATAAAAATGGTGATTATGGCCAAACAGTTCAATCTTGGCTTCATCAGATCAGAGGACATTTTTCCAAAATGTAAGATCTTTGTATCCGCCTGCCACTTCAAACTGCAGTCTGGGTTTTTTATGGCAGCTCTGAAGCAGTTACTTCTTCCTTGATGAGCACACTTTCAGGTTATGTCCATTTAGGATTCATTTTACTGTGGATATAGATACCTGCCTACCTGTTTCCTCCAGCATCTTCACAAGGTACTTTGCTGTTGTTCTGGGATCGATTCGCACTTTTTGTGCCAAAGTACGTTCTTCTCTAGGAGACTGAACGTGTCTCCTTCCTGAGTTGTATGACAGCTGTGTGGTCCCATGGTGTTTATACTTGAATATTATTATTGCTTTTCAGGCATTTGGAAATAGTTTTCAAGGATGAACAAGATGTGTGGAGGTCCACATTTTTTTTTTCCAGAGGTCCTGGCTGATTTCCTTTTATGTCATGCAAAGAGGCAGTAAGTCTGACAGTAGGCCTTAACATACGTTGACATGTTGACTTCAGTTAGGCTAACTTGCTATCAGAAGTTAACCATCTACATGCCTAATGGATTAACATCATTTAAATTTTCTGAGCTGTTTAAAGGTATAGTTAACAAAGTGTATGTAAACTTGTGACCCAGTGGAATTGTGATACTATCAATAAAAAGTGAAATAATCTATCTGAACATTGCTGGAAAATTTAATTTTACCCTGTGCAAAGCAGATGTCTTAAATGATATGCCAAATTTATAGTTTGTAAGTATAAAATCTGTGGAGGGGTTATTAACTCTTTTAGGGCTGATGTCGACTTTTGTTGACAGGAGGGGTTGAGGGCGCACATTGACAAAAGTCGACATCCAGGAGTAGAAGGAGACAATCAGCTGTAAATTGTGACAAAACTCACCGTTACGTCACAGGCATTCCCTCTTTGCTTGGAGGAATGTTAGACTCATTGACTTGGCATCTAATCCTTGCGTGTGTGTGAGTTATGAAATATAAACAAAGGTAAGATGGCATCGACATCTCACAAGGGAGCGTAACGAGAGCAGAAAACAAAATACTTGGCAGACAATGTTTTGCGCATTATCGCCAAGTTGGACTCAGATTTTTCAGAATCTGATTTTGTTGAGAGTGATTAGGAGATCGAGCATCAGAGTGAGGAACTGGCATCAGCTGATCAGACATAAGCCAATGTTGCCCAGCTGATCGGCTGCCAGCTGAGCTCATTCACGCAACCGATGCATCTATGGCAAGGTTCACGTGGGGGGCATAACCAGACATCGATCCGTGGGAGCCAAACTGGCTACTGGACTTCACAAGACGACATGGCTTGCTGTTGGACACGATAGATTACCAGCCGCTGAACTACTTCAGGCTGTTCTTTCCTGAAGCTGCCTTTCAGCTACTGTCAGATGAGACAAACAGGTATGCAGAGCAATTTTTTCCAATCGTGGGCTGCGCTTGCACCGCATTCTTGTTTTTCAAAGTGGAAATCCATAACAAAAGACAAGATGAAGGGCTTTGTGGCATTACAAATAGACTGGTGATATAACTTCAAGGAGCACTAGTCCAAACATGCTTTGTCCCTGGTGGCTCTGGACAGGTTATGCTGCATGGTAGGTATGTGCTCCTGTAAAGTTTTGTTCACTTCTGGGAAGCAAAGCAAATCCCAAGGGATGAACCAGGCTATAACTCCATGTATAAAGTTCAGCCCCTGCTTGACATTGTAGAACCAACATATAAACAATTTTATCAGCCTGGCTGTGATTTGTCTGTGGATGAATCTATGATAATAATAATCCTTTTAAAAAGAGAACTGTCCCTTGACAAGTTAGATTATGCTGGAGCTGCTTCAGGGCTATGAACATTTGGGTCATGTTGTGTACATGGACAACTTTTATACATCACTAGAACTGTTCATGGAGCTACAGAGATGGGGAATTGGAGCTTGTGGCATAGTGAGGGTGAACAGGAGACACATGCCTTCATAGTTGAAGCCAGACAGGTTGAAGATGAAAAGAGGTGACAATTCGTTTTTCATGCAGGCAGAAAACTTGGTGGCAGTTTAATAGCACGATGTCAAATGGGTGACTTGTCTCTCTACAGTACATACTAACAATACATGTGAGAAAATTATTTGTCTAAAGAGAAACCCAGAAGGTAGGAAGATGGACAAGCCAGTTGCACTTGAGGAGTATAACTGTAGAATGGCTGGAGCTGATCGACTGGATCAGATGCTGGGCTCATACGCTTACGGCCATAAGTCCACCAAGTGGTACCACACTGTGTGCCATCGCATGCGTGAGATTGCACTTACAAATGGCTATTAGGGGTGGGCGGTATGACCAAAATTCTATATCACGGTATTTTTCTAAATTATCCCGGTTTCACGGTATTCGACTGTATTTTTTTCCCCATGCATGAGTGGATGTTAACCACATTTCCCACTGCAATTACTGGCTAAGAATAACCTATTCCACTGTCAAGAGTATTGTACATTGTACAAAAAAAAACATTTTAATGTGCACACAAGTATTAATACAGGTTTGCATGGTCCCACCCCTCCTTTAACCGCCACCTTATCGTGGTGGAGGGGTTTGCGTGTCCCAATGATCCTAGGAGCTCTGTTGTCCGGGGCTTTATGCCCCTGGTAGGGCCACCCAAGGCAAACTGGTCCTAGGTGAGGGATGAGACAAAGAGCGGTTAAACAAACCTCCTATGATGAAAAACAATTTTGGACGGTGTTTTCCCTTGCACGGACGCGGGTCACCGGGGCCCCACTCTGGAGCCAGGCCTGGAGGTGGGGCTCGATGGTGAGCGCCTGGTGGCTGGGCCTGCACCCATGGGGCTCGGCCGGGCACAGCCCGAACAGGCAACGTGGGTCCTCCTTCCCATGGGCTCACCACCTATGGGAGGGGCCAAGGAGGTCGGGTGCAGTGTGAGTTGGGTGGTGGCCGAAGGCGGACCTTGGCGGTCTGATCCTCGGCTACAGAAGCTGGCTCTTGGGACGTGGAATGTTACCTCTCTGAAGGGGAAGAAGCCTGAGCTAGTGCGCGAAGTTGAGAGGTTCCGGCTAGATATAGTCGGACTCACCTCGACGCACAGCTTGGACTCTGGAACCAATCTCCTTGAGAGGGGCTGGACTCTGTACCACTCTGGAGTTGCCCCCGGTGAGAGGCGCCGAGCGGGTGTGGGTATACTTATTGCCCCCCGACTTGGAGCCTGTACATTGGGGTTTACCCCGGTGGACGAGAGGGTAGCCTCCCTTCACCTTCGGGTGGGGGGACGGGTCCTGTTGTTTGTGCGTATGCACCGAACAGCAGTTCAGAGTACCCACCCTTTTTGGAGTCCCTGGAGGGGGTGCTAGAGGGCATACCTTCTGGGGACTCCCTCGTTCTGCTGGGAGACTTCAATGCTCACGTGGGCAATGACAGTGAGACCTGGAAGGGCGTGATTGGGAGGAATGGCCCCCCCGATCTGAACCCGAGCGGTGTTTTGTTATTGGACTTCTGTGCTCGTCACGGATTGTCCATAACGAACACCATGTTCAAGCATAGGGGTGTTCATATGTGCACTTGGCATTAGGACACCCTAGGCCTCAGTTCGATGATCGACTTTGTGGTCGTGTCGTCGGACTTGCGGCCACATGTCTTGGACACTCGGGTGAAGAGAGGGGCGGAGCTGTCAACTGATCACCACCTGGTGGTGAGTTGGCTTCAATGGTGGGGGAGGATGCCGGTCAGGCGTGGTAGGCCCAAACGTGTTGTGAGGGTCTGCTGGGAACGTCTGGCAGAGCCCCCTGTGAGAAGTAGCTTCAACTCCCACCTCCGGCAGAACTTCGACCACATCCCGAGGGAGGTGGGGGACATTGAGTCCGAATGGGCCATGTTCCGTGCCTCTATTGTTGAGGCAGCTGACCGGAGCTGTGGCCGTAAGGTGGTCGGTGCCTGTCGTGGCGGCAATCCCCGAACCCGTTGGTGGACACCGGCGGTGAAGGATGCCGTCAAGCTGAAGAAGGAGTCCTACAGGACCCTTTTGTCCTGTGGGACCCTGAAGGCAGCTGATAGGTACTGGCAGGCCAAGCGGAATGCGGCTTTGGTGGTTGCTGAGGCAAACACTCGGGCATGGGAGGAGTTTGGGGAGGCCATGGAGAACGACTTTCGGACGGCTTCGAGGAGATTCTGGTCCACCATCCAGCGTCTCAGGAAGGGGAAGCAGTGCAGTGTCAACACTGTATATGGTGGGGATGGTGTGCTGCTGACCTCGACTCGGGATGTTGTGGGTCAGTGGGGGGAGTACTTCGAAGACCTCCTCAATCCCATTAACATGCCTTCCAATGAGGAAGCAGAGCCTGGGGACTCAGAGGTGGGCTCCCCCATCTCTGGGACTGAGGTCACCGAGGTGGTCAAAAAACTCCTTGGTGGCAGGGCCCCGGGGGTGGATGAGATACGCCCGGAGTTCTTCAAGGCTCTGGATGTTGTAGGACTGTCTTGGTTGACACGCCTCTGCAATGTCGCATGGACATCAGGGACAGTGCCTCTGGATTGGCAGACCGGGGTGGTGGTCCCCCTCTTTAAGAAGGGGGATCGGAGGGTGTGTTCCAACTACAGAGGGATCACACTCCTCAGCCTCCCTGGAAAAGTCTATTCAGGGGTCCTGGAGAGGAGGGTCCGTTGGATAGTCGAGCCTCGGATTCAGGAGGAACAGTGTGGTTTTCGTCCTGGTCGCGGAACAGTGGACCAGCTCTATACCCTTAGCAGGGTCCTGGAGGGTGCATGGGAGTTTGCCCAACCAGTCTACATGTGTTTTGTGGACTTGGAAAAGGCATTTGACCGTGTCCCTCGGGGAATCCTGTGGGGGGTACTCCGAGAGTATGGGGTACCGGCCCCCCTGATAAGGGCTGTTCGGTCCCTGTACGATCGGTGCCAGAGCCTGGTCCGCATTGTCGGCAGTAAGTCGAACCCGTTTCCAGTGAGAGTTGGACTCCGCCAGGGCTGCCCTTTGTCACCGATTCTGTTCATAACTTTCATGGACAGAATTTCTAGGCGCAGCCAGGGCGTTGAGGGGGTCCGGTTTGGTGGGCTCAGGATTGGGTCACTGCTTTTTGCAGATGATGTTGTCCTGTTTGCTTCATCAGGCCGTGATCTTCAGCTCTCTCTGGATCGGCTCGCAGCCGAGTGTGAAGCGGCTGGGATGAGAATCAGCACCTCCAAATCCGAGACCATGGTCCTCAGCCGGAAAAGGGTGGAGTGCCCTCTCAGGGTTGGTAGCGAGATCCTGCCCCAAGTGGAGGAGTTCAAGTATCTCGGGGTCTTGTTCACGAGTGAGGGAAGAATGGAGCGTGAGATTGACAGGCAGATCGGTGCGGCATCCACAGTAATGCGGGCGCTGCATCCGTCTGTCGTGGTGAAAAAGGAGCTGAGCCGCAAGGCGAAGCTCTCAATTTACCAGTCGATCTATGTTCCTACCCTCACCTATGGTCATTAGCTATGGGTAGTGACCGAAAGAACGAGATCGCGAATACAAGCGGCTGAAATGAGTTTCCTCCGCAGGGTGTCTGGGCTTTCCCTTAAAGATAGGGTGAGAAGCTCAGTCATCCGGGAGGGGCTCAGAGTAGAGCCGCTGCTCCTCCGCATCGAGAGGAGTCAGATGAGGTGGCTCGGGCATCTGATCAGGATGCCTCCTGGACGCCTCCCTGGTGAGGTGTTCCGGGCACGTCTAACCGGGAGGAGGCCCTGGGGAAGACCCAGGACACGTTGGAGGGACTATGTCTCTCGACTGGCCTGGGAACGCCTTGGGATTCTCCCAGAAGAGCTAGAAGAAGTGGCCAGGGAGAGGGAAGTCTGGGCATCCCTGCTCAAGTCTGAATACGGTGACGTTGCCGTACGCCTGCTAGAGGGCCCTAGTGAAACCAACTCAAAATCTGACTGGTTGAAGCAACAGTTTAATCGACATTTATTTTGTATTAGAGGGCTTGCAGAACGGATTGTAAAAGCCTCCGGGGAAAGACTTCTTTGACTTTGACCCTGCCTGGCAACAAATGATGGCTGAAATGTGATTGGTTAAATGCTTTAAAACGAAAATACATGTCTGGAAGCAGCACAACCATCTGAAAAGCTATGAAAGGAAGCGGACAGACTATTTGGAATTATTTAATAAGTCTTCATGGACAAAATATAATTAACATCAGTTTGTGATTCAGATATTTTTTTTAGGCCAGCAGAGAAGGCCTTGCAGGCCCTGACAGCCTGCCACTGCTTTTTAAACAACTTTATCATCATTAAACTGCATAATATTTAAACTAAGAAATAATAACAATAAAATAAATAATAGTATTATTACTGATAGTTGCACTATTACTTCAAGACTTCAAGCCCAGGTGCATTACACATTATTCACCAAATTAAAATAAAATAAAACAAGTGCAACTTGGTGATGACATCTTTACCAACTGAACCATCATTTAGGCAAACTGCATTAATATGGACCTTGCTTCAAGCTAAGCTATATGCATAAATAATAAACCTGCAACTTGCATTTATAATGCTATTTGTGGTATAAGCCCTACGGAATCGTATTAGGGCCACGGTGAAGAAAATAAAAATACGGACACAGGGAAGAAAAAAACAAACTATATGTCGAGAATAAAGTCAACATTTCCACTTTATTCTCGCCGTTTATGTCGAGATTAAAGTTGACATTTCCACTTTATTCTCATAGTTTACTTCATAATTAAAGTAGAATGTTGTAAGCTAAACTTCTTCCTAAAATCAATGTTTAATTTACTAGATTTTGTCAAACCCCGTCATAAATTAATGCAGCACATTAAATGCTTTGTGTTGCGTTCCCCGACCCAGTTGTTAATCATTATGCTTCTTAAACTGATCACCGTACAGAATCCATTCACTTCATAATATTCCTGCTTTCTGAAAATTTAGAATGCTAAGATAAATACTTGATATCATTTTCATGATGAAATGCATTAAAGCAGGTATTACACATGCACGGTAGTGAGGCGGTAGTGCTGCTCCCTCGCAGTAAGGGGTCCCCAGGTGTACGTTCAGTGTAGAGAACTTTATGGCAGGTGTGACAAGGCTCCAAAAAACTGGATGTATGAATGGCTATCGCACAGGTTTAACTTAAATATTGTGTAAATGTTGGGTTTGTGATCTGGTGGTCGGAGACACGAACACAGAATTCAATGCATGTTCTTCTGAGAAGGCTTTCTTTATTGCATGCATGCTGTCTCTGACGTACCAAAACCCCAGTTCCTATCCTTCTTCCTTTTTTTTTCACCACATAACCAATCACCACACGATAAACGTCTTTGTGAAATTAAAACTAGTTATAAACTTAGACCACGGAGTGTTCAGAACTTTAAAAATATCTTCGTTATACATGTTTAATTATGCCATCCATTCAGGGTTGTGCCCATCCCTGAATGAGTCGCTAGCACATCGCAGGATGAATACAAGCAAAACATACACTAGCAGGGTCAATATAGCATAACAAAACCCGACATCCTACATGACTTTGAAAGGAAACTGAAGCATGCCGAGTAAACCCACCAGAAAAACATGCAAATGCAAGGCAGGGTATACCTGAGACACCTTTGCTGCGAGGCAGCAGTGCAACTTCCACGCCGCCGTGCCCCCACATGATTAATGCATGCTTTAATGCATTTCACCATGAAAATTATATCAAGTATTTATCTTAGCATTGTAAATATTCAGAGAGCAGCAGTATCATGAAGTGAATGTGTTCTGTGTGGCGATCGCTGCCGGCGCCTCCTCTTAGTGCAAGAGGAAGTCAGTTTAAGAATCTCGGGGAACACTTAACACACAGCATTTAATGTGCTATATAACTTATGACGGGGTTTGAGAAAATCTAGCAAATTAAATATTCATTTTACGATGAAGTTTAGTTTACGATGTTCTACTTTAATGACAAATTACGAGAATAAAGTCAACATGTCGACTTTAATCTTGACATAAACGGCGAGAATAAAGTAGAAATGTCAAGAATAAAGTCAACATGTCGACTTTAATCTTGACACTTATGACGAGAATAAAGTGGAAATGTTGAGAATAAAGTCAAAATGTCGTCACACTATTACACAGTACCCAGGTACATTACACTGTATTGAAAACAAATAAAACAAGTACAACTTGGCTTGCAGTATTATCCAGTAGTATAGAAATAGTATTTACACATTTAAACATAATGGTCCACATCCGACCTTTTAAAACTAAAGTATCTCCAGGCAACGGACGTGACTCCTTTTTTTCGGCAAAAGTTCTTCTGTGCCATCGTGTTCAAATTTATCGTCAGCTACAGCTTCAGTTTCGGAATGTTCTCTGTCCATTTTCACCGCGCAATACCTACACTACCACTACCTATTTAGTGGTGTAGCAGTGAAAAAGAGCCCCCGTGCAACAAATCTGTGTTTAGCGGTGTAGCAGTGAAAAAGGTCCCCACTTGAACAGTTTTCCGCTGCGCCACGTTCCGTACGTCGTTTAGGCAATTTAAACCGGTGTTGCGGTATAAGAAAAATCCATATCATAAAAAAAATAAAAAACGGTTTTTGGTATGAACCGGTATACCGCCCAGCACTAATGGCTATATATTCAAGCCGGCAAACAGTGACAGCACTATGACTGCAGCAGATATCTGCAAGAAGGTGGTTGACAGCTTGCTGGCAGAGTATGTTGCAGTGCCTTTGGCAAAGCGAGGAAGGCCATCACAAAAAGCAATGCCAGACAGGCTGACTGAGTGTTACTTTCCTGCAACACATGAACACAAAAAATATAAACTTAACTGTGTTGTGTGTAGCAACAGACAACTGAAAAGGAGGCACCAGTGCAACACATATTGTAAGCAGTGCAATGTGGTAATGCATGCAATTGGCTGCTTTGAGCACTATCATACTTTACAGTGTAACATGTACGTGATATGTATGTGAAATCATATGGTATGCAGGCTCATACAACATGCAAGATAGTAACATTTGTCAAAAATAAATATATGTGTTGATTTGATGTGTTAAACCATTGCTTTGTGTTCTTTTTTTAAAAAAGTGGGTTTTTGTAAAAATATTCAACCCTGGGAGAAAAGAAACAAAAAAAAAATTAGCCTTAAAAGAGTTAAGTGAGCTTTACAGAATTCACCCTAAGTGTATGTAAAATTCTGACTTCAACTGTATATAATATTGTAAAAATCAACTGTGTTAAACATTGTTAAGAAGATAGAGCAGACTGGTGAACTCAGTAATCACAAAGGGACTAAGTAAGCCAAGGAAGACCTTATTCTCACCATAATGAAGAAAAATCACCAAATACCAATCTGACGGATCAGAAACGCAAGCCTTTTGGCATTTTAGGATTTGTCAATAACTACTGTGTGAAGAATACTTCATGAGCAGAAACACAGAGGCTACACCACAAAGGCCAGATTACACTTGGGTTTGCCAAGTACTACTTAGAACAGCCTATTGAATTCTAGAGAAAGATCTTGTGGACAGAACAGAGCAAGATTAATCTGTATCAGAGGGATGACAAGCAGAAACTGAACAACCAAAAAGGAACTGTCCAAGATCCAAAGCATACCACCTCATCTGTGAAACATGGTGTGGGGATGTTATGGCCTAGGCATGTATGGCTGCCACAGGTGTGGACTCACTTATCTTTATTGATGATATAACTGCTGATGGCAGTAGCAAAAATAATTCTGAAGTGTACAAAAATATACTAAAGTTCAAGCAAATGCCACCCAACTCAGCAGATGGCAATTTATCCTGCAGCAAGACAATGATCCATAACTACCAAAGTAACAAAGGTAAAAATTGGAAAATTCTTGAATGGATAAGTAAGCCAATGATCTAAATCCAAATAAGAATGTCTTTCATATGCTGAAGAGAATATTTAAAAGAGAAACCATATGCTAAAGAGAAGACCCCAAAACAAGTAGGTGCTAAAGACTGCTACAGCAGAGGCCTGCCAGAGCACCACCACAGAGGATACTCAGCGCTTAGTGATGTCTCGAAATCGCGGACTTCAAATCAATGCATGTAAAGAACACTCCTCAAAGTACTAAACTTGACTACTTTAATAAGCATACTATTGTTATATCCAGAAAGCACTATAAATAAAGCTGGAAAGCAAGTATTTAACAACTTATCGTTACTGTGAGAAGAATGTAGGATGACAGTAGTATAGGGAGTATCCTCCCCAACAGTTTACAGACCAAGTTCACTATATCATTACTGATTGTCACAAACTGGTAAAAACTATCATGGTGTTCATCTAGCATAAAAATAACCTGCAAATCAACTATTATTACCTAGATTGCTGCAAAATTCTCCCAGCATACCATCAGGATTAGCAGTCGGGATCTGAGTCAAACCAGTTAAAATTAGGACATCACTGTTCTTCAAAGAACTCTGCTCCATTGGCTGAAAATAGAAAAAAAAACTTTAATGTCTTGCTACTTTTAATAAACTACACACACACATAAGGATCCATAAAGACTTCACTTTAAAGTGATGGCACGTTTTTTTGGAAAACTTAAGCAAATTAGACAGCAGAAATTATACAAGTTGAGCCATGACTCAGAGAATATAAAAGCAATTTTAAATAACTTCTCTTTTACAATATTAGCTTGGTGTAGCAACCAGTGTTATACTATATCATACTGTAAGTGTTAGAGACTTAATTTACATTGTAATTTATATACATAATCTTCTAATCAGAAATAATAGTTGTATTATGTATATATTACAGATTTTTGAAAAATGCATAGCAATACCCTTAAGGTTTATCATTGGCAGCATCGCTATCATCCACGAATGCAAAAAGCATTGAAGTTTTGTTTTGCTCTTAAGACTTATTTATACAACCTTTAAAATATAGAAATTAAGATAGAAAAAATCTAAAGTTGTACCCGAAGTATATGATTCACATACATAACATGTACCATACTAGACAAAATGCAAGAGTCCAAGAGTCGTAAGTTCATATTTTGGCAAGGTGAAAGAATTGTATATAGAATTGTATGATGAAATTCATTGTACTGCATAAGGCTTCAGGACTATATTTTGGAAATTGATATCCCAGGGAATTGCCCCGTTTTCCTTTATTTTCATACTGTTCATTTATAATCTGTACCACCTACAGACGTTCACAGATGATTCAGTCATTATAGGCTGAATTTACAATGGAGATAAGAATAAAGGTTCAAAAGCTGGTATAGAACTTATGTGGTGCTGGGAGAACCACTTGCAACTGAAATCAATAAAGACACAAGGAGCAGTTACTACAATTTAGGGTGTGTGTAGAGATGTACACTTATACATTTTTGGATATTTTTCCAAGCAGCAGAACATTAGATTTGATTGAATGCACAATATAAGCTTGCTGTGGTCATTCCAACAAGGCGTGATTCCAGCATTCAGTCTGCAAGAAGCTTCCTCTTACCATGTTCATCTTCCATTACAGCTACTGTACATTACAGTAGCTACATGTTATATAAAAAAATTACCTGAATGCCTACATTTTGTTAGAAATACAGGTGGTAAAAAAAAACAAAACAAAACCTCAAAATAAACAAAATGATAGCACTAAAGAAATGCTCAAAATGGTCTTAAATTTATTTATGCTCCCATTAATCTAACAATATCAGTGTTCAATTGAAAAAACAGCACAATCCACAAAAAGCTATAAAATTCAGACATAGAAATACTGGACACTACTGCAAGGGATCAAAAAAGTACATTCAAAAGGTTAAAAGAGAAACTAAAAGAGAATTGCTACTGGACTCGAAATAAACAAGAACTTTTTTCCCAGTATTGTTCCAGTAAAAAAAAAATAAAATAAAAAAATTAAGAAGCCACTAGGAATGCAAAGTAGAAAAGCAAATATAGTGGCAATTACTTGATAAAGTGAAGCCATTTTTTCAGTGGTTTGTGTGTGGCTTTCGCAGTCATTCTGGGTCTGATTCATTTAAAATTGGCTTACAATTGCTATAAATTATGACTTTGCTTTGGCACCGAATCCTATAATTAAAATGGCCTTTTCATAAAATGAACTTAAAAGTCTACCAGAAAGAATCAATAAAAAATTGCTAATTACTTTATCCCATTTAGAAATCTCACTGGTTTGCTTTCTATCATATGCTGAACAGCAGAAAGTCAGCATAGGCTACAGTAAAACTCACACCTCATTGTTTCATCGTGTTTTAGGTCTATGCCATAATTTGTGTTTTTTTCATTTCTCAGTATAATTTTTACCTTATGCAAGGCAGTCACCTTCCATTACAAGCAATCTTTGCATCCATTTGGGAAACAGGAGTCCTTTCAACTGACTGGAAAACATGACTTGCCGTCCCTATCTGGAAAGGGAAGGGTGATTGTCTGGCTTATGGCAACTACAGGGGGATAAAACCGCTCTTGGTGCCGGGTAAGGTCCTTGGTAAGGTTGTCCTCAATAGGATATGTGATCACATGCTCACCTAAAGCCAACCTCAGCACTCTGGTTTTACATCCAAGAAGTCTATCACTGACCTCAGCCTGGCACTTAGGATTATAATGGAGCACAAACATGAATATTGGCAGACTTACAGACTTTGTCAATTTTCGAAAGGCGTTCAACTCAGTTGATTGAGCTACCCTGTGGGACATTCTGAGACTTCGTGTGATCCCTCCAGGGTAGCTAGATGTCATGGCAGGCCTGCACACTGGTACTGTGAGTGCTGTGCAGAACAGAGGCAGAACCCCTGTGTTTTCCCCCATTTATTCATCAAGAGTGTGTTCTTGCACCAACTCTGTTCAATGTTTGTATGGACTAGGTGTTGGGTAGGGTTGTGGGGTCCAGCAGCTGTGCAGTATCTGTTGGTGAAGAGAGATTCACTGATCTTGACTTTACAGGCGATGTTGTGATCTACGCAGAGTCAATGGAGGCTCTGATTGGGGCTCTCAAAAGACTGAGTGAGGAATCTGAGTGTCTGGGCTTTTGACTTCTCTAGATAGAATATCGACCTTGTCAAGAGGTTTACTTACCTCAGCAGTAACATTGATGTCTCTGGTGAATCTTCCCATGAAGTCAGTAGATGGACTGGGAGAGCATGGTTTTTTTTTTTCCCTTTGAGAGGGGTGGAGTTGTCATGAGGTCGCTGGAAAGGGGTGTGTGGCCCTCCCGGTATCTTTGCAAAAGGACAAATATCCAGGTCTTTAGAGTCCTAGTGCTTCCTGTCTTGCTATATGGTTGTGAGACAAGGACGCTATCCAGTGTCCTGAGACAAAGATTGGACTCCTTCAGTACTGTGTCTCTTTGGAGAATCCTTGGGTACCACAGGTTTGACTTTGTGTCGTACGAGTGCTTGCTCATGTAGTCCCAAATGAGGCACATTACCTGCATTTTTTGAAAGTGTTTACTTGATATTTGGACTTCAGTCTTCACACATTATACACTTCACATCAGCATTTTGCCAATTATTAGTAGAAAATGAAAAAAGCTTCTGTTTTAATTATGTGTTCAACATTTCTTGCCTCACAATTCCTGTCATGCTACATTTACCCAGATCATTGTAGACACGGAATACACATGAAATGTATGTATTCCAAATAACAATATATTAGTTACTCTGTACAACTCAAGGCACCTCATACCCAGATAAACAAAGTTGAGCATAGAAGAACTTCTGCTAAGTCGGTTTTGAAAGGGGGGGGGGGGGGGGGGGGGGGGGGGATTTGGATAGCAGGCTGCTTGTGCTGATTGACACATTTGCAAAACAAAGACGCTGATGAAGAGGTGCAAAGGAATTTAAGGTGGTCTGGCATTACGACTTTTTTGTAGGCTTCAGGGATTCTACTGTTAAACAGAAACATACCAGGAGATGACATGACTGAAGTGTTTAAAGTTATAAAAGGAATTAGTAAAGTCAATCAAGACTGTTACTTTAAAATGAGCTCAACAAGAACAGAGGGAAACAGTTGGAAACTTGTTAGGGTAAATTTCCCACAAACATTAAGACGTTTTTCTTCACACAGAGATGCATGGAATAAATTATCAAGTAGTGTGGTAGACAGAAGGATTATAGGGACCTTTAAAATTACACTTGATGTTTTTTTGAAGAAGTTAAGTGGATAGGACTAAGAAGCTTTGCTAGACTGAAAGACTTTTTCCGTCTAAATATTTCTAAAGTTTTGTAATGTTTTTTAAATTGTTTAACATGATTTTTTGCTTCTATTGCAGATTTAATGGTAATACGCAGGTGGACAACTGTGTTGACTTTTTCAAAAATGATTGGCTATTCGGTAATAAAAAAAATTCAGTGCAATCACTTCACCTCAGAATTATCGCCAACTTTGATGTATACAGAAAAGTGTCTGTATACAGAAACAGACACTTCACCAAGTGTGTCAAACTATCACCGTCTGTATAAAACATCACAATTTTGGGTAGAGAAAAGGAAAACAACTGCGTTTCCTTTCAAATTTGTTATGCTTCGTGTGTGAATTTGCAATAACAAAACATAATAAAAACAGGTATTTGGGGGTGTGGGAGTTCTTAAATGTGTTTTCGGGGATTGTACAAAAAAAGGAAGATGGCTTCTTAAGGGTTTGGCAGTACAACATAAACCTCTTTTGGACCCCATACATTTCTCAGAAAAGGGTCCAAATTAAAATGAACATGAGCAAAGTTACCTTTCATAAATGCAACAGGTCTAAACACAACTTGGGGAGGCACAGTGGCAGTGCTGCTGCCTTGCAGTAAGAAAATCAGGGTTCGCGTCCCAGGTCCTTTCTGCGTGGAGTTTGCATGTTCTCTCTGTATCTGTATGGGTTTCTTCCGGGTGCTCCAGTTTCCTCCCACAGTTGAAAGATGTGCAGGTTAGGTGAACTGTTGATTCTAAATTGGCCCTAGTGTGTGACAGGTGTGTGTGTGTTCGCCCTGCAAGGCACTGGAGCCCAGGCCAGTGTTTGTTCCTGCCTTGCGCCCTGTGCCAGCTGGGGTAGTCTCTAGCAGAGCCCCCATGACCCTATTCAGGACTAAGTAGGTTACTAAATGACAGACTGACTAAATATGATCCAAGATAAAAGAAAAAGAGGGACTCTAAGACAAAATATGTAATCCATTGACAGAATGAAATTGATACGCCAAAGTGGTTGAGAGAAAAAAATATATAGCTATTGCTACCTTTGATGACAAGCTGCACTTATCAATGCCCTTATTTAAAGTTTGTGAGAAGTGATCAAATTGCTTGGCGCTGCACACTGACTGATATATACATGTTAAATATCTTTCTTACTGGATCAGCTAAGTGAAATTGACAAGCTGACCATCCTTCCCCAGGCTACAAAGAATTTGGATGATGTTTTATACCCCATCATGAAGAGTAAGAAGCAGCCTACAGAATATGGAGTATGTGATGTTATTTAGTACAACTTCAGGTACTTCAGGGTACCCAACGATGACACTTGAGCTTTAAAGCACTTGCTAACCATGTCTTCTTTGAGCTTCGCCAAACTCTCCTCCTTTCACTTTGCTTTTGCAGGCGGCTTTCATTTGCATAAATCAGTACAGTCTATTTTAACATGTGACTGCTTGACAATGCTGAAATGAAAAGGGGATGCAGGGCATTATTAGAATGTATCACTTGCTAAAGCATTGTTAACAACAAATGTCAACAAATGAAAAAACATGGTTCAGGTAATTCTTTTTTCTATAATGTCACCGAATTTCACTTCAATCAGCCAAAGCATTTTTGATAATTTGGTGTATTTTAGTTATCACTCTCATCATTTCACCACCTAACAGCTAATATGTGGTGAGCATACTGGATAAAAATGGCTGCTGTCACATCATCCAGGTGGATGCTGCATATTAGTGGTGGTGGAAGTGGTTCCCCACTTACATGAAGCGCATTGAGTAGTGGGAAAAGCGCTATGTAAATGTAAAAAAAAAATATTAATATTACTATTTAGGTTTTCTTTTGTGGTGGGGTTTACACCTAAATATTACTATATCAAAATGTCCTTACTTAGCAGACACCTGCTGCTCCAGATGCACACTCCTACCAAAGAACGTCTTTTTAATTAAATGTAAATAGTGATTTTGTTGATAATTGAGTTGGTAAACTTTGAATATTATATACACACACACAAACACACACAGATATCTATAGTGCCCTCCACTATTATTGGCACCCCTCGTAAAAATTAGTAAGAAGGGCTAGAAAAATATCATTGTTTGCTGAAAAACCATCATCTTGAAGTGAAAAAATGAGAATCTTCTGACTTTTAACTGAAACAAGTTCATTCAAAGAAAAACAAAGCCCTCATCAAAAAATAAATATTTTTAACAAAAATTAAATGTGAAACAATGTAACTGAAGCATGTTTCATATTAAAATTGGACGTTGTTAAGTAGATTGGAATGTATAAGACCTCAGCAGTATATAGGTTCTTCTCTCATCGCGCTATCATAGTTCGCTTGCAGCAGCGATTTATAAGCGAGAAGCGAAGAGAGAACCTGCAGGCCGAGGGGAGTGGGGAGGCATAAAATTAATCAATTGGTGCTCCAATTATTTGACAGAAGTTGACCATAGCTCACCATGGTCAGCTTTAGGTTGCTTTTTCTCGGGTTAGTTCCCCAAGAAAACTATATGTTCTCTCCCCTGATAACACCACCAAAAATATTGTGTATCATGAGGCCCTTGGATAGGAAACCTATCAATATAAATTGTTCTCAATACATATACACACATATATATATAAATATATATATACACACACACACATACTGTATATATACATATATACACACATACATATATACATATATACAGTGGGTATAGAAAAGAATCACCCCTACGAAATATTTCTATTTTTTTTTGCTTTACAGCCTTAAATGAAAACACACAAAAAATATTCTTCCCAGCTTTACTTACTCAATGCAGCCTATAACATCAAAGTGAAAGATATCACAGCTACAGTTCAGAAAAATTATAAAAAATAAAACACACTCAGATTAACAAAGGATAACCCCCCCCCCCCCCAATGTCAATATTTTGTTGAACCACCTTTTGCTTTAATGACAGCCTTGAGTCTGTTGGGGTAATTCTCCATCAGCTTTGCACATCTAGATTGAGCAATATTTGCCCACTCTTCTTTACAGAACTGTTCAAGTTCAGTCAAATTGGATGGTGAGCGTTGGTGGACTGCTATCTTCAAATCTTTCCACAAATTTTCAATGGGATTTAGGTCTGGGCTCTGGCTGGGCCACACGAAGTCACTTTTTTCTCCTTCAGCCACTGTGTTGTCAATTTTGCTGTGTGCTTCGGGTTGTTGTCGTGTTGAAAGGTGAGCATTCTGCCCATCTTCAACTTTCTGGCAGAGGGTAGCATTTTCCCTTCTACCCTAACAAGAGCCCCAGGCCCTGTGGCAGAGAAACACCACCACAACAGGATGCTGCAAACTCCATGCTTTACTGTAGGCATGGTGTGTTGTGGATGGTGAGCTGCATTGGATTTCTGCCAGGTGTACTGTTTGGTATTGAGGCCAAATAGTTTGATTTTGGTCTCATTTTACCATAAGACCTTTTTCCATTTGGCATCAGAATCTTCAACGTGCATTCTGGCAATGCTCAAATGAGCCTTAATGTGGTCTTTTTTGAGAAGTGGCTTTTTCCTTGCAACCGTCCTGAACAAGCCACAATTGTGGAGTGCTTGTGAAATTGTTGTCACATGCACACAATGGCCACTCTATGCCATAAAATCCTGTAACTCCTTCAATGTGGCCACTGGCATTCCTGGTAGCAGTGATATTTCAGTTCTGATATTAAATGTAGTTTTAGTTTTTATTTTATAAAATTTATTTTTATTTCGTTCTAGTTGTCAGTGGAGTCAACAATTTTTATTTAGTTCTGTTTAAAATTTAAGTTTTTATTTTATTTAGTTCTGGCTTTTTTACATATCAGTACAATTTTAGTTTTTTTTTCTGTTGCAAGACCACAAATGCTGGCCTCCATCATATTTCAATGCCAGTTATGTTTCAGTCAACAAAATACACTCATAGTTCATAATGCCGTTAAACACAGCTCGACTATCAATGATCAAACAAATTAAGTGGCCAAATGAGTACAGTCAACCCAAGAAACCAGTCTGTGCAAGCACAATACTGTTAAGCTTTAAACAAGCACGCATTTCGAGAGATCTTTTTCATGTTGCAACAACGTCCATTGCGCAGATAGCCACACAGTGAAAATATTTGCTTGACAAGCGTCTGTTGACGATTTCTGCTGCCAGTACTGAAGCACTGACGTGCGGTGACTTTCATGGCTGGTGAGGCATGGACTCCTTCAGAGTCAGGTTTACAAATATATGAACCCAAAAGAGTAGCTTATTCACTATTTAACTGGCAGCATGCACAATGACTACTGGTTATGTTTCATATCTCATCAGCATTCTTTACACACACATAGGTAAGGTACATATTTGGCTAAGAAAGAATGTTACATTTATAGTGGCAAGAGAGAGCGCATTTGTTCTGCACCCTCAATGTGTCACTGCAATTTCATAATTCAAACTCATTCGATACAAGTGAAAGTATAGAGTGGTGTACAAAAAAATGGATTTCAATTTTGACCTTAATTGAAATAGATATTTTTAAAAGGTTTTAATTCTGATGCTTTTATCAATTTTAATACAGACTGTTCAACGAAAGGAGGAGGAGGTTAGGAGAATGCACTAATACAGCGCATTGCCGCACCCACCACACAAACCAACTCAGGACCCGAGTGCAGCCATGCAATGGGTGGATAACAAGAAAAACAAAAAAATATTTTATTTAAGGTCAAAATTTAGTTTTTAAATATTGGATTTTTTTTTCTTAGTCTGATCCGATTTTTTATAAAACTGAAAATCGTTTATGGTTTTACCTTTATTTGTAAATTAAGTCCATGCGCCTATCCTTCTCCACGAAAATCTCTGTCACTTCATGTAAAAGTCCTCCTTATTTTCCTTTAGTTTTAAAAGTGTTAACCTTCCATTTTGGCAGTCAGTCGAAATAAAAAATAAATGGATCGCTGCAGTGCACTTGACTTTCTGATATCGCTAACTTATTGGTGCTGAGAACAGTAGCAACAAGCACCTGCTGGGCTTCACTGCAGCACAGTATTGTCTGTCTCAACCTGTGCTTTTTCACTAAGGTTTAATGTCCTATCAGCAAGACTAAATATGTCACACACATTAATTAAAAATATTAGCCAGACTGTGGAAAGTCAGGTGTATGTATAATAAACGCGCGTGCAAACATTACATTGCCGACATACAGAGAGACAGCAACAGGCACATGCCAATTGTATGCCTCAGCCCAACGTTGAGGAATAGCGCTGTCCGAGATGAGGCTCGGCTTGTTTCATCACTGCCGTACCTTGCGTTTCTCCTCTGTACTTGATCAGGAAATGTGCAAATTCAGCAATTTTGACTATAAAAATGATCATAATTATTAGAATCATACAGCCCAGTGGACAAATTTATTTTATGTTATCATTATTAGTTTTTTTTTTTTTTTTACTTTTCATGATGACAGGTATGACTGCTTGTCCCTGTACTGAAGTGCAGTCATGGTACCAGAGAAGTGCCAGACTTCCACTAAGCACTTATCCAGCTGGCCCTGCACTGAAACTCAGATTCTTTTCTTCTTCTCGCACGCTAGTTACTTTTATCATCATCTGCGCTGTAACTGAAATATTTTCACGTTACTTTTTCACTTTCTACCCTTAAACACTTGTGCAAAACTCGCCATCATCACCCACAAGTGCTTACTGCTTCAAGCCGACTAACCAAATGTGCGCAACAAACAAACAACAGTCTTTCACGGAAGTTGCGCCACATGACTATAGCAAGCCTAAGGTACAAGATCACCGCACAGTAAACAGCGCAACGTAACTGAATGCTCAGTGCGACCTATAAACAACCCCTCTGCACAACTGAACCAGACTGAATGAAAATGCTATTGCTATTTTTTTTATTTTACTCAATTTTTTTTCTCGTTTTAGTTTGTTCACATATCACTAATTTTTATTTCGTTTTAGTTTCTCTGTTTGCCTTAATTTCAGTTCTCATTCTTGTAAAATGAAAAACAATATTTTTAGTTCTAGTTCTCGTTTTCATTATGAAAATATCACTGCTTGGTAGCCTCTCTTACCAGTTTCCTCCTTGCTCTTCCATCCAGTTTGGAGGGACTGCCGGATCCAGGGAGAGTCCTAGTAGAACCAAACACTTGCCACTTCTTTATTATGGACTTTACTGTGCTCCTTGGGATTGATAAAGCCTTTATTTTTTTTTTTGGATCCATCCCCTGCCTTATGTCTTTTCCACAACTCTATCCCTGAGATCTGTTGAAAGTGGCTTGCCACCCATAGTCAGTTGTTTGCTGTCAGTTGCACTACCAAGCAAGGGAATGCTACAGGAACAGCTGACTTTATGCTTCACTAATCACACTGATAACAACTGATCACAGGTGGAAGCCAGTAACCATGGTCTGCAATGGGGTTTACAAATATTGTTTAGGGGGGGGGGTGATATTTATTAATCTCAGTATTTGTTTTTTATTTTTTAAAATTCTTCTGAACTGTAGCTGTGATATCTTTCACTTGCATGTTATAGATTGCATTGAGTAAGTAAAGCTGGAAAAATATTGGCTTGTGTGTTTTCATTTAAGGCTATAAAGCAAAAAAAATGGTAATATTTCGAAGGGGGAGATTCTTTTCTATACCCACTGTGTGTGTGTGTATTTATATATATATAAATACACATACATACTGTTATGGTGTATAAAATCTATAAATTATTCTCTATATTTTTATTATTATATTTTGCTCAATCTGAACAAGATGAATTCACATGCAGGACACTTGTATAGCCATTATAATAAAAAAGGCATATCCTCTTCCCTTACACCTCACTTTTATCACAGTTGTTCACAGCATAGTGCTAAAATGGTTTTATAGCCTGGAAAAGGAAGACTTAGCCAATACCTCAAGATACTGATTACTTTATGGATGGACATCTGGGACAACAATTTGGTTTACAGCCTGGGAAAGGAGGACATGGCGATGTTTTAGGCAATATCAAAAAACTTTATTATCTGGGAAAAGATAGATTAAAGAGTTTGAGCAAAATTCATCCATCATATTGACAGCCAGCCAATCAGGTGTATGCAACAATCATGTGTTGTGAAACCACGGCATGAAACTTTAATAAATATGCCTCATTTGAAAGCAACGTCAGAAGAGAAACTGCGACAACAAAAGAGTGACGTCAGAGAAGAAAACATGTATGATCAGTTTTCATCCAATCGTCAATTAACAGCATAGGTAGAATGCCCAAAGGGGACTGGGCGGTCTCGTGGCCTGGAACCCCTACAGATTTTGTTTTTTTTCTCCAGCCTTCTGGAGTTTTTTTTTGTTTTTTCTGTCCACCCTGGCCATCGGACCTTACTCCTTTCTATGTTAATTAATGTTGTCTTATTTTAATTTCTTATTTTGTCTTTTATTTTTCTTCTCTCCATTATGTAAAGCACTTTGAGTTACTTTTTGCATGAAAATGTGCTATATAAATAAATGTTGTTGTTGTTGTTGTAGCATTTTCATGAACATCGATTGTTAAATCAAACGCTGCCCTGGGACATTCATCCTTGTCATCTCTACCTTTTTTCGTAAGCTTTTTCTAAAAACTATATATATCCAGACTTTTCTATCAGTCTTATTTTCAATTATTCTTTGTTCCAGTGGTATTATTATTATTCCTGTAATAAATACCATGCTGCTTTTAACTTTCTATGCTTTGTCTTAATGTCTATACAGTGATTGAAATATTAAGGTAGATTTCTTTGAGCACCTGGTGCAGCAAGTGATTTGCCATTATCTCTGTGCTGCGAGGTTTATTAAAACTAGAATTACCAGAGCCTACGAAAAAACTCGTAGATCCGTCCCACTTCACACTTCTCCATCAGCGTCTTTTGTCCTGTAAATGTGTTGATAAGCAGCAAGCAGCCTACTATCACATCCCCCACCGCCGCACAGTTTTCTCAGCTCAAATCTGTTTACCTGCGTGTCAGTTGCTTGGAGTTGTATACAGTGAGAAGTCAAGCAAAATGACGCCTTTAATAAATACTATATCGTTATTTGGAACACATGCATTTTATGTGTGTTCCATGTAAACACATCGTTAAAACAGAAATGTTTTTCATGTTTTAGTAATAATTGACAAAATGTAGACATGAAGTTTATAATGTGTGAAGCCTGAAGTCCAAATATCAAAGAAACACTTTCACAAAAGGTATAAATATAACAGAACAAGTGCGCTTATATTAAAAAATATAACTGCAGAAAAAGTACCCGCATTAGGGTGACACGCATTTACTACGACCGTTTCCATGGCGCAACGTTATCAGCTGTTGACTGGTAATCAAAACTTCATGGGTTCAATCCCCAACGAGTCCGTTTTGAGAAGTGAGCTGCTAGTATTCTTACTATTTTAGAATAAAAACATACATTTGATTTCAGTCTGTAACAGCTGGTGTAAATATATGATACTTGTAAAGATTAGCTTTGTTTTGTTTTTTTTTTTTTATTTAGTTTCTCAGTCGCGTTCACGATTCCAGCCTACCCGCCCCCCCATCTGACACTGCTGTTTTCACATAAAGACGCGCTATAGCTCTGCAGTCTACTTGTGACTTTATGCTGTAGGAAGTATGTAACTAAATCCAAATAAATAACATTTTATATATATATCTATACTAATAAAAGGCAAAGCCCTCACTGACTGACTCACTCATCACTAATTCTCCAACTTCCCGTGTAGGTAGAAGGCTGAATTTCGGCAGGCTCATTCCTTACAGCTTACTTACAAAAGTTAGGCAGGTTTCATTTCGAAATTCTACGCGTAATGGTCATAACTGGAACCTGTTTTTTGTCCATATACTCTAATGGAGGAGGCGGAGTCACGTATTGCATCATCACGCCTCCTACATAATCACGTGAACTAAAAACAAGGAAGAGATTTACAGCACGAGTCAAACACGGGAACGCAGGTAAATGATGTTAATTTTTGAGTGTCTTTTAATACTGTGTAAGCATACATATTAACACGTGCAATTAAACGTGTGCATTTACGGGGTGATTTCTCAGGCTTAAAACCTCGCCTTTTATTAAAAAGGTAAATGCTAACTGTTTTCATTCTGAAGGGCACAAACAACGTTAGATTTCAGCCGTTAAACGCGCAAAAATGTCGGTACACCAGATAAATAAGCGCAACATATTATCAGTTGTATTGTATGCTTACAATACATATAGAAATATGTTAATCGTTAACTAATAGTATGGGATGGTGTTTTTCGACTCGCGCCTTGATTTAAACAATTCCATATCTTGGTGGGTTTGCGTACCTTATTGTCAATATCTTTACAGCTCTTTTTAAGACTTAATTTAAAAAGGTTTTCTTTTCTTCTTAATAAAAACTTAAAAGCAGTACTTCGCTGGTGCGAAGCGCTCACTTCACTCCCTTACGGGAATCGAACCTCGGACGTCAGTGCTAGAGGCGAAGCCCCTAAAATTGCGCCACGGCGTGTGGTTCGTTTATTTGACAGCATGTAGATCGGAGTAATTACATTCACGGCATTCGTAGTCTGATTCACAATCTGATTGTATGGGTGGTTACCTACCAGGTAACGCTTATGGTTAGCCAGCAAGTCAGCTCGAAGTGATCACTCGAGTAAAGGCAGCTTCACAAAAAAATAGATCCTTAACAAATTGTTATTAGTATATTTTCTCTCAATTTAAAAAGGTTTTCTTTTCTTCTTAATAAAAATTTAAAAGCAGTACTTCGCCGGTGCGAACCGCGGGGATTTGAGCAACTGATGCATACAGACATATTCATGAGTGCAGGTACTTCGGAAAGAAAGCACTGTGTAAACCTAAAGTTTAAATTAAGTTCATAGACCTACAAAAGGTTGCCATTGATTTCTGGCAAGATTGCTTTTCTCCTGTACAACTATACGTTGCATTCTCAAGAGTGTGCTTGCACGGCTTGGTCATATTACAACCGGAGTGCTGAACTGACAACATGCTATACAAACGGAACTATAACAATCGTAAAAAAAGAAGAAAAAAAAAGAAGCGAAGAACCCTTGCATTTAATAAAAAGGCTCCTTCCTTGGCGTTCGTTTATAAAACAGCGGAAAAGCTGTGTTAAGGCTGCTTCACAAAAAAAACTGATCCTTAATATAGATATATATATATATATGTATGTATGTCTATATATATATACATATATATATATGTAAGCTTATAAGTACTGCCTTACTTCTCTTTAAGAAAGGAAGATGTAATGATACTTGATTTAAACGATTCCATGTCTTGGTGGGTTTGCGTAGCTTATTGTCAATATCTTTACACTTGTTTTTAAGACTTATTGACTGAAACGGGCTTTCACGAAAAAAGTTAGGGCTTTGCTACAGGATACACCCTCCACAAGTTAAGGAAGTAAAAATAAAGGTGTATATTTCTGTTTTATTTAAACCTTTTAAGTTCGTATGCATAGCCCCATTTGGCTGTTTTAGTTTTTTTTTTTTCTTTCTTCAGTAATATTTAATCTCCTTAAAGAAAAAGAACATATGCATTTTACTTTTTTTGTATCTCTTTAGTAATATTTTACTGTAAAAGGATAACCAGTATTTAAACCTTTTATGTTACTTTATAAAGTTATTTTACACAATGTTGAAAAATTAATAAGAAAGCTACATATTTTGGCAGCTGCTGCTTTAATTTTCAATGAAATGAAAAAAGCTCTCCAAGAGAAAACCTCAAAGAAGAAGAAACAGTTTGCACTATCTAAAAATGAGAAACCCTCATTTATAAAGGTTTGCTGCAGATGACTTCATTGAAAATAAATTAATAGTTCCTATGTGTATAATACATATTTATCTATTTTACTTATGCCTTTATTCCAGCAACTTGCAACATCTGAGGTACAATTTGTTACATTACTTTTGTTTTTTGCAGCACAGGCAGGTGAAGTGACTTCCTCAGGGTCACACAGTGGTGTCAGTACCAGGATCTGAACTGACAAGCTCCGGGTTTGCTGAAATATTACTGAAGAAAGAAAAAAAACGAAAACAGGGAAATAGGGCTATGCATACAAATGTCCATCCATCCATTATACAACCCGCTATATCCTAAATACAGGAGCCAATCCCTGCCAACACAGGGCACAAGGCAGGAAACAAACCCCAGGCAAGGTGCCAGCCCACCGCAGGGCGCACACACCCACACACCACGGACAATTTAGAATCGCCAATGCACCTAACCTGCATGTCTTTGGACTGTGGGAGGAAACCGGAGTACCCGGAGGAAACCCAGACAGACACGGGGAGAATATTCAAACTCCACGCAGGGAAGCGAACCCGGGTCTCCTAACTGGCACCTTTCACTGCGCCACCATGCCGCCCACATACAAACTTAAAAGGTTTAAATAAAACAGAACTATATACCTTTATTTTTACTTCCTTAACTTGTGGAGGGTGTATCCTGTAGCAAAGCCCTAAGTTTTTTCATGAAAGCCCCTTTCAGTCAATAAGCCTTAAAAACAGGTGTAAAGCTAAACTTGCAGCACCGCTATTCAATTACACTTGCCTAACGCCACTCCTAAGGGGAGATACTGTGGGATCTGGGCATCCGTCAAAGCACCAATCACAGGCCCGATTAGAAAGCGGGAAGCTGTGATTTGTCGTCTCCCTCCCATGTAACAATCACAGCCCGTGTTACAACGTACTATGTATGTATGTATATATGAAGAGTATGGATGGATGTATATGTGTGTATTTATGTATGTGTGTATATATGTTGATATGTGTATATATGTATACAGTAATCCCTCCTCCATCGCAGGGGTTGCGTTCCAGAGCCACCCGCAAAATAAGAAAATCCGCGAAATAGAAACCATATGTTTATATGGTTATTTTTATATTGTCATGCTTGGGTCACAGATTTGCGCAGAAACACAGGAAGTTATAGAGAGACAGGAACTTTATTCAAACACTGCAAACAAACATTTGTCTCTTTTTCAAAAGTTTAAACTGTGCTCCATGACAAGACAGAGATGACAGTTCCATCTCACAATTAAAAGAATGCAAACATATCTTCCTCTTCAAAGGAGTGCGCGTCAGGAGCAGAGCATGTCAGAGAGAGAGAGAGAAAAGCAAACAAATCAATAGGGCTGTTTGGCTTTTAAGTATGCGATGCACCGCGGCACAAAGCAGTTGCTCACACCCCCTCCGTCAGGAGCAGAGAATATCAGAGAGAGAGACAGATAAAAACAAACAATCAAAAATCAATACGTGCCCTTCAAGCTTTTAAGTATGTGAAGCAGCGTGCAGCATGTATCTTTCAGCATTTTTAGACGAGCGTCCATATCGTCTAGGTGTGCGAACAGCCCCCCTGCTGACACCCCCTCCGTCAGGAGCAGAGAATGTCAGAGCAAGAGAGAGAGAGAGAAAAGTAAGTTGGGTAGCTTCTCAGCCATCTGCCAAAAGCGTCCCTTGTATGAAATCGACTGGGCAAACCAACTGAGGAAGCATGTACCAGAAATTAAAAGACCCATTGTCCGCAGAAATCTGCGAACCAGCAAAAAATCTGCGATATATATTTAAATATACTTACATATAAAATCCGCGATAGAGTGAAGCCGCGAAAGGCGAAGCGCGATATAGCGAGGGATTACTGTATATATATATATATATATATTGTATATATATATAATACATATGTGTGTGTATATATATATATATATATATATATATATATATATATATATATATATATATAATAT